>NC_087115.1:3630000-4001005 GCF_963855985.1 Ostrinia nubilalis | reverse complement strand
CGATTAACATATACAATAAATGTGACTTGAAAAAAGACCTCACTTTGGGCTCACCTCTGGGATCAATTAGACCAATTTTTATAGTTATAAAACCAAATAATGATCTCACGTGTCCTCTTTAACAGATGGATAGCGATTAATCCCAACTTAACAGTATTAAAACCATAAAAGTTGGCTCAAGCGTAACTACCTATTTTTTGAAGAAGTGACTATGGATCCTTCTAAAGACACATTTTTGGGGTAAAAACCTTTCCTTTAATGAAATGAACTTTAGAATTAGGCTTTCAAATGGTGCCAACATTTGTGGGAAGTGGGAATGCATACGTTTGAAAGTGCTTGACGCGGGAGGGTCGATTTTTGTGATGACCAGTGTAGTTTATCGTCGAATAGGATTATAGATATCATATCTCACCTGGTGTTTCTCCAGATGTCGCTTGAGACTGTTCTTCCATCGGAAGACTTTGTCGCACAGATTACAAGGGAACTTATTGCTCAGCTCGTGCACTGATCTGGAATCAAAAATCCAGTATTTAGTCATTTATTTGAATACGAGCTTTCCAAGCGAACTTCGTACCGCCAATAAAAAGTTGTCAATCACAATATTAATTTCTGTACGTATCCCGTTTTTTATATGCATGACAAGACAGGTATTTGACCGCAACCGCACCTGGTGTTAAGTGAGATGCAGTCTAGGATGGTACATATCTGCCCTCTAAGTGCCTATTCACCTATAAGGCTGCGTTTTTCCACCAGAAATGTGCGAGGCTGCGTAGTGAGGGATGTGTTTGTAAAGAACGAAGAGGCGAGGTAAATGAAGCGATTTTATTGGTGCATCTCTGGTGGAAAACGGCGGAGGAAATACCTAATTTATTTAAATAATTTTGAAATTTCGAAGTTTTTTTTACTAACTTCTTTGAAAGACTATTTATTTTATGGGTGAAAGAATTTTTCAAATCGGTCCAGTAGTTTCGTAGCCTATGCAACACAAACAAACAATCGAATCTTTTCTCTTTAATATTCATCATCATCAACAGCCCTTTACAGTCCACTGCTGGACTATGAGCCTCCTCCACTATAGTGGAGGGTTTTGCCATAATCTCCACGCTTGGCAGGCGGGTTGGAGATCGCAGTTTAAAAGATTGATGTTTTTCAGAGAGCGCTGCTGCCCATTCTCTGTTTGATGTGTAGTCCCTAAGTCGCCTCTTACGACACCCGCGGGAAGAGTAGGGGTCTCTTTAATATTAGTGTGGTTTTATTTGTACTCACAACCGATGGTTGAGCAGGCCGGCCCTGTGCGTGAATGTCTTGTCACACTCCGGGCACTGAACCCGGGCCTTGTGCGTGTCCTTATGATACCGGTGCGCGTCTATTGAGCTGGAACAACAATACAGTGTGGCATATGAAAATAGGTGAAACTAGCTAAAGCCCGGTCTGTGAGCACGTACACTCGGCATCAAATAAATCGCACCTCCCGCGACAAGCACTTATTAAACGTATGCATCCCCACTTCCCACCAATTTGAAAGCCTAGTTATATACTTCATTTCATTAAAGGAAAGGTTTTTACCCCAAAAATGTGTCTTTACAAGGATCCAGAGTCACTTCTTCAAACAATAGGTAGTTACGCTATAGCCATTTTTTATAAAACTGTTAAGTTGGGATTAATCGCTATCCATCTGTTAAAGAGGACACGTGAGATCTTTATTTGGTTTTATAACCATAAAAATTGGTCTAATTGATCCCAGAGGTGAGCCCAAAGTGAGGTCTATTTTCAAGTCACATTTATGGTATTATATGTTAATCATTTATTTAGAAATGAAATTTATTTTTCTTTAAGGATATTTATTGGGCTTTCAAATAACACCAATATTGTGGGGGTACCATTATTGTGTCAGAAGAAAATTTAAAGTTCGCGTCGCGGAATGTGCGGTTTATTTGATGTTGAGTGTAGAATTTTGTCCAATGAATGACCCCAAGCTACCCATCCTTATCGCTCGCGCGTAATTATGTTGCTGTCGCGACTGTGCGACGGGCGCCCGCAGTGAGTGTGCGAGCGATAAGGATGGGTAGCTTGGGGTCATTGGACAAAATTCTACGTGCTCGCAGACCAGACTATAGACCTATTTTTATCAACAGAAAGAAGGTCAAACAATATCTGAGATTATTGAAAAAAAAATGTATTTTTTTTCTTTCGATTACTTATTGTAAAGAAAACGTAATATCTTTTAAACTAAGAGGTATATCCTTATAAAATAAAAACAGTAATAATGCTAAATAACAAGCGATAACAATCCCAACTATCCCAACTAATATTATAAATGCGAAAGTAACTCTGTCTGTCTGTCTGTCTGTCTGTCTGTCTGTTACGCTTTCCCGCTTAAACCTCGCAACCGATTTTGATGAAATTTGGCATAGAGATAGTTTGAGTCCCGGGAAAGAACATAGGATAGTTTTTATCCCGGTTTTTGAAACAGGGACGCGCGCGATAAAGTTTTTCTGTGACAGACAAAATTCCACGCGGGCGAAGCCGCGGGCGGAAAGCTAGTATAATACATAAAATACCCAGAAAATGCCACCAATTTTGAAAAAAAAAAAAAAGTAGTACAGTAGTAATAGTAGTATAGTATAGTAATCTAATAATAAAAAGATACTTACTTAGAGATCTTCCCGCAGAGGTCACACTTGTATTCCTTGAGCGAGATTTCGTGTGTCGTGTAGTAATGCTGCTGCATTACTTTCAAATCCATCGTGCGCTTATTGCATATACTGCATTCGTATCTGTAGAGAAGTTGAAGGTAGTTCATTAGACATGATTCATATGGAAAAATAATCATATCTTTGAAACGGTCATACTTTTGGGCTGGGTTGGCACTATCTTACTTTAACTTTAACAAAAATCTGTCAACTTCATAGAATTAACACCGGTTACCGTTGTAGTTAAGGTTAAAGTGTAACTCAGCCCTACTAAGGTCATTTCTTTTTTCTAGATTGTCATCTATTAGTCCCAATTTCCACCAAAGCGGAGCGGAGAAGTATCGGGTCGAATCGTGAAGTAGATATAATGAAATCTGATTGGTTATTCAACGCTTTTCTCTGCTCCGCTCCGACTTGGTGGAAACTGAGGCATATGCCCATTTTCACCATCAACCCCTAATTTTTAAGTGAACCCTATGCCACAGAATAATAATATATAAGTACTATATAATATATATGAGGCCTTTGTCCAGCAGTGGACGTCATTTGGCTGAAACGAACGAGCTATGTACAGAAAGTTTTCTTCGCGAAGGTATTTAAAAAAATGTATGCTCTATGTCGTTAACAATATGGTGTAATTTAGCTTGTCTCAAGAGTCGAGCACTATTTTGTTGAGAAATATCAGTGATCGGTACTGCGCCGAAGCTATAGGGCTGACTTCGGTAAAATGATGTGTGAAGTGAGGTGCCAAACTGCGGAAAATGGCGGAGGAAATACATGAATAAGCATGAATTATATTTTGTGTTTCTATTATTATTCAGGCAGTTATGATACTGCACAGTGTTAATTACACCACCGTTTTTACATACATGGTTTATTGTCTTTACTGTATTGGTGAACAATACACGTGCGTGCGTCAATACTCGCTCGTGATTGTCTTGTGGATTAGATATCGCAGGAGGTGTAATCGCGCGTGTTTGTTTTCGATGCAAACTCGTGGAGATGAACAGGCCTGCCTATGTGAACAAAATTCTTGTTATGTGTTACTTAAAAATTAGGGATTGATGGTGAAAATGGGCATTAGTCTACCTTCTCCTCTTAGATTAATAAAACCTAGATGGATAGTCTTCATACAAACGCTTCGTCAAGAGTGAGGCAAAAATCTTATGTCATTAGTGTCAATTTTGTTGGGGAGTGTAGACAGTGAAGGCGATTTTCCCGAAAGTAGGGAAATTTTTAATACGTTTTTAATTATTTTATAATTAACAAAAACAAAACGCGTCATGTACTTACTTATTTATTAAATTCAAAGTACCTACCTAATAACAATAAGATAAATCGACTTAAGTCTCGATTTCATAAAAAAGGAAGTGTATTTGTACGGCGAACAATTGGGAAATAAATTTTCTTGTTACTGGTATCATTCCCGTATTTAATTTTTGAAAGCCAAATTCAAGCAAAATATGCGTCGAATTGTAGTACTTACTTATGAAATGTAACACTGGTCACTTTTCCGCAGGGTGCGGGGAGTGTGGTCCGAGCAATCCGTAAGGCATTACTGTAGTGTGCGTGTGCACTCATGGAGCATTAGCGTGTACCGATAACACTCAAACGTTCGCGGAAGAGTGGTGGGGCGCGTCTTCGTGGATGAAACGATCTATACAGAGGTACTATACCTTCTCAAATGCCTCTTGTAGTGCGCTGTGAATGAGTCGACGGAGGATATTATAGTCTTGCATATCGGGCAGATGTAGTTGCCTAATTCCTGGAACAAATAACAACAAAACTCAGCGATTTGATGTCATTGAAGTTTTGTACGTCGTCCCATTGAAGAACAGTTCTAAATCCGTATTCACAAGGGTCATTTCGATAGAACTCAGTATTTTGTTGTCGTTGAAGTTTTGTTACGTGAATAAGGCTACAGTGGGCTGAGTGTGAGTTTCACTAGTGAGCGCGTTTAAAAATTGTATAAAAATTTAGGTTTTGATGCTTTCCCGCTAGGGGCGCTGTACAATCCGTCATACATTTAATGTCACTTTTTGACGCGCTCACTAGTGAGCACGTTTGAAAAAAACTTACACTCAGCCCTCTGGTCATTGTTATACTCACCGGAGCATGTTTAGACGCGTTGTGGGCTTTGTAAGACTTGCTATAGTTGAAGCCCATGATGCATGTCTCACACTTAAACTCGGCGGATAGGTAGCTCTGTTTTTGTTCTTCCTTCTCCCTTTCTAGAAGCAATTCTTCGTAGGTCAGCTCTATTGTGAGAATCTTCTGGTCGCGTTGAGGTTTCTTTTTGGTCTGAAAGTTTAACATTATTGTTATGTTCTGGTCTGTGAGCACGTAGAATTTTGTCCAATGACCCCAAGCTACCCATCCTTATCGCTCGCGCGTAATTATATTGCTGTCGCGACTGTGCGACGGGCGCCCGCAGTGAGTGTGCGAGCGCGACAGCAACATAATTACGCGCGAGCGATAAGGATGGGTAGCTTGGGGTCATTGGACAAAATTCTACGTGCTCACAGACCGGGCTTTAGATCGTTGCATCCACGAAGACGCGCCCCACAACTTTTTGGTCGAGGGAAGCGCGGGGTGCGGGGAGTTTGCATTCGTTTGCATCCGAGCGGCATTATTGTAGTGCGTGTCATCGTCATCATCATCATTTCAGCCATAGGACGTCCACTGCTGAACATAGGCCTCCCTCAATGACTTCGACAATGACCGGTTGGCCTGCATCCAGCGCCTTCCTGCTACCTTTATGAGGTCGTCGGTCCACCTTATGGGTGCACATCCTACGCTGCGCCTTCCGGTAAGTAAGTAAATTATTTAACTTACGGTAAGACAGGTTAATAAGCTAAAAAAAATACGGTGCATACTGTTCTATCACTGAATTTTGGTTAAAATAATAGGCTAGTTTCCTAAAAACATTTTTTAAGTCCGTCAATTTTGATATAAAAAAACATTGGACACGTATATTTTGAATTGTCAATCAAACAAATAATTACAAAGTTATAGTGCGTTGAAGTTCCGCGCGACGTCACAAAGTGCTGCACTTTTACGCACTCACTAACGTCACAAGCCTTTTCTTTAGAACTTTGGCACGCTTTATCTCTTTACATTTTCATTAGTTTTAAAAAGTGAAAAATACGTGTCGAGTAGTTTTTGATAAGCTAACTGACGGACTAATTAAATAAAACTCTTGCTTTTCAACCGACTTCAAAAAAAAAGGAGGAGGTTCTCAATTCGACCCGTATGTTTTTTTTTTTCTATGTTTGTTACGCGATAACTCCGCCAATTATGAACCGATTTGAACAAATCTTTTTTCGGCGTATAGGTAATACCTCAAGGGTGGTCCCATTTAAATTTAATAATAGAAAAAACAACCCCCAAGGGTGGAAAATTGGGGATGAACTTTTTTATACGCAATATCTCCGCCGATTATAAATCAATTTGAACGATAATTTTTTTGTTGAATAGGTATTATCAAAAGGGTGGTTTCATGCGAATTTGAAGAAAATATTTCACCCCCAAGGGTGGAAAATTGGGGATGAACTTTTTTATACGCAATATTTTTATTAGTTTTTTTTTCTGTTCACGCATTTGAAGTCGGTTTTATTTTTTTTTAAAGTTAATTATTTACCCAGGAAACATCCCTATTGATATAATCACCTTTGGTCCATGTTGTAACCGTTTCACAACTTTCTCTGTCCTCTTCACTTTGCTTTCCAGTTTATTTTTCTTTTTCTTTTTCTTCTTGGCGTAACTCTTCTGTTTCACTTCTGCGTCATCAATGTCTGACGGCCCGTCATCTATGGGCATTGGTTCGTCATCTAATTCTGAAAAGAAATAAACAAATTCACTTTAAACTACTTTCAGCCGTTTGGTGTAGTGGTTCGGAACGGACTACTATGCCGAGAGGTCCCGGGTTCGATTCCCGGCTGGGCAGAAATTGAAATGATAAATTTTAATTTCTGTGATGGGTCTGAGTGTTACTACGTTTAATATGTGAGTATTTCTCAAAAAAAATGTACATTTTGAAAAAAAAAAGTGTGCTTTGAAACAGTTCAAAAGTTTTATATTTATAAATCATCACACAAAAAAAACACACACACAATTTTGAAGGATGAATATTAATCTTTAAGATAACGAAGAATTATAGCTATAATCCTACTTATTACCAAATATTTAGATATTTTAAAAATAGTCCTTTTTTACCTTTCATACAAAAACCTGTTTGCCACCCTAGCTTTTTCATGTGTTTTTGTTTCATAAAATGCGATACGTAACTAAATTATTGTAAATTTCTTTGTATTATCGTTCTACAGTAATCGCAGTTTCTGTATCAAATTGATTTTCTATGGGGTGTCATAATGAATTGGCAATTTAAAGCAAAAAAACAAAATGAGTCGCTCTCATTTACTATTTCGTTATTTACTCTTTAGTTACGATTTATTTCTACTTTCCCATGGTTTCTGAACAATTCCGTATTTATTTTACACGGACAACAATAGCTGCACTCTGAATGGCTGTTGGCCTGACGTCTCCGCCATTACATCTATCGCGAAAATTAGTGAAAACGTGTGTGTTTTGTGGGATTACTTTTTCGTAACAGGCAGTAAAATCAGCGATTTTATATAGAACGGTAAGTCTTCATTTAACCATTTTTTGTAATACGTGTGGTACGAACATTTAGTAAGCTTTTATATTTGCTGTAACAAATTTTATCAAAAAAATACTTGTTTCTGATCTCATTTTGTCTAATATTTCGTTACGTTTTTTACGAATTTTGTTACGTTACGAAAAAGTACAACATAATGCTGAGTGTATACTGTTATTACCTGACTAAGCATAGTAATATTCACTGCTTAATTTATTTCAAAAAATATAGAGCGTCAATAACAAAAGGATTGGATACTATCTGCTTTACAGAAGTGCCACCAGCAAAAAATAATCAAATCATTTAGATTACGTTTTTATGTGATTACTTCTTTTGTTTTTTTAGGAATGCCGCCAAAAACCAATGCCAAAAGGCAAAAAGCTTACAGAGAACGACTCAAAATGGATAAACATGATGGAACAAAAGTAATTTTATTAAAATAGTATGAATGATTACTCCCTTATTTTATTTCTAACCCCTTAATATTACCCCGTATTTGGGTGCATACTTACAAATATTTCGAATTGAATAAATTTAGAGCATTCACAATATTTCGCCAATGTATAACAAGCCTTATGGTCTTACTATTTCGTTACTACCGTTTCGTTACGTACATTTTTTTTGAGAAATACTCATGTATGTATTTAAAAAAAAAAGTAAGTATGTTTATATCCGTTGTCTAGTACCCATAGTAAAGCTTTGCTTAGTTTGGGACTAGAAGCGTAGTATAAAATGTCCAAGGTTATTTATTTATTTCGTGTTCCATTTCAAATAAAATAGAAACCGTCAAGCCGTGAGTAAATAATGTAACTCATTTAAAAAGGTCGCGTTAAGACCCGTGTCTTTCTGTTTTGGTTTAAACAAATTCATTGATGTTATAAAAAAGAGGACCTAAAATTGACCCTTGAGGTACACCCGTGGTTAAATGTGCACTAGAGTACTAATTTAAGTTAATAGAAATGTATTGTGTTCAGCCTGTGAGATATTATTGATGGTTAAAATACAAAATCATGTGAAAAATTAGAAGAGCACATTTAGTAAAAAAAAAAACAGTAGATTAACACTATCAAAAGCTTTAAAGGTACCAAAAATACGCTATTAACTAATTACATAAATACAATAAGTTTACGTCATGTTTTCCAGCAAAAATATGTAATAAAAAGCAATAATTTGCTACTACGTCTTTTTGTTTCACTGCTCTTGGTAATATTTAGAGATAAAATCATCATCTCAAGCTCTGAATCTTATTTATTTAATCCTTCAGGAATCTGACAGATTGCAAAATCTCGAATGTCAAGTGCATTATTAATGGCCGCCTACAACCCGGTCGAGTTAATTGCGCACCTGGCTGGCGTGACGTCACATCGCTCTGGTACGGACGGGGCAAGTGAGAATAGAATATATTTATTTGTAATAATTGTGTTACAACATACATAGGTTTTCAAGTTTCATTGAGCATTTAACATTTAGTTGAATCTTAGTCGCATTCAGCAAAGTGCGCAGCTCGATCGAGTTGGCTATCTTATCTCTTACTGCCAGAACACAACAATGCTGTTAACATTGTTGTTATGGCGACAGACTTAGGTAAGATGGTGGTAGCTAGCCAGGCGGACTTAGAACAAGCCCTACCACCAACCAAACCGAACAGAAAAATCTGCCCCCACTGGGAATCGAACCCGGGACCTCTGCTTCTGAAGCAGGTGGTCTTACCAGACCACAGAGGCGGTTAAATGTTATGATACTCGAAAGTTTAAATTAGTTAACTAACCTGCTCCTGAGTATTCTACTTTCAGTTCGGTTTTGAAGAAAACGCATTCTTCTGTGTCTAGCCTGTCTCGCTGCGGACTGGATGGTATTTCTATCATCTGGGTCACTGGCTCGATCGATATGGGAGTGTTGTGGTGTAGATGAAGCCGTGACGATCTGACGATGTCACTTACAAGGCATTCTCGGAGACTCTGTAAAGATGACAGACAAAAAGCAATGTCATTTAGTACTTCTAATTATAACACTGGTCAACAAAAAATCAAAATGAAAATGGTGCCGAGATTCTGTTGATAGTTTATTATGTGTTCCGTTTGACGTCCGAAGTCCATTATGTGAGAGAGTACATCGTATTTCCTTGCGTTGTCGCTAGATGTCGCTACTTTACCGTCACGTGACCACGCCGCTAGCGCCCCCAATAGCCAAATCTGGAACTAACTCAGAAACCAGAGAGCGAGCCACCAGTTTGTGTCATTGTTGCGTCGTTTTTCGAACCGAACGGTTGTCGTTAGATTTTTCAATCATAACGTTCATTTCTACCTACAAAAATTTTTTATTTTCATAATTTTTCTAACTTTCGAGATAAAAGTAGAAAGTTTAATATTTTTTTGCAAAATACCGTTGCGTGAAGTGAAATGAGTGAAAATCATTCGACCATGCCTACGACGGACACTTTCGGCGGACGGGAACATTTGCGGTCGGCGGACGGCGACGGCGACTCGAGTGCGGGCCGGCGCCCGCCCCGCTCCGGCGCGCCCAGCTCCAGCTCCTCGGCCGACTCCAGCTCCGAGGACGACGAGCCGCGCCCCAAGCGGCGCCGGCGCCGCGCCAGCAGCAGCTCGCGCGACTCCACGCGGGACTTGGACCGGAGGTTTGAGATACTGTCCCAGCAGCTGGTGAGTCATGTTAACAATATATTTTACGCGAATCAGGCTGCCATGCATCCCGGTGTTTCGGCCTCTGTGACGTCGACCGTGCCGCGAACGGAATCACGCGATGTGCTCGAGGCCCCCTTTTTGTGTACCCCCGCTCCGGTGGGCGACATCGCGGAGCTTGACGTTTCCGTTAAAGAGCCCTCGATTCCTAAAGCTGATCCCGATCGAGTTTCTAAGCTTGTTAGTATGCAGAGATTCAATTCTACGGAGTGGAATGCGGTGCGTTATACGGATGTGCAGAAAAAATACGTAGCGTTTCCGGGTTTTTGCGAATTAAAAATAAATGAGGAGTTGAGACGTTTGGAAGATCCTTTCGCTCCGATTAGATGGTTTCAAATGGAACGTAGTTTTGCGGCTTTATCGAATGCCCTATTGACACAAAACGAATCGCTGAATACGGCGTTACGGAAACTTATTGAGTGGTCTTCGCAACCGAGTGCTAAATTATCTGCAATTCACGATAAGTTAAGAGAACTTTTTGGTAACGATTCTGATTATAAAGCGGTTTCACATGATATTCTGCAAATGGTATGCGGGAAACGCGCAGAAGTTTTAGAATTTCGTCGTAAGGCACTTCTTAAGTGTTTGAAAGAAAAGTTTACGCGTGAAGATATCGAAAAGACCACCTTCTGCGGAATACATGTTTAACCCTCTAGATTTGGCCGGTTATTTACAAAAAATAGGCGGTACTGAAAAGTTGGTCAAGGAAAGCATGCCTAGGGCAAAGCCAGCTTCTCGTTTTAAATCTCCATTGCGCTCGAAGTCCCCCGTTGCCTCAACGTCTCGTGAGAACTCCTTTCGAAATACACAGCAGTCAAAAAATAAACAACAGGGTAAATCGGAAAAGCGTCACTATGATCAACGAGACAAAAAGAAAAAGGGGGGGCGCAAAGATCAAGGTAGCAGGTATAGAAACAAATGACTCGAGACGGTTTTCGGGCGGTTGTCTCAGGCTATATCGAGCAGCCTGGGCCAAATTAGATCCTCCAAAAACCATTCTCAATTTGATTTCGTCAGCGCGCATTCCTTTCGATCAAATGCCACCATTAGTATTCCCAACACCGGAAATAATGCAAAAATATCAAACCCCAACATCAGTGATGATGTCATCAGAGATCAAAGAATTGATTCAGAACGGGGTTCTAGAGCCCGCTCCCTTAACTCCGTCTTTCATTTCCCCACTTTTTATCATAACAAAGAACAACGGCAAAAATCGGGTCATTTTCAATTTAAAAGCATTGAATCAGTTCATGAATCCCAAAACTTTTCATTTATTTCATCACTACCTAATGCCCAAGTTCTTACAAACCAACGATTGGATGATAAAACTGGACATCAGCCAAGCTTACTACCACTTGCCAATTGCGGAGCAGCATCGATGCTTCCTACGCATCAGTTACGAGGGTCGGTTACTCCAGATGACTTGCCTTCCCTTCGGACTAGCTGCAGCACCAAGAATGTTCGCCTCTGTCACAAATTGGGTGGCCGAACTACTGCGCAGCCAAGGTCTCCGCCTGATAGTATATTTGGACGATTTCATGATTGTGCATCAGAACAGAGAAATGTTAGAAGCTCATGTTCAGGTAGCGTTGACATACCTCTCCAGCCTGGGTTGGAATATCAATTGGGAAAAGTCGATTCTTGCGCCAACAAAATCGTTAGAGTTTCTGGGGATACTTTGGGACACACAACTCAACACCAAGTGTCTACCCCTGGACAAGGTGAGGAAGATTCGCCAATGTATATTGACCCGCTTGGCAGCCGGCAGTTGGTCCCTCAAACAGGCGCAACGCCTTTTAGGGTACCTCAATTTCGCAACCTTCACCACTCTCCGAGGAAGGTTGCATTGCCGAACGCTGCAGCGACACAGCCATGTACTTCGAAAAAGCCCGCGGCGACCCAGTCCCATCACAAACGAAGTAAAGTCAGAGTTGGAATGGTGGCTCGACAACATAAGTCAGAAGACCCCGATTCACCAACCGGTTTTTCCAACAAATTACCTAGTCACGGACGCATCAGACATACTATGGGGCGCCACGGTAAACAACGATACACTTCAAGGCACGTGGGATCGTCGTCAACAAAGATGGCATTGCAATCTAAAGGAAATGTACGCAGTGATAGCCGCTATCTCGTCAAAGACAGAGGTTCTTCAACACTCTACAGTAATCTTGCAGAGCGACAATCGCACCGTGGTGTCGTACATAAAGAACGAGGGCGGGACGAGATCAGCGAAGCTACTCGAAATGACCAGACAGCTGTTAGCGTTGACGGACAGCCTCAGCATAGTACTGGTCCCTCACCATCTGCCAGGCCGGTACAATACAGAAGCCGATCACCTCTTGCGCAATCGCGCCGGCTCAGAATGGTATCTACTACACCAAGCGACAGTAAAGGTCTTCAACCGCTGGGGAACCCCCGAAATAGACCTCTTCGCTTCCAGCGAAGCTCATGTCGTATCGAACTATGCTACGCTAGACTTGTCAGACTCGAACGCTTGCTTTCACGACGCGTTCAGCAGGTGCTGGAATTACCACCTAGCGTGGGTGTTCCCTCCACCATCCCTGCTGCCTCGAGTACTCCATCACCTCAACTCGGCAACAGGCAAGTTCATCATAATTGCACCCAAGTGGACGAAGCCCTTTTGGCGCCCAGATTTGAAAAACCGGGCCCTAGCACGCCCTGTGAAGATTCAGAACCTGTCGTCGACACTGATAGACACTCAGACGGGACGGCCACCAGCTCAAGTTCACAACCTACAGCTGGAAGCTTGGCTCGTTTCGGCTGGGACGCCTTAACAGGAAGTTGGACAGCGGAGGAGAAGCAGCTTCTTTCGACGTGTTGGAGATCTTCGACGCTAAAAACATACACCCCAATATGGAATAGATGGTCGCAGTGGTGTCTTCAAAATAGCTTAGATTTTAAAAACCCTTCCCCTGATAACGTAGCAAGGTACTTAGCGAAACTGTTTCTAACAGATCGTTTAGCATATCGTTTCATTCTTGTGCACAAATCGGTAATAGCATCTATTTGTGAAACACTCTCTGACATTAAAATATCTTCTAACAACTTAGTTAAACATATTCTTAAAGCAATTTCTTTGGCCCGACCAATTCCTCCTAAATTGCCAATATGGGATGCAAGATTAGTCATTCAGTTTTTAAAAAATAACAATCCAAATTTACTTAGCATTTTTGATGTTTCTAGACGTACTGCCACAATTCTTTTGTTAGCTTCGGGTCGTAGAGTACATGATTTGACACTTTTACATTGTGATACAAATCACTTAATAGACAATGGAGATTCCATTACCATGCATCCCGTATTTGGTTCAAAGACAGATTCGGCATCCTATCAACAATCAAGTTGGACTTTGTATGCTTCGCCAGATAGAAATACAAATGCTCTATTTTGGATAAGGTCGTTGATAGATATCTCAAAAAATAGAAGGGGTTCATTAACAAATTTATTTATCACAACTAGAGAACCTGTTAAGCCAGCCTCCGCGGTAATCATAGGTGGCTGGGTAAAACGAACTCTTTTTGAGGCAGGAATAGAGGCTTCCCCTGGTAGCTGTAGGTCAGCGGTGTCATCACTAAATTTTTTAGAAAAATATCCTATTAATGAAATTTTAGAAAAAGCTAATTGGCGGCATGAAAACACTTTTAGAAAGTTTTATAACAGAGATGTAGAAAAAAGTGGCCGAAGTAATGATGTGACTTCAGAAAAGTCGCTTTCTCAATTCTTTACACCCTCTAAATAATAGAAAATTGAAATTGTATTTATTTTTATTTATCAATCGCAATTAACTACCTTTACTTTTATTTTACCTTTATGTTGCTGAAATGATGGTCAGTTAATTTTTGCCAGCAAATTGGTTGTTATGTTTACTTTCATTACATTTTCCTACATATACGATTACTAATATCACATTGTTGTCTTTTATTTCGCAAGCCACCAGAAGATAACAAACAGATCTCACATAATGGACTTCGGACGTCAAACGGAACACATAATATTGAAATTTTACCTTAAAATAAAATTTTTATTATGTTTCCTCAGACGTCCGAAGTCCAAATAATGCCTTCCTGGTGCTAGACCATATCCTCATTATTGTTTTATGAGCCGAACAATGACACAAACTGGTGGCTCGCTCTCTGGTTTCTGAGTTAGTTCCAGATTTGGCTATTGGGGGCGCTAGCGGCGTGGTCACGTGACGGTAAAGTAGCGACATCTAGCGACAACGCAAGGAAATACGATGTACTCTCTCACATAATGGACTTCGGACGTCTGAGGAAACATAATACAAATTTTATTTTAAGGTAAAATTTCAATATTATTAGGTGTGTATTAGTAATAATAAAAATATTTTTCTTTCTTTTTTCCTACGTGTAGTTTTGGATCTACCCTCAGTTTTATAATTTAGCCTTAATCGGTACTTTGGTTGCACAGTTTGTAGTGTAATCAGTACATTTTTATAAATGCATTTATTTTAATATCATGTCTACATTGCCAAGAAGTTGTCTCAATAATCAAAATAGTGACCGACCGAATATTCGTTTTCGTTTTCGGCCATTTTCGGCCAAAAAATGGACATTCGGCCATATCTTCGTTTTCGGCCAAAAACCAGCCGAAGCTTCGGCCAAACCGAATATCAGAAATACGTGAATAAGATGATGACGTATAACGTTTGGATATCTTCAGAGTGAATGGGGTGCACTCATGGTTCCAATCAGACTTGAACGGACGCGGTATTGTCACACTGTTTTGAAGTTGTGAAGTAAGATTACGTTGTAAAGGGTGTCCAGCGGAAATTTTTAAAGTTCAAAATTGAATACAAAGCCAAATTGAAATACGCCATGAGTCACTGGTCGGGAGCCCACAGAGCGTTCGCAGTTGAGCAATATTTGAAATGCGACGAAGCACGGTTCGAGCGCGTCGCGCTTTGCGTACTTATTTCAATATTCAGCGATTAAGTGATGGCCAAACTTACCTCATCGTGAGTGCAAAAGTTCAGGCAAGAAAAAACAGTCGTCCACAGGATTCATCCAGACTCATGAAAATCAGCAGCGACGCCGAACGGGTGGCCCAAGTACAATGTATTGTCGAATGATCGATGAATGTCTACTATCACAACTGCAACTACTTCTCGGCTACAACTGCAGAACTCTATTTCAGCAAGAAGGTGTCTCACCACACACGGATAGGACTTCGATAGAGACACTGAGGTTTTTAAAAAAAAAATGATC
This sequence comes from Ostrinia nubilalis, assembly GCF_963855985.1. NCBI lineage: Eukaryota > Metazoa > Arthropoda > Insecta > Lepidoptera > Crambidae > Ostrinia > Ostrinia nubilalis. The sequence goes on along the minus strand of NC_087115.1, from coordinate 3,985,707 downwards.
AGCAACTACAGGCACATCATACCCTAGCCGCCTCGATCACCAATTCTCACACCATGCGACTTTTTCTTGTGGGGATATCTCAAGTCAAAAGTTTACTGCAACAACCCTCAAATAATTCAGGTTCTGTAAGAAAATATCCGCCGTGAAGTTGCAGGGAAATCACCAGCGCGCTTTGCTCTCGCGTAGTTGCGAATGTAAGGGTCCGGCTGTAAGAGTGCCTCAAGCGAAACAGGCGTCATTTAAACGCCGATTAGTACCTACATTAGTAATAAGTAATAAAAAATCATTAGTTTTATTTGTATTCATTTTTGAAGTTGAAATATTCTCTCTGGTCACCCTTTATTTCTTCTTCACTTGCTTAAATAAACTGAAAAAACAATATTCCAGTATAGACTGGAAATAATATTCCATTAAAATACATAAATATCTTAAATTTTTAGTCTAATGTCGGTTTTCTTTAATTAATCCTTAAATCCCAAATCCGTCTGTCAACTATCAAACGTCAATATGTTTTTGGTCAAAATATTTACGGTTTTCGAAGTTTTTGCATTTCTCATATTATTGTTTGCGACTACTTAAACAATTTGAAAGTAAAAGCATCGAAAATTATGGATATTTCATCGGAAACAGATAAAAATTTGACAGTTGAAGGTCATTTTCGTTTTCGTTTTCGGCCGAAAATGGGACTGCAGCCGAAGCTTCGTTTTCGTTTTCGTTTTCGGCTGAAAATCCATATTCGGTCGGACACTAAATCAAAATGTATTTTTGTTACAATTTGTGGTGTGTACACAGTTAAAAAGTTCAAAAATTCAGCCAATATTTGATTAAAAGTGCTTATTTTTCTTACTTTAAGTCGGAAATTGTGGTTGTATTCAAGCCGTGGATACCCAAAATTGTTTGTATAATCTGCTGTGAACACTTAAGGCAATGTTACAATGGTCAAAGATGCCGTAACATGAAGTTCAGAGTGGAGAAAGTGAGGAAAGAACAAAAAAAAAATCCTAGTTTGAGCATATTTTTTTTTAATTATGATATTTTTAATGGTTCATAAATAACAAAATTAATAAAAGATACTGATTTCTTAAGTTGGATGGACTATTTGGACCGATTTGCATAGATTTTGTTAATTGAAATTACAAATTTTTTTTTAGGAAATCACTAGTCCAGTAGCTACTCTGAAATTGTGAGACATGCCTTAAAAACTCAGGATGTCATAATTTGCATCAAAGAGCACTACCTCCACAGTCATCTTGACCAATTCCCAGAGAATCTTGGGTCACTATAGCATGCTATAGCTAAGAATAGGGAGAGCGATGCTATCAAGACCTAAAAACCATTGGGAGAGAGGTACCAAGGCAGATGGGATCGGTATATGATGGCTGATTACTGCTGGAGGATGTAACGTGATAGTTCCATTACACACAAAATTGAATTTAAATCATAGCTAATAGTAATAATAATATAATCAATCATCCATTTTGTAGAGAGATATTGATCAGGCATCTAGGGCATACCTTAGTTAGGGGCAGATAGAAATTTTGATACACTTTTTACATTAAAACACTTGTAAATTACAAATAATGCTAATATGGAACTAGATGCAGGCATTTATCACTATCAGTAGACTGAACTGCTTGCCTGTGTACAATAAACAAAATATCTGCTTGCCTGTGGTGTATCTACGTAACACAAATTATTTTTTATTTATCTATGACCTATGCTTCCTTCATGTTCTTCCAAGCCTTAAGGACATGACAAATAAAGTTATAATTATTTTTATGCAGTTCCCTTAATCCAAAAAAAAAACTATAAATCATTGAGTATGAAGTATTAATTATTTTATTTCATTGCAAACCTCATTAGTGTAAGCCTGGAGGATCCTCTGGCAGTCTTGAACCTGCTCTTTGAATGTAGCAGCTTTCTTTAAGGACGCCTTGCACTCCCAGCACACATTCGGGAATTCTGTTTGCTCACAACCCATCTGTAACATAATAATAAAGGTTTTAAATTACTTATAGATCACTATTCTGCTGTCTGAATGCAGTAAGTGATATTGCCATTCAAATAAAAATGTTAACATCATCATTTCAGCCATAGCCAAGCTCATCTATCAGGACTTGCCATTGCCCACAGTCAGAGAGGAAATAAAGAGCCACACACTCCGCTACAAGGATAGACTTTCAAATCATCCAAACTCTTCAGTACAACAACTCATGACCATTGAAGGCTTCCTATTCAGCAGACTGCAAAGAGCTAGTGTCAGGGGTCTCCTTAGTAGATTCCAGGACAGTTGAGACACCATGACCACTGAGGGCAACTGAGTCACTGGACTCCACCCTACCCATGACAAAGAACAGTGCAAACGGACACAGGAGTGGATTATTGTAGTTCCCTACAGATTGCCGCTGGGACCACGGATATAAGAGAAAAAAAAATTCAGCCATAGGATGTCCACAGCTGAACATAGCCCTCCCCCAATGATTTCCATAATGACCAGTTGGTGGGATAACAGTATTGTTCTGAGTTCATCATCATCATTACAGCCTCAGAACATTAACTGCTGAACATAGGGCTCCCTCAATTATTACCCAATTGGCTTATTGAAAGGAGCAGTTTCCTGAAAACTTTGTAAGGCCTACTAAGTCTTTTACTGTCTTATTTAGACTGCTTTCTTACTTTCTAGTTACTAACATAGTTTTGCTGGGGCAATCGAGTACCACACTTAGCCTCATGATTGGGCTATTGTGCGCGATTTGTGGCTTATATTCCTACCTACTCCAACCACCCCAGATCCCCCCAGAAAGTTAGCCGCTTCAGGCCTCCTGAAGCGACGCTGGTGATTGAAGAATTAAAAACTTTCTGATATAAGTTTTGAACAGGTTTTTTTTACTTATTTACAAAATAATGAATGCAGGTTGTAAGTAAAAGTAAATGAATACCTCAGATGGAATCTCCCGCAAGGCATCCCTGTAGAACCTGACCAGTTTCTCCTCAGTAATTTTGTGTAAAGACCGCCCCATGCACAGGCACCCATTGCACAGTAATTTAGAGGCTAGGTCGTCTTTCTTTTCGTCAGATACATCCATGGTCAAACTATGATTTCACTTTGTTGCGTTACAGAATCATTTGTTCAGTAATTAAGTGATAAACTTTGTTATTTTTGCAGAACATGAATGCGGATTGGAATGCGGCAGTAATTTACAAACTTTCACTTGAACCACAACTTAAAACTTCTTTTCATTTAACTTTGTTGGTATTGAATTATCAATAAATGCTGCAGGAGACGAAACACATCCAATTCAAACCTGTTTTTAAATGCTTTTTCTGTTTTTACGCCAAAATACTACAACATGAACAACAAAACCCAAAACAAACCGCGGCCATTTTGAAAAAATAGTGTTTTTTTTTTTTTTTCTTCTATTATGGCATGCACGGCTTGTGCGTCAGCCACGACGAGGTAAGGTAAAGTTAGGGAAACGTATAGGAAAGTAAAAATGGAGAACGGAAAAAAAAAGGTTGCAAAGGATCAGGAAAGTTAAGGAGAAAACAAAATATTAGGTAGATTAAATTTTTATGTTATTATTACTCATATAAACAGATAGGGTATTATAAATATCAATAGAATGCATATTAAGGAGGCAGGCTATGGAAGTTGGGAATGGTACTCGTAAGGATATAAGGGATTCGATGAAAGAGGATCGGTCATGTAACGGACAAATGAAAAACAGATGATTTAAGTCACCTGTGCCAGTACCACACTCACACAAATCAGAATTCACAATTTTAAGTCTAAAAAGATGCGTAGGTATACAGGCATGGCCAATTCTCATACGGATAATATTAGAGGTAGAGACCTTTCCCAGTTTCATTTTAAAAAACCATGGTTTTAAAGGAATGGTTGGTTGAATGATCTTGTACCATTTTCCTTTAGTTGCACTAGTGTGCGCCCAATCCAATTCCCATGATTCACGCAAGTAGGACTTAGGGAGGGACAAAAGGTCATGACAGTAATTTTTATAGCTAATCATATCACCATTCACAACAGCTTCATTGGCAAATTTATCAGCCTTTTCATTACCGAAAATATGGCTATGACTCGGAATCCAGGCGAAGATTATTTTGTACCCCAAAGTAGAACATTTATGAAGCAACTCTCTGCATTTAATTACAATTGGGTATTGAATATTGCATTTAAAGGGAAATTTTTCTAAGGCTTGTAAAGCGCTCTTAGAATCTACGAAAATTACTGTTTTTTTCAGTTTCATAATTTGGACATATTCTATGGCTTTATAAATTCCACAGCACTCCCCGGTGAAAACTGATGTTTCAGGAGGTAATCTGACCTTTTCGTGAATACCATACTGATGATGGAAAAGCCCTACTCCGACCACACCATCGTTGGAGTGTTTGGATGCATCGCTATATATATGATGCCAATCGGCCCAATTATCTTCAATAATGAAGTTAAATTTATATTTAGCGTCAAGTGAATTTTTAGGGATATCTAAATCATATATTATTTCAGGAGAAAGAACTAACGACTCAAAAGTAGCAGAAAATATGGGAAATTTTGGAGTTCTGTGAGTCGGAGCTTGAAAAGATATAAATTTACGGTAACTTAAAACTAAACAGGGAAGGTTTTTATGAGCCCAGTAAGGAGATGTACCAATAGAATCAGATAAAAGTTGTAATTTTAAAAATAGAGGGTGATTTGAATATTGTAAAACTCTAAATAAAAATTTGTCTGATAAGAATTGACGGCGCAGTCTAAGAGGAGGATCAGTGCATTCAACCTGTAAAGTATTAATGGGGCTAGATTTCATAGTACCAGAAATAATACGGAGAGCCTTTGATTGGATGCTGTCCATTTTTTTCAGACCGACTAGATTGCAAGGTTCTAAGAAGTAAGCTCCATAATCAAGAACACTACGTATTATAGCGTTATAGAGAAGTTTTAGCGAGGAAGGGTGAGCACCCCACCAGACCCCTGAGAGGCAGCGCAAAATATTTAATAAACGCTCACATTTGGCCGTGACATAATAACAATGAGGAACCCCTGATAGTTTGTCATCTAAAATTATTCCTAAAAACTTTGCTTCCTTACAAGCTTGGATAGTAATATTATCATAGTAAACAAAAACAGGAGGTGGCATCCGCATTCTACTAAAAAGAACCACAGAACTTTTTGGGACCGATAATGATAGACAGTTATTATCTAACCAGATTTTAAGGGAACTTAGAGCTGCCGTTAAGCAATGACATAATTCGCTTACTGAATAACCGGTAACGTACAAAAGAAGGTCATCAGCATACTGTAGAATATTAATTTTATTAATAAAAATAGATTCAAGGTCGTACGTATATACGTTATACAACAATGGGCTTAAAACAGACCCCTGAGGTAATCCTCTCCAAAGAACTCGGGTCAGGACTGTTGAATCTTGAGTAGTAACGTGAATAGATCTTTCTGATAACATACTAATAATGAAATTGATTAGGGTAATCGGTACCTGTAGCTTTAAAAGTTTATTTTTAAGAATAGATAAATTAACACCATCGTAAGCGGCTGTGATATCGAGAAAGGCAGCGAGGAGACATTGATTATTAGTAAAGGCTAAGCGAATGTCTGTAGTAAAAATTCCTAAACTATCCATAGTACTCTTCCCTTTTCTAAAACCAAATTGACTGGTAGCTAATATACCTTTGCTTTCTAAATACCATTCTAATCTATTTTTAACTAAATGCTCTGCAATTTTGAGAAGAACAGACGATAAAGCAATAGGCCGATACGAAGTGGAGTTACCTACAGGAGAGTTCGGTTTGAGGATTGGTATTACCTCTTGAGATTTCCATGATGGAGGAATATTACCGTTAATCATGATGGAATTAATTATTGATAGAAAATATGAAAGGCAAGAATCGCTTAAATTAATGAAAAAAGAATAAGGAACACCATCAATACCAGGAGCCGAATCTTTCACGTACGACAAAATGCCTTTTATTTCAGAAAAAGTAAATGGAGCATTTAAATCTGTAAGGTTTTCAGTGCAAATAGGATAGTTTAATTCATGATATACTATATCTATAGGAGGCACAGAAGGAGGCGCTAATTTGTCTAGAAAGCTATCAACAATTGATTTATCTATGAACGAGGGAGTACTCTCTCGGAAACAAGATCTAAATCTCCGTATATTTTTCCATACCTCAGATGGGGAAACGTCTGGTGATATCGAAGTGCAAAATGTCTTCCATCCTTCCCATTTTTTTTGTTTAAATAACTTACGGGTGCTGTTTATAAGTTGAGACAAAATTTCTAAGTTTTCGGAAGAGGAAAATGCTCTGTACGCACGTTCCGCTAATTTTCTTTTTTTAATAGCTTCAGCGCATTCTTCATCCCACCATGGGGGAGGAGGAATATATCTACTACTATTTTTTTTAACAGGAAAAATATTGTCCGCCACGTCAATTAAAACTTGAGTGAAGGTATCAGCACAATTGCTATGATTGTCTAATTGTAAGGAAGGAAGTGACTCTAATCTTTCCTCCACTTTTTCTTTAAAAAGTTTCCAATCAGCATTAATCAATTGGTACTTCAATCGAGGGGGACGGATTGGGATTGATTTGTCAGAAAATGGTAAAGTAATAAATAAAGGATAATGATCACTGCCATATGAAGAACTAAGTACGTGCCAAGTTAAAGATGACGCTAAGGAAGGAGAACATATGGATAGATCAGGAGCGCTGAATCCTTCAGAACTAGCAGTGCGACGTGTAGGTTCCCCGGAGTTTAGTAAACATAAGTTATTCACATCTAAAAAATCTAAGATTCTTGAACCGTAATAATTAGAGGAAGAACTACCCCAAGAAGCATGCTGGGCGTTGAAATCTCCCATTATTAAAATGGGTTTTGGAAGGGAAGGTAAAATACTGAGTAAAATTTCATCATATATAATAGAGGATGGATGTGGAATATAAATAGAAACAAAACAAATGCCGTTTACAGAAACTGCTATAATGGAATAATCATCATTATGAATAGGAATGGGAATGTGTTTGAAAGGCCAAGAATGCTTGATCAGCAGTGCAACACCACCATAGCCATCTAGACGGTCCTCTCTAATGCAGGCATAGCCTGCTACCTTAAAACAACTACTAGATTTAAGCCAAGTCTCTTGGAGAGAAATGGCTAAAGGGTCATATTTATTAATTAAATGAAACAAATCTGATTTTTTACTGTAAATACTGCGGCAATTCCACTGAATTACCACTGAATTCATTATTATTTATAAAATTACTATTAAAAGTACTATCATGCAAATTATTATTTTTATTACTTACAGAGTTTTGGGATGAGGCAGCGTTGGTCGGTGTGAAGTTTGAATTATAATGAGACAATGAATTAATAAGTGTGATAATAAGTTCTTTAACAGACATAATATCAGATAGTAAAGAGTCTTTACTTGAATCCTTATAAGCAGTGCCGGATGAAGGAAAGTTTATGTTGAAATCTTTAATAAGAGCATCATGAGAGGCTTTATCATATCCAGGACTAATTACTGGAGGGGATCTAGGCTTAAGAAATACTGTTTTTTTATATGAACTCCTGCTGGGAATACTATCAGATGTATTTTTCAAAACTGGTCTATTTGTGTTCACTGGGGCTACTGTTGTCAAAGCATCAGCATAAGACTTACCAAGAGGAGGGTGTAATTTTAAAGCCTCAGAATAAGAAATACAATTCTTAGCCATAGTCTCTTTAATTTGCTTTTGACGGGAAAACTCAGGACATTTTTTGCTGGTCGCAAAGTGAGAACCTGTACACAGACAACATTTAACAAACTCTTCATCAACTGAACAGCTGTCACCCGAGTGGTCATGACCACATTTAAAACATTTGGGAAGAGATCTACACTGTGACTTAATGTGACCATATTTGCAGCATTTGTAACATTGTATAGTGGGGAAAATGTATAAGTCCACAGGCAGAGAATTGTAACACATAAATACTCTCTTTGGAAGTACTTGTCCATCAAATGTGAGAACTACAGTCTCTATAGGTATGTATTCAACTGTGTCTTTTCCAATAGTTTTCCTTTTCAATCTCCTTACTTTAAGAATGTTGCCACAACCTATAGGGACTGTAATATTCTGTATGACTTCCTCATCAGTCCAGTTGGTTGGAATGCCCCTCACTACTCCCATGCGAGTAACATTTGATGTTGGAATAAATGCTTTATAGCGATTGTTGGACAAGACAGTACTACTTAAGAATGAATTGGCATCCTCATAATTACAAAAGGAAATAGCTGCACGATTTCTGCCAATACGTTTTAAACTGCCATTTATTATGTTTTTAAAACCATGTTTTTTCAAAAACAAACCAAGAGTAACCGGGTGAATTGAGGTACTTTGATTGGAAGTTATCTCTTCTTTTTGTATGTGTATGACATAAGGAGAAACATCAGATGCCTGGTAAAGATTTCTGCCAATTGGTAGCCGCTGAGAATTGGAATTATTGTTCTCAAAATCAACATCAAGTGAGTTTGGTGAGTTTGACACTGGCACAGAGTTTTTAGCAGTAGTATCATTGAATTTGTTTGGTTGTTGTTTTGACTGAATTATTACTTCGGAATGAGATTCCGAGTGACATTCACATGAGTCAAGTGAAGGAACTGTAGAGCTTTTATGATGACGTCTCCTCTTTTTATTACAGTGTTTACAATACTTAGGTACAGAGGCCCGTTTTAAACGTTTTGATTTATTTTGAGAATGTTCGGAGCCATCCGTGCATGAACTTTCAGTATCTAATGCTGAATAATTATTAGCTATAGTGACATTGTACGAAACCTGGGGGACGGAGCCCCCAGGTTCGTCTGGGTCGTTCATGTAACCAGAGAAAGAGGTAAAAACTTACCAGAGCACTGCCAAAATCACTAACTAATAAATAAATAGAAAGATAAACATAAATATACTACACTCCACTACTTAACTGATCTCTATTTACTAGATAATTTATAAAAATCGCAAAAGCAAAAATTGAGACAACCGCCTAGCTTGACGTTTCCCGCGCTTTCAAAAAAAAAAAAAAAAAAAAAAAAAAAAAAAAAAAAAAAAAAAAAAAAAAAAAAAAATAGTGTTGTGAATGTGTAATTTTTTTGAGTCGGACAAGTTTTTTTTTAATTTCGTTGACAGTTCCGGTTTTTATCAATTTCCCAACGCAAAAATTTACGTTCTATAGCTTACAATGATACCATCTGCAAGGACAGAATACTACACAATATTGTGCTGATTAAAATTAATTAATGCATAAACCTACCTCTCACGAATATTCTACAAAACTTTTTCGATTAATGACTTTGCTTGCGCAAGAAGAATGAGATAGCAGTATGTGAGAAAGTGTAAGTTAATGTTTTGTACAAAAGTTACACTCAACATTTTTTTTTACTTATTGCAACACTGAGCAAAGCAGCCATTTTGTGGTGTCGTAGTCGAGTTGAATGTTCTTCATCAATTTTCGTCTATTTTACATGGAAGTATTACTTTTTGTTGTGATTTGAAAAGTATTCAAAACAATTAAAATTTTTCAAAGTTGTTTTATTGCCGCATAAAATATGGAGCAGGACGTTGATAATGACTACAGGACGGTGTGCAGCACATGCTTGAGCAGCGACCGCGATCTATTTTCGCTGAATGATATGCCTCAAATACACCACATTTTTTGTTTGCTGATGACCGATTTCGCGGGCGACAGGGTAAGATAAAAGTTTTAAAGTTAATTAAACTTTTTCAAGCCTTCACAATGATAGGTTTGTTACGTAAAACAGAGGTCAATGAACTTCTGCTAGGCGGCATTGCAATCATTCACTAAATCTAACACTTCATGGGAAAATAAAACTGCTAGCTGACCCGGCAAACTTCATGCCACCCTTAGATTAATAAAACCTTTAAAAATGTCTTTGTTGATCCCTATGCTCATCATGGATAATGTATGATTCTAATGGTGTAAGAATTTTTCAAGTCTGTCCAGTAGCACAGAGCACCCAGTAGTTTTGGAGCCTCTTCAATACACACAACCAATCAAATATTTCTTCTTTATTTTTAGTGTTTACTACCTAATATATCTCTTTTTATTTTTATTGTAGACTACCATATTTATCTTTTGTACAAGTTATCTCTTAGATTTTACACATTTTTTATGCATGTAAGCTTTAGTTTACGTTAATTGGCTAAGTTTAGTTATGACATGAAAAATCAACTAATAGAATAGTAGGTATACCAAGCACATGCCCTTAGTAGGATTAGAACCCTACACCTAGAAATGTAATCCCATGCAATAACCATCATTAGACGGTCAACTGTTACAATGTCTCAAAAAGTTTTTCTCTTTTACATTCACAGTACGGAGATCCTGACCCAATGTTGGAAGTGTCCCAGTACGTCTGCTGGGAATGCGTTGCACACATGAAGCGCTTCTCAAAGTTCAAGAATCAGGTCCAGAACGCACAGGATCACCTCCGTGTGCTTGCTATGAGCAGGTCACAAGAGGTAATTGTTGTTTTTATATATACCATACTAAATAGGGCCTGTCATCCGCTTTGCAATGGAGGGAAGTCGAACCTTAATTTTCCACTCCTATGTTCTTCTGATTAATTTCGTTGCGGTCCAATGATAGTTTAACTTTTCTCTGGGACAAACTTGACCTTCACTGGTTAGGTTTTTATTGGCAGTCAAGCTGATCCTGGCTACACAGGTGTTGCAGCGGTGGGAACGAGTGGTGGGAATAGTCTCATTACTCAAGTTGCTGCAACACACCACAGAGATTTTACGTATTTAACTTTGAAGTCAGCCTGACGTATATACGTGTGACTGCTGATTCAAGGGTGACTATAGTTTGATTTCAATCTTATGCTGGACACACAAGCGTATATTTAGCTTAGCTAGAAGGGCTAAAAGGACTAATAATTAATAATATAAGTTTAATAATAGAAGAATCATCTTTATTTACTTAGCAAACCTTTTTGGAAAACCTTGGGGGAGGCCTTTGTCCAGCAGTGGACGTCTTTCGGCTGAAACGAATGAATGAACTAACATTATTTTATTTTATATTCCAGAGCATGGACCACACATACATGTCCCAATCTCTATCGTGTCTAGAAGTCAGCACCAAATGTGATTACGACAAGATATACTTCGACTACGCTCAAGAACCCTGGCCCAATGAGAGCATACTCCCTGTGGTGGAAGCGGTCAAGAGCGAGGATCATGACATCTGGCGGAACAACATCAATTTGAACATCGACACTCAGATTTTAGAAGGTATTTTTATTTATTACACTGTGCCCGCGACTTTGTACGTGTGGAAATCGTAATTTTGCCATGTTTTCTTACCGTTTAAACCTTCCCTGGACTATGACAATCATTTCAAAACCAAAATAAGCCAAATTGGTCCAGCTATTTTCGAGTTCAATTCATTTTTGTTTATTGATTGAAAAATTCAGCCACAGGACATTGTAGTGCATGTACATAGTGTGTGAACGTAGTTGGTAGTGACTTGCATTTAGCACCGTCCTGAAATCTTTATGAATCTTTTTTTATTTAAGAATAGTTTTATTATTTATCCCTAGTAGAACTCCATGCAGTGATTAGAGACTTTGACTAGATCGTCGGCCCTCCGAATGAAGGCTTACCCACACTACATCTTCTGTAGTCGCCACTCAAGAACTTATCTACCACAACGACCATCCTTTATATGAGCTAGATGCAAAAACAGTATATTTTATACATAATAACTTTTAAACAAAATAAAACCGACTTCAAATGCGTGAACACAAATAATACCTATTCAACAAAAAAATAATCGTTCAAATTGGTTCATAATCGGCGGAGATATTGCGTATAAAAAAGTTCATCCCCAATTTTCCACCCTTGGGGGTTGTTTTTTTTATTATTAAATTTAAATGGGACCACCCTTGAGGTATTACCTATACGCCGAAAAAAGATTTGTCCAAATCGGTTCATAATTGGCGGAGTTATCGCGTAACAAACATAGAAAAAAAAAAAAAAAACATACGGGTCGAATTGAGAACCTCCTCCTTTTTTTGAAGTCGGTTGAAAATTAAAACTGATTTCTTCATTACAGTACCAGAGATCGTTTTAGAGAATCCGGTGACCGGTGTGATGTCACACATAGTTGTCAACACGGATGCTCTAATAGCACCTTCAGCCACGTACACCGAAGTGAAAGACATTGCCAATTTGGAAACACCGGTCATAGAAGTGAAACCGCAGAAGAAAAGTGATCCGAAGTGCAGCTATACTACGGACTACATGTCGGAAACTGAAATGCTGGAACTGAGGTATTAAATAAACGATACAATTTTGTTTGAACGATTTTTAATTTACAAAATATTTAATTTAAAATTATAATTAACTTAAAAAATCGAACTGCCTGGCTGAACTGGCTGCGTTTCCACCAGAGATGTGCGGGGATGCGTAGCGTAATCGTTATTATATTGCTGTCGCGACGGGCGGCCGCAGTGAGTGTGCGAGCGCGACAGCAATATAAATACGCGCGAGCGATAAGGATGGATAGCTTGGGGTCATTGGACGAAATTCTATCTGCTCGGCGAGCGGACTTCAGCTGGCGTAGCAACTCAAAGTGAGTTTTGGCCTCCGACAATAATTCTCCACTCCAGTCTCTTCTGTAGGTCCTTAGCGAGTCTTCCCAGCAGTATAGTTGTTGCAATTCACGAAGGCGAGTGAGCTTTACATGTGTGGTGGCTGGCTACTGATCGTTTTTCAAAAGTTTTGGTAGACATTACACTATCGTTATGTGCATGTACACACACACAAGTAAAGCTCACTCGCCTTCGTGAGTTGCAAGAACTATACTTATAATTATTTTCATAATATTTTATTTTTATATTTCTTTCTACAGAGAGGAATCGAAGCAGAAACTCCAGTATGCCAGTTCGGTGTACAAATGCGAACTTTGTATAATCGGTTTCTACACACAACAGCAAGTGGAGGACCATTTTGTCAGCGACCACAGAGCTGTAAGTTGTTTTTTTTTCTATGTAACTTACGCCCGAATTCACAAACTAACTATTGCCCGCGGCTTCACCCGCGTGAAATTTAGTTTGTCACATATCGTCATAAATTATAGCCTATATTTTATTCTGGGTTATAAACAATAATACTGTAAAGTTTCAATAAAATCCGTTCAGTAGTTTTTGCGTGAAAGAGTAACAAACATCCAGACATCCAAACTTTCGCATTTATAATATTAGTAGGATGATGATGAAGAAGATGAAGCAGCAAACCGACCGCACAGCGTTGAATAGAGCTCTGTGATTGGTTCGTGTGTCACCCTGTGCGTCCACGCGCACTGTGAGACCTCATAGTAATGTTTGTAAATGCGGGCGTTATTTGTTATTAGCTGGCCCGGTGTATTTCATACCGCCTAGTTAATGTGTGTCATATTATGGTGACAATTGCGAAAAATGGCGTATTAAATACCTAAATTCATTAAACATTACATTATAGAAGTTTTTATAGAGATCCCTAACAATATTCTATAGTCTATATTCATCAGGGATTATGTAGGATTCTAATAGCTCGCGAGCACGGGTGACTTTTTTGTCACCATACATCCAAATGTTCGTCTAAACTTTCGTATCCATATTAGTTAGTCCATAGACTAGTTCGTTTATACCATAAACTAGGTTATATTGTCTTATATTAAACTAGCTTTCAGCCCGGAGTTTTCCCGGGAATTATTTGATTTTTTCTCGTCGTAAAAACCATCCTTGGACTACAACGAACATTTAAAAAAAAGAATTGGTGAAATTGGTCCAGGTGTTGTTGAGTTATGCGCTTACCAACACATTTTGCGAATCCTTTTTATATTATAAAGCCCGGTCTGTGAGCACGTAGAATTTTGTCCAATGATCCCAAGCTATGTTGCTGTCGCGCTCGCACACTCACTGCGGGCGCCCGTCACAGTCGCGACAGCAATATAATTACGCGCGAGCTCAGATCATAGAAAGAGAATAGATATGAAGTCGCGCGTAACTACAACGAGAACCAGTGTCCCCACATTTCCCCCACCACAGCTCCCACACACACATTCAACTGTGTAAAAACAAAGCGACTGAGAGTCTACGACAACATGTGCAACCGGCTTAAAAGTGCTGTGATTGGCCAGAAGGCGTGCCTTATGGCCAATCAATGGCCGCGTGACGTGACGCACACTTTGAAAAAAGCAATTAGAGAGAAGAAAGATAAAATGGAGTCGATAAGATATCGATACTTTAAATCCTGGGGGCAAGGCTCGAAATTGGTTTAAAAATGCTTGTATGAAAACCTTTTTATTATTATACGTTATTATTATGTTCTTTAACGATTTTTGCATAAAGGAGTCAGTTCTATCCCATCAAAAACAATACTTGTCAAAAAAACCAAGTCTCGCAACTCAGTTGTTCTACGGTAAAAAGTTGTGAGATCCATGTAATACCAAGTCCAGGCCAGGAAATCTTTAACGTTTTACATAAATTATTGACTTGGCCATCGCACTAAATAATTTAATTTACACGTGTTTTCATGCGATGGCCAAGTCAATATATTTATGTAAAACGTTAAAGATTTCCTGGCCTGGACTTGGTATTACATGGATCTCACAACTTTTTACCGTAGAACAACTGAGTTGCGAGACTTGGTTTTTTTGACAAGTATTGTTTTTGATGGGATCTCATTTCTTTTTGTATTTTGTAGACAGCAGTTATGTATCTAGAAAACTGGACCGAAATTGAAAAATTTTACTCGACTTGGCGGTTGCACTACCGTGCCCCCAAATATCATTTCTTTTTGTATTTTGTAGACAGCAGTTATGTATCTAGAAAACTGGACCGAAATTGAAAAATTTTACTCGACTTGGCGGTTGCACTACCGTGCCCCCAAATATTTTAGTTTTTCCTTGATTCATACACCAAACACTACTTATATTCCAAATTTGAAGCTTCTAGGTCTGCTAGAAGTGCCTTAGAGTTTTGATGATCGGTGAGTCAGTGAGTCAGTCAGTGAGTGACAAAATTAAGTAACTTTGACCCGTTATAATTCTTAAACTACTGGTTCAAATTGAATGAAATTTTAAATATACCGTGTCTTTACAATGCCTGCATAGCTAATGAAAATTCAGCCTTCTAGTTTTATCCACAACGAAGTTACAGGCGGTCGAAAATGGCCTGAATTGCTTCGAGAAAAGGATGGTATGGCCGTGCCGCTATTTTGCTCGACTTGGTGGGGGCACTGCCGTGCCCCCAGATTTTGTATGGACGAAAAACTCAGAATCAATTATTGGGACTAAATGAAGTTACCTTAAATTAATTTACCCCAACCAAAGCTCAATGTCGTTATCGATGGAGTATAGAAGTTATAGACTGACAAAGTTTGTATGAAAAGTCATGGGTTAAGTAGGTACTTGCGATTTTTACCAGTATTAACAATATTGGTAATATATTATTATTTACTTTAATAATAATAACAGGATCACTGTAATTATTATTAACTACTATCGCGCATTAACTTTTTAATTATGGCGAAATTCGTACCGCCTATGTTTATCATATCGCCTACATATTGAGTATTGAGTATTGAGTATTAAAATAATGCCTATATTAGGCTTTCAACTAGCTCTTATAGTAATTACATAGTTGACAGTTACTAATCCCTTCTACTATTGTTATTGTTTTTGTAAAAACTTAAAAATCGCAAGCAACTCATGACTTTTTCATTCAAAATTAGAAAATAGAAAATAATAATTTACTTCTATTTATCGATAATAGGAAACCGTATTAGAACACGAGCCCTGCACTATGTTACGACCGGCACATGCGGCCGTACTGTGTATTTTCACGCGTCAGTGGATATCGGAAGAAATAAAATACATTGCGCAGTAGTTACGCATGACATAAAGTGGTTGCTAACTAAATCGTCAATGTACAACGTGTTTGAATTTTTATCACCACTAATTTCGATATCGCAGTAAATGTCACGGCACTGAATTCGTTCGTAAAAATGTTTAGTTTTTTTTATTTATAAGCAAAATACCAATGGATTTGCAATACTTACATGTGGTAAATGACTTCATTGTTCCTGTAGTTCTTCGTTTCACTTATGTTATTGCACGTTACGACGCATTATCCAACAATATCGGAGAACATTTCCTCAGTACGACTGAATCGCGACTAACCTGGCGTCGCGGGCGATGTTCGTTTCTGGGCATATCGCGGAGACACGCGCCACGCCCCCGTTTCACATCTATTCCCTTCTATGATCTGAGCGCGCGAGCGATAAGGATGGGTAGCTTGGGGTCATTGGACAAAATTCTACGTGCTCGCAGACCAGACTATAGATAATTTTTATTATCCACCACAGAAACCCGGCAAATCCTGCTGCAAAGTGTGCTACGTGTACATAGACGATGCATCGCTAGCGGAGCACACTGCGTCGCACTACGCGCGCTACACTTGCAAGCTATGCGCCCACACTTGTCATAGCGTCAAACAGATGACGCTACACTCCAATATGCACGCGGGGAAGACGCTCAGAGGCGTCATCGGCATCACTAAAACTAAGGTGAGTTGGAAAATTGTTATTATGTTGTGGCGACATCTATCGACGCGCCATTGAAGACTAGTGGTAATCTTCACTAACAGATGGCGCTGACTTACACATTACCAGAGTAAATACAAATGAGTAGGTCATCCTTTTTTTTTATCCACAACGAGAAAGCTCTTGGCCTGTATCTCACCTGATGGTAAGTGACGATCAGGCCGAAGGTGGAAGCGAGCTTCACCCGGAATCCTCAACCACAGAGGAACTGGCTATCTTAACCTTATCTTATCTTCATAGAAACGCACCGAGCGCGGTTTGTATGTGAGCGCAACTCCCCGCTAATCCCCGCTAAATTTTGTCAGTGTGTGCGTGCGTGCCGCATACGTGTTGCCGCGCTCACATACAAACCGCGCTCGGTGCGTTTCTATGAAGATGACCTACTCATTTGTATTTACTCTGACATTACTATGGCACGCGACACCGCGCTTACAAACCTACATCGCGGTGTCAGAGTTTTTTGCCTAGACTAGCATGTAGAAAACCGAGATAAAGAGAAAACTAAGGTGAGTTGAGTAAACTTTAATATTAGGTCATTCAAGGTCATTTCACACTTATCAACCCGGAAAGGGATCAACACCATCCTTCATCGCTTTAACGGAACTAAGTCAAAACTACCTATTTGACTTGTAATTATGACAGGAGAGCGCCACTCTCTGTGCTGGGTTATTAATTCTGAATTTTGCCACTTGAAGTGTTAGTTCAGCGGTTTGATAGTTCCTAAGGATGTCAATAGATGGCGTTGTGTGTCTCTTACATCGCGGTGACATTTATTTTTTACTCCGACCGACGCAGCCGAGTGAAATCATGGTGATTTCAGAGGACATCATCATTAGGTCTTTTAACTTGCACTGCAGGAGCACGTAGCACATTGCATAGCGTCTTCTAAAACCCTCCCATACTTCGGGCACTGACTGCGTTAAGAGACCTATTACTTATTATGTATTTTGTCTCCAGGACAAGAAAACTAAAACAGAAGAAAGCAAACCGCCGCCGAAAGCGGGAGATCTCAGGAAACTACTCTCCAAAACTACTATAGAAGGCTACCAATGCCTTGAGTGCGACATGTTTTTCAAGTACGTATTTACCTTTTACATGCCTCTGCCAAATACATTTTCAACTTTAAATCTTATTTAAAGTTCTTGCAACTCACGAAGGCGAGCTTTACTCGTGTGTGTACGTGTACATGCACATAACGATAGTGTAAGCAGCGGTTCCCAAACTTATTTAGTCTACTGCCCACTTTGAGAATACATTATTTTTTAGCGCCCCCCATTTTTGTAGTCAAGAGTCGAGCTCAGTGTCCTCCTAGTAGATGACGCCTCCCAAGCCTCTACACAACGTCCCGATTTTTTCTGGGTCTCTTACCGCCCCCCTTTAAGCCTGCAGCGCCCACAAGGGGGCGTTATCGCCCACTTTGGGAAAGACTGGTGTAATGTCTATCAAAACTCTTGAAAAACGAACAGTAGCGAGCCACCACACAAGTAAAGCTCACTCGCCTTCGTGAATTGCAACAACTATACAATATAAGGTAATGATACCCGATGATAATTTAAACATAATATTGTCTTACGGTGACTTTCTATGATTGTTGTTTTCAAATTGTGTCAAGAGAACACATCTTTATTAAAAAAAAAAAGATACTCAGTAAATAATGAAAGCCTCTTCAAGATAAAATTTGACGATTTGAAAGTACCTATTAATTAACTTCAACAAAATGAGGAAATACTAATTAACCGACTTCAAAAAAAGGACGAAGTTCTCAATTCGGTTGTTTTATTAATTTACACAGATAGATAAATTTTATTTTATTAATTCACAGGAATTCTAGGGCAAGGAAAAACCACGTGGCACGTTTTCATAGAGAGGGGCTGCAGTGCGACCATTGTAAGAAGAGATTTGTCAACAGAACCACACTCACTACGCATCTAAAGTAAGTTTGTGTATTTAAAAAAATGTTTAGAAAGTCCAGTCGCCGAGCAGATAGATTTTCGTCCAATGACCCCAAGCTACCCATCCCTATCACTCGCACGTAATTATATTGCTGTCGCGACGGGCGGCCGCAATGAGTGTGCGAGCGCGACAGCAATATAATTACTCGCGAGCGCTAGAGATGGGTAGCTTGGGGTCATTGTACGAAATTCTATCTGCTCGGCGACCGGACTTTACCTTTATGAAATCGTCGGTCCACCTTGTGGGTGGGTGGTAATTTAATATCATTATTTCCAGACTCCACGAAGGCCCGCTACCTCGCAAGGAGTGCCACATCTGTCACAAAATGGTGCGGGTCATCCAACTCAAGTACCACGTCCAGAGGCACGAAAACAAGAATAGATACGAGTGTTCCGACTGCAATAAAGTGTTCTCTCATCTCGCTACGTACCAAGCGCATCTGAAATACAGCCGAGCACACGCGTCCGAAGATGTGTTCAAGTAAGTTCCTTAATTCAGCCAAATGATGCCCACTGCTGGACAAAGACATCCCCCAAAGATTTCTACAACAGTCCTGCGATAGACCCATCCAGGCGCCTTAACAAGAACAGAGTGTTCCGACTGCAATAAAGTGTTCTTGCATCTCGCTACGTACCAAGCGCATTTGAAATACAGCCGCGCGCACGCGTCCGAAGATGTGTTCAAGTTCGTTTCAGCCAAAGTGTTTCGATAACTTTTATGATGCGAACAGCTAGGGACTGGAATTCGCTGCCTGCTGCTGTCTTTCCCAAACACTATATCCGGGCCTTTTCAAGGCGAGAGTGAATAGGCACTTACAGGGCTTGTTATGTATAAAAAAATGACGCCCACTGCTGGACAAAGACCTCCCCCAAGGATTTCCTCAACAGTCCTGCGATAGACCCATCCAGGCGCCTTAAAAAGAACAGAGTGTTCCGACTGCAATAAAGTGTTCTCGCGTCTCGTTTACCAAGCGCATCTGAAATACAGCCGCGCTCACGCGTCCGAAGATGTGTTCAAGTAAGTTCGTTTCAGCCGAAGCGTTTCGATAACTCTTTTATAATGCGAACAGCTAGGGACTGGAATTCGCTGCCTGCTGCTGTCTTTCCCAAACACTATATCCGGGCCTTTTCAAGGCGAGAGTGAATAGGCACTTACAGAGCTTATTGATATAAAAAATGACGCCCACTGCTGGACAAAGACCTCCCCTAATGATTTTCACAACAGTCCTGCGATAGACCCATCCAGGCGCCTTAACAAGAACAGAGAGTGTTCCGACTGCAATAAAGTGTTCTCTCATCTCGCTACTTACCAAGCGCATTTGAAATACAGCCGAGCGCACGCGTCCGAAGATGTGTTCAAGTAAGTTCGTTTCAGCCAAAGCATTTCGATAACTCTTTTATATTGCGAACAGCTAGGGACTGGAATTCGCTGCCTGCTGCCATCTTTCCCAAACATCCGGTTCTTTTCAAGGCGAGAGTGAATAGGCACTTACAGGGCTTATTATGTATAAAAAATGACGCCCACTGCTGGACAAAGACCTCCCCCAAGGATTTCCTCAACAGTCCTGCGATAGACCCATCCAGGCGCCTTAAAAACAACAGAGTGTTCCGACTGAAATAAAGTGTTCTCTCATCTCGCTACTTACCAAGCGCATTTGAAAATACAGCCGCGCGCACGCATCCGAAGATGTGTTCAAGTAAGTTCGTTTCAGCCAAAGCGTTTCGATAACTCTTTTGTAATGCGAACAGCTAGGGACTGGAATTCGCTGCTTGTTGCTGTCTTTCCCAAACACTATATCCGGGCCTTTTCAAGGCGAGAGTGAATAGGCACTTACAGGGCTTATAGATTTAAAAAATGACGCCCACTGCTGGACAAAGACATCCCCCAAGGATTTCCTCAACAGTCCTGCGATAGACCCATCCAGGCGCCTTAACAAGAACAGAGTGTTCCGACAGCAATAAAGTGTTCTCGCATCTCGAAGATGTGTTCAAGTGAGTTCGTTAATTTAAACGGGACTATTCCCACCTCTCGTTCCCACCGCTGCAACTCCTGTGTAGCCAGGATCTACAGTTTGACCGCCAATAACCCAACCAGTGAAGGTCAAGTTCGTTAATTTAGCCAAATGACGTCCACTGCTGGACAAAGGCCTCCCCCAAGGATTTCCACATCGCCCGGTTGGTAGCGGTCTTCCTACTAAAGTCCGGTCGCCGAGCAAATATAATTTCGTACAATGACCCCAATCTACACTGTCTGACAGGCGGCCGCAGTGAGTGTGCGAGCGCGACAGCAATATAATTACTCGCGAGCGATAAGGATGGGTAGCTTGGGGTCATTGTACGAAATTCTATCTGAGGGCCGAGTGTGAGTTTACATCAAACGTCACTAGTGAGCGCGTAAAAAAATGACATTAAATGTATGACGGATTGTACAGCGCCCCTAGCGGAAACTTTCAAGAACTAAAATTTTCATACATTTTTCTAACGCGCTCACTAGTGAAGACGTTTAATGTAAACACACACTAAGCTCTCTGCTCGGCGACCGGACTTTACCTTTACGAAGTTGTCGGTCCACCTTGTGGGTGTTTTAAGAGCTTGATTAACTACACTCGACGTCAAATAAATCGCACCTCCCGCGACAAGCACTTTCAAATGTATGCATCCCCACTTCCCACCAACATTGGCACCATTTAGGGCAGTGTTTACATTGAGCTCTTTGCTTTTTGCATCGCTGCGACACACATCATGCAGGAAGTATTCTTCCACTTTTTACTGCTTTTTTTTGTTTTATGCATGCTTATATAGTATTCTGCTGTATTCTATTCTTTTCTTAATATTGTTATGCTGCAACTTTACTCTTCATGTGTGTTAAGTGTATGCAAATAAATGATTTATCTATCTAACTAAATATAATTTAAAAGCCTAGTTCTAAACTTCATTTCATTAAAGGAAAGGTTTTTACCCCAAAAATGTGTCTTTAGAAGGATCCAGAGTCACTTCTTCAAAAAATAGGTAGTTACGCTTGAGCCAACTTTTATGGCTATAAAACTGTTAAGTTGGGATTAAACGCTATCGATCTGTTAAAGAGGACACGTGCGATCATTATTTGGTTTTATAACCATAAAAATTGGTCTAATTCATCCCAGAGGTGAGCCCAAAGTGAGGTCTGTTTTCAAGGCACATTTATAGTATATGTTAATCGTATATTAAGAAATTAAATGTGTTTTTCTTAAAGGATATTTATTGGGCTTTCAAATAACACCAATATTGTTGGGGCACCATGATTGTGTCAGAAGAAAATCTTTAAAGTTCGCGTCGCGGAAGGTGCGGTTTATTTGATGTTGTGTGTATAATTGTCCACAGGTTTCCCTGTCCAATGTGCAACAAGGGCTATCCGACCAAAGAGGCAATGCAGGACCACTTCAACTACCAACACCTGGGCAAGACGGCCCATAAGTGTCCCGTGTGTGAAAAGGTAAAAAAACTAGGTATAGGATGTCTCAAAAATAACGTAGTATTTGAATTAGCTGCCATTTTAAATTGTAAAAATGCTTTTTAAAATACTTGCAAAAATAAATTAGTTTTATGAGTTCTTTTTAAAGTAAATTGTTGACAACCCTGAAAAAAGATCAATTTGATAGCTTGAGAATTGAGAGCTTCTATACGTCAGGCACTGGCTGAGTTAAACGCTAAACCTATAGACAGCTGAAAGTTTGTGGTAGTGGTTCGAAACGGACTACTATGCCGAGAGGTTTCCTGGACACTATAATCCAGGCATTTTCAAGGCGAGAGTGAATAAGCACAGGGCAGATATGTACCATCCTAGACTGCATCCCACTTGACACCAAGTGCGATTGCGGTCAAACACCTGCCTTATCATGCATAAAAAAAATTCCCGGGTTCGATTCCCGGCCAGACAGAAAATTGAAATGATGAATTTTAATTTCTGTGACGGGTATGTGTAATAAGTTATGTATTTAAAAGTATGTCCGTTAAGCTAGTACCCATAATACAAGCGTATTAATTGCTTACTTTGGAGCTAGATGCCACTGTGTGAAATTGTCCAAAGATATTTATTTATATTTTGATTTATTGGTATTGTTACAGCCGCTAGCGTCTCGGGCGAACGTAGAAAAACACATGATGCGGGTACACGGAAAGAAGAAAGAGAAACCACGGAACCACGTCTGCCATGTTTGCAAGAAAGGGTTCACGGTGCGTATCCCTAAATAGTGCAGTATTTATTCGTTGCGGGTCCAATGACAGTTTAACTTTCCCCCGGGATAAACTCGACCTTCACTGGTTGGGTTATTGGCGGTCAAGCTGTAGATCCTGGCTACACAGGAGTTGCAGCGGTGGGAACGAGAGGTGGGAATAGTCCCGTGTGCTTATTGCGAGTTTACACCAAACGTCATCGTCTGCGACTGCCTAAAAAATGACATGAAATGTATGACAGATTGTACAGCGTCCCTAGCGGATACTTTCAAGAACCAAAATCTTCATTTTTTTATGTACTCGTGACGATGTTAAATGAAAACTCGCATTAAGATAGTAATTATAATATGGACTTATCATTAACTTTAAAAGTTAATCACTAGTGGCAAAGACACTGGCGCCAGCTGGTGAGCGCTGAAGCGGTAAGTCTATTGCATTTGCACACCAGTTGGCGCCACTGTACTGTAAGATCCTGCCGCTCGCTAGTGTTAAAGACAGTGGTGCCAACTAAAGCCCGGTCTGTGAGCACGTAGAATTTTGTCCAATGACCCCTAGCTACCCATCCTTATCGCTCGCGCGTAATTATATTGCTGTCGCGACTGTGCGACGGGCGCCCGCAGTGAGTGTGCGAGCGCGACAGCAACATAGGGGAGAGTTCGGTATATTGTACCGCCGGGTAAATTGTACCACCCTCATATTTCGTTAAGTATTTATTGAATGTCTGTAATTGCAACACTCAGCGATACACAACTAAATTCAATTAATATCGGCCATGTGGTTTTTGCCGTGACAAGGAACACGTGTGTTTTATTTTGAAATTAGTTTTTTCATTGTTTTCAAGTAACTTTTGAGAATGCATGTTTAGTTTGTAATTTTGTTAATCACACAGTGTTTCTAATTTATTAATTAGAAGCGTAAATTAGTGTGGATTACAATTATTTGAAACATTTTTCGGTATTTAAAAGCTATATTTTTTACCGATTTTTTAAAAGCACTATCACCTAGTCGGTTAAATTGTACCACATCAAGTTGTATGGAATTTTACCAAAGGATTTTGAAAAATTTTTTGTAAATCATATTTTGAAGTTATGTTTGACTAACAATAAATGAAAGCAAAAGACTGGCAAAGTAGTTTAGTTAGGTACAAGTGTGCGTCACGATAATTGGAACTACAAAACTTGTACTTAAAATCGTGATAACGTGTAAAACAATATCGATTGTCTATTTTATTAACCACTGTTCCTTTTCGTTACCTAATTTGTTAAAAATGTATCGTATAATATTTTGCTTAGTTTTTTTATAGGCTTGAAATTTATTGAAAACCAATTTAGTAACCCTGTGGTACAAATTATCGAACCGGTTGGCTAAATACGACCGATGCTCTGAGCTCGTATTTTGTTGATTTGTGCTAAATACACAACAATCATGTTGATTGATACCTATGAAATTGAAATAGAAATAAATGTTTTATAAATCATGTAATTTTTTTTTTCAGGATAAAAAGGCACTAAACCAGCATCTGGTGATACATTCAGGCGACAGGCCGCTCGCTTGCGATGTCTGCCAGCAAACGTTCAAACACAAAGCTTCTTTGTACACACACAGGTGAGTTGTTTTCATTTCTTCTGTTAATGAAGCGTGGGACGTCCACCCACAAGGTGCACCGACGACCTCATAAAGGTAGTATAGGAAGGCGCTGGATGCAGGCCGCTATCAACCCAAGCTACCCATCCTTATCGCTCGCGAGTAATTAAATTGCTGTCGCGACTGTGCGAGCGCGACAGCAATATAATTACACGCAAGCGATAAGGATGGGTAGCTTGGGGTCATTGGACGAAATTCTGTGTGCTCGCCGACCGGACTTTAGAACGAAATTACATAATTGGAATGTTTCTTTTCAGAAAACGCGTGCACAAAGTGTTCCCTACTCGTCCTGCTATAGAATACATGGAAACCAAACCTCAACAGGCCACATGACCCACGGAGAATGAGCCAGACTTGGTCTTCGAACTAGATATTTTATGATCACCTCAACACCCAGTACCTCTAGCATGAACAACTTTCGTCTTCGAATCGTTTGCGTATTCGACAAAATCGATACTCAACCTCAACGATAACGTGACAATTTTGATTCTCTAAATAAGTTTCGTTCAACCATTTCTCATACTAAGTTCACTTTACGACACGTTCGCAAGGGCGCTGTTGGAGTTTTCGTACTAAATCTTTTGATGGCGATTCGAGCATGCAAACGATTCGAACTCGAAAGTTTTTCGTGCTAGCCGTACAGATATTATGTGGACAAGGTGTAGAAATAATGTAGACTTCAAAAACCTTTTTTTTTCTTTAGATGACCACATATTGGGTTCTTTACGCATCACAGTATTTTAAAGAACTTGAGTCATTACTGGTTACTGTCAAAACTCATAATCGGTCAAAACCACTTTTGACTCAAAAAATCAGTCATAAGTGATATTGTTTGACTTTTGACTGATTTTTGCAGTCAAGTTTATGAGTTTTTACTGCAACATCAACACCTAATTATCCTATGGAGTACCTAATCGTTCTATCGAAATGACCCTTGTGATCCGTATTCACAAGGGTCATTTAGAACTGTTTTTCAATGGGACGACTTCTGAACGTCAGCGAGATCTTGACTGTCAAAATACATGAATTAGGCCACATTCTGACTATTTGTTAATATTAAAATCTCACTTCCTCATCAAAATATTAATGATGTGCTGACCTGAAAAGTATTTTATATAAGTAAATGGTTATTAATGTTGAAATAAAAACAAATGTATTTAATAATGTTGTACTTTAAACAATAGACCGATCATGTATTCATTAAACTTTACTTTAAATGTTAATAAAATAACATACAATTTATAAAATAGTTATACCTATGTATAAAAAAACTTAACGTGTGATATGTAAGAATGTTAAAAGCAATATTTTATATTAAATACGATTAAAATAATTAAATATTTTATTTATTTAAATATCGCACACTTAGTTAAAAAGTAGCATAACTCAAAAAACCCATTTTTACAGGAACAGCTAATAGTTCACGTATCTTTTAGACGCGATCGCAATAGCTCGATTTTGGATTATTTAAGTTGTGCTACCCTTGATCTAGGTGTGCGATAAGACCCAAAATATAGCAATAGCAAGTTAGTGGTAGTGGGTCATGGACACCGATAAGTAAAGTGCAGACCTTCTGCTGGTTTAAAGACTTAATGAGGGAGACTGCTCGATGGACTGACGACCTCAAGAAGATAGGGAAACGGTCTACATAAGTACTTGTAAAGAATTTGAATAGGTACTATTAGGTTGTAGAGGAGAATAATCAAAAGGCAGTATAATCAGTTAGTCCATATAATAAAATGTGTTCATTACATTTCACACTTAAAATTATTATACGATACACATACTGACAGACAGACAAACATTATAATGTGACAATATTAGCACCCATTGACAATATTTCATCAACTTTACATCAACTATATTGGAATTTCTACAGTTCTTGTAGCTCAGCTTCCAAGAAAACTAACTTTTATTTGATAGAATCAGATTTGAGCCATGTCAGACACCCGTAACGATTCAGAATATCTGACAAAAGGTTTGAAAAGTTAACCAATCTTATTTTGATATTATTTGAGTTAGAATGATGATAATCTGTATAAAAAAACTAAACTCGACTCGAACTTTTTCAAGCCTGTGATTGAATGAATTTCAGTATTTTACCAAATACTGGCTCGAATCTTGTATGATCTTAAGAATTATTTACACAGGCCTTAGTACAACAAATAAACATTATTTTTAGATTCGTTGAACCACGTTTTGCACTAAGTGCGTTACGTTTTATTTTCGCTAATTCCTTGGTCCTAGTTTCATATTTCTAAAGAAATATTTTTTCAAAAATCTTTATCTTTTACGTTCTACTAAATGATTTTCAAAATCTTACTTTAACATTTTACTTATGTAAGTAGCTTTCCTTTACATAAAGCTTTTGTAAGGTGGACTAATTGTCAATATTTATTAGAAAAGTTGCAGGACCCAAAAGTGTACAACTGTACACGAATGTAACTTCATACGCTACGATATCTCGTATACTAGACATTATAACACCCTTGTATCGGATTCAATTAATTTTATTTCAATAACAACACTTCAAAACAAATACATAAAAAAGGGAAACACATAGAAAAAAGAGCAGTACAACACAAAATTCTCTCTTTTTATAGTTATAGTTTGTAGAAGATTCCGATAATCGGAATAACTCAATTTTGGATTATTTTGAGTTGTACCACCCTTCATCTAGGTGTGCGAATTATAGTTGCTGGGAATAAATGCAATGTAAAATAGGGTAGTTGGCACAAATAGACATTATGAACAACCAGAATCTTTCGCTTACTTTTTATACCTTCAATCCCTACTTATATTAAAAACGCGAAAGTAACTCTGTCAAACTTTCACACCAAAACCACTGAACCGATTTTGATGAAATTTGGCATAGAGATAGTTTGAGTCCCGGGAAAGGCCATAGGATAGTTTTTATCCCGGTTTTTGAAACATGACACGCGCTATAAGGTTTTCTGTGACAAAAAAATTTTCACACAGGCGAAGTCATGTGCAAAAGCTAGTATAACAATAACTCAACCTTGTATGTGGTACATAAACAGCGTAATATATCTATTTGTGCCAATCCTGCTATAACAACTGATACTTAAGCCTTGATTACACGTACCGAGTAAACAGGCGAGACACTGCTCTCGGCCGAGTACTCGGTGCGTATGAACATTACGCCGAGTGCTCGGCCGAGCGCTCGAGTATTTGACTCGCTCACCCAACTGTCTCGACCGAGTAAACATTTTACTGTCTCGCCCGTTTACTCGGTACGTGTGATCAAGGCTTAAAAATAGACTAACCTAACGATTCTAAAAATGCATCTAGTTGCCATATAATGAACTACGATAAAAATGCTATATTATCAATTAATCAATACTTATAGAAAACACGTTAAATATAATACATTTCATATCACAAAAGTCATATTTCTAATGTACCATTTAATTAAATAACCATAATAATGGAAACACTTTGTATAATTATTGAGTCATGTTCAGTACAGACGTTTATATTTTTTCCGTATTAAAATTATGATTTTAAAATTATCAATATTTTGTACTGTGTTGACTTTGAAAAGGCCACATTTTTGATTGCAGCGAACTCTACATCGCGTTTGAGTTATTATTTGTACTACATTGGGAACAACTTTTCGATTGAGCTTCTAACTGCGCTACTCGCTTTTGTAAATGCATAATCGTAGCGTCCTTTTGCTTCAGTTGCATTTTCAACGTTGATATTGAGTCCTCCAAAGCACCGTACACGGCTTGCACTTCTGGCTGATAACTAAACACTTGCGGAGGCTCGTCTAAGCAGAAAAACTCCCTAACAACAGGGTGATTGGGTAGCTTATTCAGTATCGCGTTGACGAACACTTGCAAGCCTCTCACGCGGTCTTCAAGAAACACAGGATCAAAATTATCTCTAAACCAACGTTTTCCAGGCAGAGGCAACAGTATATTAGGCAATTCAGCCTTTATCCGTGAATATAATCGCACGAAATCTGTGTACCGACGAAAAACCAGCCAAGACTGGTCTCTTTTGTCGTCTTCTACTTTTAATTTGTAGATTGTGAACCGTGCCCGCTCTTCCATTACTTCGTAGCCAACGATAGGCACTTGTAACGATTCAAACTTCTTTATTCCCTCGCCGTGAAGACTTAAATCGACTGTACTCACACTGTTGTGTACTCGATTCAAGTTGCGATCCATTCGGTAGGCTTCGTGTATATTGCCCATGCTTTTGTGGTGGCTTCTTTGCTGTACTCGTCGCGGTTCTAATTCGTTGTCCGATGCAGTTTCAGAGTACCGTGTTTTATAGAAGTTGTTGAACTTGGACACTGTATTATGCGTGATATCTTCACTGGACGTGGACGACACTTCGTTGTTCATATTGTCTCTACGCTGCATGCGAGTACTGGCTTCGCTCGTCTGTGGGTTTTGAATCACTTCCATTTTGTACTAAATTTGTCAGCTGTAAAAAGAAAGACAATAAATATGTACTAATAATAAGAATGCCATCTTTGTTTATAGACCAAACTGGATAATTGTATGCAGAATTGACTAAAAAGATATTACAGCAACAAATATGATTTTAAACTAAAATTTAACACGAAGTACGCGAGTACTCCTTGGGCAAATTTATGAGTACACAATAAAGGGGACCTTCAAGTCTAATTAAGTTGACATTGCAACAATTACGGGACGAATCTTACCTGTATAGGCTTAAAATAGATATCGTACAATCCTTTGTGAGTGCAACTACGCGTTCAATGCATTGTAAGCTGTAGAACACCGTTCACAACAATCGCACCATAACAAAATATGGTGTACTCAAAAAGTAGTTCTTCGTCTCTCAATTCACAACTTTCAGATGTTATAGTATAGTTTTAGCACCAAAGAAGGCAGTGAAGTGTATTAGTTTAGTTAAAATTAGCTACGGTTACCGATAAATATGTAAAAACATTAAAATTTGGTAGAGAAACGACGTTGACGAAATTATTTTTTGACACTGATGATTTGACATTTTGACATTTGAGCAAGAGGGAAAAAATTGAAAAAAAACATGCATTTGTTTTGTAATTCTAAGCACAAGTAACGCCATCTATTGAATTGAACTGTAGGCTGGTGTAAACTGTAT
Organism: Ostrinia nubilalis; assembly: GCF_963855985.1. Taxonomy (NCBI): domain Eukaryota; kingdom Metazoa; phylum Arthropoda; class Insecta; order Lepidoptera; family Crambidae; genus Ostrinia; species Ostrinia nubilalis. The sequence continues at coordinate 3,956,104 of NC_087115.1, read as the reverse complement.
TAAAATTTTTGCACTGAAATGCATATTAAATATGAGAAAAAATGCATTCCCGATGTTTTCAATCTGAGGCGACGATGTTGAGTACATAATTATTCAGAATCTGCATGAGCCACGCGTAGCAAGAGTTGATAAGACGATCAACACAAGCAAAGATTTCTTCTTCTTCTTCTTCTTTTATTGATGGCGATGAACTTGTGCTTTTTCGCCACTGTTCCGCCAATGTCACGTGCGCAGCTTTTACACAGTGATATAATCAAATAAAATAAAATATAAAAAAATCTACAAGACTCTAAGCAAACTTATCGACCTAAAACAAAAAAGACATCACAAATCACAATCACAAATAAGACAACACAAAAAAGACGAAACACACAAAAAAATTTTTACAGCAGGGGTTGGGGAAAGGGTTGGGGGATGGGGGTGGTTTTATGTGACAGAGAATTAAAAAAAAATAAAATAAAATTAAAAAAAATACAATGTCACGGGGGATTTTTAATAAATTTCGCAAGGCCAATTTTTTCCTTACCTACAAATTAATTTTGTTAATTTTAATGAATTTTGCAAGTGAATTTAAAATAGGACAGTTAATGTTGTTAAGTACACATTTAATATTAGAGGGACGGGGGAAAGTTTTAGGGAGAAAATCGTACAAAGAGGATCCAATTTTAGGACAATTAAAAAAGATATGGTTGGTTGTTCCTTCATCCAGGCCGCACTCGCAAATGGAGCTATCTCTAATGCGTATTTTCGCGAGGTGGACAGGGGTGCACGCATGACCAAGGCGCAGGCGACAGATGATGGAGACCGTTCTTTTTGGTAAGTTCTGATGTCTAAAAAACCAAGGTTTTGAAGGGATATCCTTTTGTATATCAGCGTAATATTTACCAACCATTCTTTTGGAATTTTCCCAATGAGTATTCCACGATGAGTATAAGTGATTTCGAGGGAGAGCGGAGGCATCATGGGCAAATAGCCTATAGTGATCCAGCGAGCCAGAAGATGTAGCAAGTTTAGCGCATGAATCAACTGTTTCGTTGCCTGGGATACCTCGATGGCTTGGGATCCAGGTCAAGACGATATTTAATCCCTCTAGTTTGCATTTAAAGAGAGCTTCTCTGATTTTAAAGATAATGGGAAATTTGGTTTTTGATTTAAAGGGGTTAGCTAAAATGGCTTGAAGACAGCTTAGAGAATCGGTGAAAATCAAAGAGTTGTTAAGACGATGGGAGATAGAGTATCGGATAGCCTCTAATATTGCAACCGATTCTCCGGTGAAAACTGATGTTACTGGGGGACATTTAAAACTTAATGCTATTTTGTACGCAGGTATCCAGACAGCTGCGCCAGTGCAGCCACCTTCGTCCAGCTTGGAGGCGTCAGTGAATATCCTGGTCCAGCCTTGCCAGTGCTCGGAGACAATATTAACAAATTCTTGACCTGCTGAACAGGAATTCTTATTTATGCCAAAGTTTAAAATGATTGGGGGCTGATAAAGTAGGGATTCAAAGCTGTTTGTGAAAAGGGGATTAAGTGGAATTTTTTCAATTGGAGTGGGTAAACGGGTAAATTTCTGGTAACTTAACAGAATGCATGGCAAATTTCGAGAGGGATCAGAGCTGCTAAGTGAAGATAGTAGTGTTAATTTCTCATTTAACGGGTGAGAGGAGTTTTGAGAAACTTTTATATAAAATCTGTCACAAAGGTACTGTCTGCGCAAATAGAGGGGAGGCTCCACGCACTCGACTTGCAGAGCATTAATAGGTGAGGATTTCATGGCTCCCAATATTATGCGAAGACATTTGGACTGAGTTTTATTGAGTTTCTCGAGGACGGCTTTGTTACATGGATCTAAAAAGAATGAAGCGTAATCGAAATGGCTACGAACAATAGCATTATACAAAAGTTTTTGTGAGTATGGGTGAGCACCCCACCAGGTACCTGAGAGGGCTCGGAGAATATTCAACCCTTTTTCAGCTTTTCCGAGAATATAATTAAAATGTGGAATGCCTGTTAGTCGGGTGTCTAAAATTAGGCCTAAAAACTTCACTTGGTTATCACATGGAATGCTATTGCCGTTTAGTGATATGTTTACATCTGGAATAAAACGTTTTCGAGTAAAGGTGACACAGCAACATTTTGGAACGGATATTGATAGTCCGTGGTCTGTCATCCAGTTATTCAGGTACTCCAAAGCTGTATTTAAACGAGAGCTTGCTTCGGGAATAGAGTTGGAGGAATAATACAGGGCAATGTCGTCCGCGTACTGCAGAATGCTGCAAAAAGAGTCCACTGTCCTGTTGAGGTCATATGTATATATGTTATAAAGCAGGGGACTAAGCACAGACCCTTGCGGGAGGCCTTTCCAGATTAAACGAGGAACAATGGAATCTTGGAATCTCACTGCAATTGACCTAGACATCAATGAATTACAGATGAGACGCACCAATTTCTCCGGGATACTCAGATGACGCAGTTTTTGCCTGAGTAATGGGAGCAAAACATTGTCGTACGCAGAGGCAATGTCCAGAAAAACCCCAACGAGATATTCTTTATTTTTAAAGGCTACTCGGATATCTGTTGTCAATATACTTAAACTATCAAGAGTGCTTAGGCCTTTGCGAAAACCAAATTGGGATAAGGGAAGGATATGGTTGGATTCTAAATGCCATTCAAGACGATTTCTAATCATGTGTTCTACTATTTTAAGAAGGACGGAAGAAAGAGCTATAGGGCGGTAAGAATTGTGATCTGAAGGATCTTTTCCTGGTTTGGGTATTGGAATGACAATCTGTTGTTTCCAAGCTTCCGGAAGAGAACCTTGGTCTAGAAACGAGTTAATAATTTTGAGGAAGTACGACTTAGCTCTTTCTGGGGATTTAATTATAAAGGAGTAAGGGACACCATCAATCCCTGGCGATGAATCCTTTAAACCGTCCAAGGCTGACAAAAGCTCTTCAAAGGAAAAAGGCCTATCTAAATAATTGACATGGGGAAGGAAATTACTGGGGGATGGGAAACTATCTATAAATGGGACAAAGGGAGGAGCCAATTTATCAGCGAAATCATTAAGCCAAGTAGAGGGATCGTTTGATGGAGAATTTAATGGGATTAAAGACGTACGGTAACGTTTGATTTGTTTCCATACTATAGAGGAAGGGGTCCTTGGGGACATGTTCTCACAGAACCCAATCCACCCTTTTCTCTTCTTTTTGGCTAAGAATTTCCTGGTTTGGGCAGCCGTTTTTTGATAACAAATGTAGTTCTCCATGGTCATTGACCGGTTGTACCTTTTTTCAGCTTCTTTTCGTTTTTTGACAATGGCAGTACACTCAGCGTCCCACCAAGGGGGTGATATCTTATAGGAAGGGTTTTTTAAAGGGATGTGTTCTTCTGCTGATGATTGTAGGATGTAAACAAAGTCAGGGTAGATAGAAAGGGCATTTTCATTAGAAACGTTGGGAAGATCTTTTAATTTTTCGTTGACTGACCCATAAAAAGCTAGCCAGTCAGCTTTATTTAATTTGAATTTTAGAAGAGGGGGGAGGCGGTTAGTTGGAGTATTATTGTCGAGTAACGAAATTAAAATAGGATAGTGATCGCTACCGAACGTGCTATTAAGGACGCTCCACGTGAGAAGCGAGGATAAATTTGGAGAGCAAAAAGAAACATCAACGGCAGAAGCTGGATTTTGAGTAGGAGCACACCTTCTGGTTGGACAGCCATTGTTCAAAATACATAGATCTAAATCATCCAAAAGGTCCAAGAGTAATGATCCAGAAGAGTCGGAGTGATATGAGCCCCATGAGACATGGTGAGCATTAAGGTCGCCCATAATGAGGACTGGGGGAGGAAGGGATAAAATGGCAGAGCGTAATTCATTAATGGAGGAAGAGTTAGGGCGGGGGATATAAACAGATAGGAAGGATATGTCAAAAACTCGCACGGCCACGACGTTAATGTCTTGACTATGCGAGGGGAGGGGAAGTTGACTATAGCGGAGAAAGCGCCTTACAAGTAAGGCACTTCCCGCGTAACCATCACTTCTATCATCCCGGAGGCACGCGTAGCCAGATACACGGAAGTGTGATCCAGGTACGAGCCATGTCTCCGAGACGGCTAGAACAGATGGGGAGTATTTGTTTATTAAATAGGTTAATTCATGCTTTTTGCGTCTAATGCTTTGGCAGTTCCATTGAACTACCTTTTTGTCCATTATTAATATCGGTTATTTGTGAGATTTGGGAAAGCATTTGTGCAACGTTGGACGGTAGGGCGATTTTACGACTGGAAATAATACTGATGATGAGGGAGAGGACCATCTCCAGGAGGCCCTCATCACCAGGGGAAGAGGAAGAGGAAGATCCACTATTCAGAGCGCAACCATTAGGTAGGGAAGAAGCACAATTGCCAATAATGGCTTGGTGTGCCTGCTTGTCATAACCCTTATCTAACGGCGCGTGAGAGCGGGGAGTGCGAGGGATGGACTTTCTGTAAGAGATGGTTTGGCATGAGGATGAAGAGTGGGGTTGGGATAGTTGGGAAGTGGGGCTGGTGGTTTGTGAGGACGGAGATTTAGTGGCATCTGCGTAGGACTTGCGGACTGGTTGGAATTGGGAGGAGGCCTCAGAGTAAGAAATATTGTCCTGAGACATAGTTATTTTAATTGCTTTTTGGCGGGAATGCTCTGGACAGGACTTGTTGACCGCAAAATGTGGGCCTAAGCAATTGACACAAGTTGCTTTACCTTCCGAGACATCGCATTCTTCTGCTGGGTGGGGTTGAGTGCACCGATAGCATCTGGGTTTCGACCTACATTGTGCCTTAACATGGCCAAAACGGCAACAGTTAAGGCATTGAATTGTTGGGAGCTGGTACGTCTCAACTGGAATTGCATTGTGGCAACAGAAGACTCTTTGGGGTAGAACCTGACCCTTGAAAGTCACCACAACAGTTTGTGTGGGGACCCAGGATGACTGACCGTCTCTAACCTGCTTCCTGTTGAGGCGGCGGGCCTTCAAAAGAATGCCGCAACCGTCTGGTGTTGTCAAAGATTCTGCGAGCTCCTCCATGGTCCAGTCAGTGGGGATGTTCCTGATGAGACCCATGCGGGTCACGTTATAAGTCGGTATCGAGGCAACGTATTTGTACAAGGGAAGAATTTCGTTATTCAAGAAATTGTTGGCTGCGCTGGGTGAAACAAATTCGACTGAAATTCTGTTTCTTCCGATTTTTTTAACTCCGTCCAAAACTATACCCTGGATTCTGTTGGTAACCAGAAACTTACCAAATCTCATTGGTTGGATGAATACTGGGGAAGAGGGATCAGTTTCCATATGAGACACGTGGACTAGGAACGGGCCTTTGTCTTGGTCGCTATATGTTTTGGGGGCAATGACAAGGGAGGGGTGAGTGTATACCTGTTGGTTGATTAGAGGTAAGGAACCATCGGTGTTGGTTCTTTTAGCTGGCTCGGAATCGCCTGTCGTGTCAAGACGACGTTTGGTAGCCGATTGTGAGAATAATGGCTGGGATAATTCCATTGGGGCGGCCTGGTCTGGGGGATCAGGCGGGTCGGGAGGTATGACATCCATGCTGATTTACTTTACTTACCAAAAATACACGAAAGTTAATATACCACCACCTTAGTTTTATTAATAAATAAGCTTAGAATAAGATTACTGTAGAAAACCACACTAAAATATTCAAAATAAACGAAAATTTCCGACACACGTGTAGCCACTGACACTCGCGAGACGGGAATCCAGCAAAGATTTGTATCTGTGCTTGTCGCGCTGACGTGATTAAGGTCTTGCGTATTCAGAGCCCCGATTACGGTAACTTTTATAACGTCTACAATCCAGACGCGTTTCTGATTCTGCGATACGATTGGTCAAAACAGCTGACGTACGCTGTTGAACGACCAATCGTATCGCAGAATCGAGAAGCGTGTCTGGATTGTTGACGTTAAAAATTACCGTAATCGGGGCTCTGTTTGGCTTAAGTGGAACATGTTAAAAAAAAGTTCAGTTCACCTAGAATAGTTGCAAAATGAGAGTTATTCTGTCGAAAGATGGTCGAAAACCTTTTTTTTTATTAGTATTATTCTGTCTAATGGCTTCAATGTGCCACTTGTCTAGTCAAACAGAAAACTAGGATAGCGATTTCAATATTTGAGTACGAGTCCAGGAAACTAGATGGTATTTGAAAATGTTGAGTATAAGTTCAGAAAAATAGATGGCGTTTCTAAAAATTTAGTGTGTATTTAGAAACCTAGATGGCATTTGAAAATGTTAAGTGTGAGTTCAGAAAACAAGATGGCGCTTCAAAACCAAACGTTGCTGGTTGCATGCATAATTAAATTTTTCCTTAAAAATATTAACCAGAATAATAATTATTATTTTTATTTGGCAAAAGTTTGCCCATTTAGAAATTAATTTTAAAAACAATAATAAGTACTTGAGTTCCTATTCTCTGCAAAAGCCAGAGTAAATATATAAGACTATTAGTCTATTCATTCATTATCTAGGATCGGCAAAATGAAACAATGTGTTGCTCTTGTAGTGATATTTTCAACAATATTCTATCATCTATTCACACAGAAATTGTTTACGAATCACAACAGAGAAACGACATTTAAAGTTAATTCATCAGCTTGTCGATTCCTTTAAAATTATAATACATTTTCATCTTCTAAAATAATAAAATTTTCACTTTATTAACACCATGTCAGATGTCACATGTCACATGTCAACATGAAAAAGAAAAGTAGCTCTGCTCTCTGCCTAATTAAAAAAACAACTAAAGAGGATTTATTCTCTTATATCTCCCCCCCTAGGTAGGAAAATTTTCCCATGAAAATTTTCACTAAGTAATCACACATTCACATCATCGTCCTGTGTAGCAATAGGAATGAGCTTTGTGATATGGAAAAGATTTGACTCCAACTTCTTATGACCTGTATTAATCTTGTATATTGATTGTGATATTCTTTCCTCAATTTTAAACGGTCCAATCCTTAGCTCATCCAATTTTTTCCTGTTTAATTTATGTCCATTTTCAACATATACCATATCACCTTTATTAAAATTAAAATGTTTTCTATCTCTATCCATCACTCTCTTATTATATTCATGTGATAAAATAGATCTTTCAAATGCAATTTTTCTGTCCTTTACCCAATCTGTGCATCTGTCTTTTTTCCTGATTTCAGTTCATTTGGTAGGAACGAGACATCTGTACCATCCAGCAGGTATCTTGGCGCAAAGCCAGTAACTGTGTGTTCAGTATCATTATATTTACTCACACAGTTATGAGCAATTGTTGTCCATGCTGTTGTATTTGGTTTCTCATTAATTTTGCATCTTATTTTATTCACTAGTGTTTGGTTTTTTTCCCCGGCTTTATTATACCGGGAGGATTTTGACACAAGGAACCAAAGAGCATAAAAGAGTAAGAGACGGCACTCCATAGATATTTTTTGAGCTCACGCACACATATGCATTTTAGAGAACGACCCGCAAATCTTTACCAACCGCACAAACTACAGGCGGAGCTACCAACATAATGCCTTATTTTCTGACAGTATTAGTGACGTTCGTAATAACTTATCGATTATCGATACTTTGCTAGGGTTGTAATTGCATATCGATATCTAGTATAGGAACCTTCAATATTTTAATGATTACTATTTTTATTTTATACTATGTGTAAGTAAAACGAAGTTTTGTAACGTAAATTATTTATTACGAAATAAAATAGGTATATTACAATAAGTATTGAACATGACATAGCAGTTGTAGGCATGAGGAATTATTGAAAATTATAACAAAGTACAGAAATGATAATTTTGTAAACTTTTATTTTCACAACTTTTTCTAAGAAAAAATAGGATTTTTATTTATAAACATCTTTAATTTTCTTATCAGCTGATCGAACCTCAGCCTCAAGATTACTTTTCAATGCTTTGTTGCTGTGCTTTTTTACTTTTGTCAGCAAAATTGTTTTCACTTTTTATGAAGCTGTCATTAATGATTTTACAACTTTTTCTTAGAAAAAGGTAACTTAATATTTTAAACATCTTATCATAAATTTCTTTATTATGTTGTTGACATTTAAACCAACTAAAATTACAATTTGTACTCAACATTAAGAAAATGAATTTTCCAACATTTTCCATATATATCTGGTCGGCAATATGGTCATGATAAAATTGTTTAGCTTCATTTACGGTGGTACATAATTGAATTGTTGGATAAACGAGACTTTTTTTATCATGCCACCATTCGCGAAGAGATATATATGCATACAAATCATTGTCAACAGGAGTTTTCACGCTCAAACACTCTTCACAAATTAAACAAGAACTGTTCTGTAATAGTTTGGCAGCTAAATACCCGCTTACATATACTACTGGTTGGTTTTCAAGGCTACACAAATTTTCAATGGGCTGTTCTAAGTTTTCAGGGTCCGGGATAGACAACACAGGATAAAATTCAGTGTCTGTGGTCTTTTATAACTGTGGACTAATATTTCTGCCTGTGCATCTTGATGGCAAATGTTTTTATCATCTGAAATATTATAAATATGCAAATTAGTTTAAAATTTATTTTGTTGTTTTATGAAACATATTATTTCCAAATCAATCAATCATTATCAAGTTTTAAAAAAATGCAAAGACAGGATAATGATAGCTCTTCTCATAAAATATGAAGCGTGGGCCCACCTTCAATAACAATGACATAATATTAAATTAAAGGCATTTAGAGGTTTTAATGTTCTGCATTCTGGATGCGGTCTGCGGGTATGTCAAGACAATCTGTAAGTGGTCGTGATAAGGCAATCAGTCACGTGTGCTTTGCGTTCTTTGTTCGTATCCGCACGGTCAAATAGCATTAATATAAAATGTACAGAAACCTAGAATGTTGTACATATAAGTTCATTTTGACCTGACTGCAGACTGCAGAACGCATCCAGGGTGGCATTCTTTAGTTTGAGGGAAGGCATATTTTAGAAGGTAAATAATTAGTTTGTACACTTACCATGAGTAATGGGTTTATAGGTCATATGTTCTGGTGCATTGGAAGTAGAAGGAAGAGGTTCAAAAGTTGTTTTCGCAGAAATACCAGAATCTGGTATATCCACAGCTCCCAAACATGTTGAATTTAGTTGTTTGGTTGTAGTTGTAAGGGGAACTGAAAGCAGATAATGAAATGTGAATTGGGTAATAAAATGTCATGTTCTTACCCAACTTTAGGGTACAATCAGTCTAGTACATGTCTTGCTCACATTAAAAATTACTAGCTTATAAATATTATTAAACTAGCTGACCTGGCTAATTAATGTAGATTGCCTAAAATTTTTCAAATTGGTCCGGTACTTTTTTTGAAGAATTTGTATTACACAAATTACTAAAGTCCCTCTAACTCAACACACATTCTAAGCTAAATTGTGTTACGAGTGGGTTTACTACAATATTCAAGCTGTGGGGTTCTAACCCGCACTTTAGGCTATCTTGGCTTCGAGTTACGGAGCCGATCAAATACAAACAAACAATTAAATATTTCCTTTTATATTATTAGTATAATTTTAGATAAACATACCTCGTTCAACTGGATTTGACTTCTTTGGAATGCAATATGAATGATCATAAAGAACTGTAACAAAGTATAGATATAATTAATAATTGAAATTATATATTATTTATTGATAAGCATACAACACATGTTTGTGGTTACAAAGAAAGAACCTTGTTAAATTGCATTCGGTTGGTTTGTTTTGGAAACCAAAGAAAATTAATTAAGACATCTAAATAATTCAGAAAAATTGATAGATAGTAAATTAAAGGACAGTGCCAATCCATGTATGGAAGTTGGACCAAGTGCTGCCCAGAATCAAACCATAGTGCATTTAGTTCCTCAGGCCAATACTAATTTGTAAACCGGAGCGCACTGGAATCTATCCCTGGAGTTAAGAGAAAAAAAGAGTTTTGTTTTGAATTATTTACATACAAAATATCATCGATGTATACGTATTACGCATAAGATTTCGCGATTTTGGTATTAAATAACACTCGCTATGTTGAACTCAACCATACTGCATCCGTACACCTTACTTTAGTACGACTTCGACATTCTTTATAAGCGATCAAGCGCTGTTGCAGTAGTTTGGTTAGTTGACAGAAATTAATTATTTCCAAAATGGAGCAAGAAGTTTTAGCTTACAATAACTTTAGTAATCGATTGTAATACACCAATAAATTGACCTTTTGTAAGAATAGAGAACTAAAACTTCTTGCTTCATTTTGGAAATAATGAATTTCTGTCAACTTACCAAACAATTAAAACAGCGCTAGATCGTTTATAAAGAATGTCTAAATCGCACTAAAGTAACGTGTACGGATGCAATATGGTTAAGTTCAACATAGCGAGTGTTATTTAATGCCACAATCGCGAAATCTGATGCGTAGTACGTATACATCGATGATATTTTGTATGTAAATAATTCAAAACAAAACTTTTTTTCTCTTAAATCCAGGGATAGATTTCAGTGCGCTACGGTTTACACATTAGTATAGGCCTGAGGAACAAAATGCACTATGGGTTGATTCTGGGCAACACTTGGTCCAGACCCTGGCACTATCCTTTAAAAAAAATAATTGAAGTCATCATCATACCTGTCTTGAGGTTTTCTTTATTGGAGTCTTTTACATGAAGAGGAAACTCTGTCAAAACTTCATCTGGCAAGATGGGATTGCTCAATTCCAGTGTTGGAATAGCTGAGTTCTTCAGCCGAGTTCCTTTGGCATTGAAGGATTCAGGAGTGAAGTGCCCACCACAAACAAACTTCAGTTGGTGTAACTTTTCAATAGGTACATATGCTAAGTCTTCTATGCCAGCATTTTTAACCCACATTCGACAACTGAAATAAGAAATACCTATTAGAAAAGAAAAAGAATAACAAACTGAAATTTATTCATCAACTAATTTCTTTTAGTATTGTTATGCAATTCATTTACAGAGTACGAAACAAAATACTGAAATTAAAAATTGGTTATGGTTATTTACTGTATGATTAAAAATATTAATCCCAGCCTTTAAGTTTACACAATCAGTAAAATTATCTTGTAATAAATGAGTGTTATTAGAAACTTACCGGTCAGAATCCAGAGGAAACCTACTCAAAAGTAAGGGTGATCCACCACGACTTCGCCTCTTATTACAAATAACGCACTTCTTGTTGTTTCTACTCTCCATTATCAGTAGAAGCCTAAAATGAAATAGGTATTAATTAAACAAAGCCTATAATTTCTCTCCAACCAGTGTCAATGCCCTGGTTCATGCATTTACCAGTTTTGAAAGTACATTTACATTTTCATCACATAGGGTTGTTTTTAATTAATAATAGATTTGTAATAGATCTAATATTTCAAGTAAGTAGATAACATACCCATTAAACAGAAAAGTAAATAAGAGTTTAAACTTCTGTAGAAGTTGAAACACAGCTTATTTAAAAGAGTCTCTATCTCACAAAAAACATAACACTGAACAGCAAACTTTATCACGCCCGATACGGAGGAACTTAATCAACTCAACGTAAACGACAGAAAAGTTTATTTACAGTAATATTGCACCAAATCTGAGAAAATAACTTCACACGAATCAATTCGCCGGTTAAAAACTCAAACTCAATTGACAGACATTTTTTTTCATTTGTCAAACTAACAATACTACCAACATAAGGACACTAACAATTATTTTTAGTATGGTGGTATTGATCCGCGGGTTCCCCTGCTGTAGTGAAATCAATCCAAAATGCACTTTATTGCTTAAGGGATAAGGTTGTATATCAATTGCTACATATAGAGACTAGTTTTTGAATGAGAAGTGTCTACCCACTGCAAGGAACCAAAGAGCATAAAAGAGTAAGAGACGGCACTCCATAGATATTTTTTGAGCTCACGCACACATATGCATTTTAGAGAACGACCCGCAAATCTTTACCAACCGCACAAACTACAGGCGGAGCTACCAACATAATGCATTATTTTCTGACAGTATTAGTGACGTTCGTAATAACTTATCGATTATCGATACTTTGCTAGGGTTGTAATTGCATATCGATATCTAGTATAGGAACTTTCAATATTTTAATGCTATTTTTATTTTATACTATGTGTAAGTAAAACGAAGTTTTGTAACGTAAATTATTTATTTCGAAATAAAATAGGTATATTACAATAAGTATTGAACATGACATAGCAGTTGTAGGCATGAGGAATTATTGAATATTATAACAAAGTACAGAAATGATAATTTTGTAAACTTTTATTTTCACAACTTTTTCTAAGAAAAAATAGGATTTTTATTTATAAACATCTTTAATTTTCTTATCAGCTGATCGAACCTCAGCCTCAAGATTACTTTTCAATGCTTTGTTGCTGTGCTTTTTTACTTTTGTCAGCAAAATTGTTTTCACTTTTTATGAAGCTGTCATTAATAATTTTACAACTTTTTCTTAGAAAAAGATAACTTAATATTTTAAACATCTTATCATAAATTTCTTTATTATGTTGTTGACATTTAAACCAACTAAAATTACAATTTGTACTCAACATTAAGAAAATGAATTTTCCAACATTTTCCATATATATCTGGTCGGCAATATGGTCATGATAAAATTGTTTAGCTTCATTTACGGTGGTACATAATTGAATTGTTGGATAAACGAGACTTTTTTTATCATGCCACCATTCGCGAAGAGATATATATGCATACAAATCATTGTCAACAGGAGTTTTCACGCTCAAACACTCTTCACAAATTAAACAAGAACTGTTCTGTAATAGTTTGGCAGCTAAATACCCGCTTACATATACTACTGGTTGGTTTTCAAGGCTACACAAATTTTCAATGGGCTGTTCTAAGTTTTCAGGGTCCGGGATAGACAACACAGGATAAAATTCAGTGTCTGTGGAATCTTGAACATTAATTTTTATTTCTGTTGCTTTTAAATTAGTTTTTAAAATGTCTTTATATTCCAGCATATGTTTATTGTTGTCTGCTTCACAATTAGCACTTCTGCTATGAGGCACTTTCAGCCCAGTAACCATGCTTGTTTTAAGCGCTGCAGTAAAGTGCGTGATAGTGGGATTTCTATTGGTTACACTGTGTTGCCTAATGATTCCAAATAAGTTTTCCAGAGAGTGAAGAATGAAGGGTTTAAATATATGAACCTTAGACAGTTTAACCAAGAACTGTCTAAGGTTCATATATTTAAACCCTTCATTCTTTAACTTTTCCCAAATATCGTTTAAGGATTTGATAGATATTTGATATCCCTTTACGCATTTAACATTTTTTAGTATCGTGTTTTCTGCTGTTATAAATTTTATGGTTTTTAACTTATCAGTATAAAAGGTCCAAGACTCAATGTGATTACTTGATGTGGAAACATTTTCCCGGATCCCTTTCTTTACGTCATTTAAAGATGATGGACCATTTGTACAATCAAATAGTTTATCTAACTGTTCAATCACAAATGCTGTATCATTGCAATCAGAAACTTCTTTCCATGCCATCATTTTTAAAATAGCTGCCACGGTATTACTCAGAGCATGCGCAGCATACTTCACCCTCATCTTAGTTTTGAATGTTGGATTTACAATGGTACTATTCAGTTTTTTAAAATTTAAAAAATTTCTGTTGTGTTCTTCTGCAACTACCAAATGCCTCCATTGTGCAATTTTTCCATCGAAAGACATATTTCCACTTTTAAAGAAATTGTTTCGTAATGATTTGAACAAGTGAGGGATGTCATAGATTATAAAAATTTTGTCATTATTTACAGAGAAAAAGTTGCTATCTATGCCTTGTCCACAGTTTCTTTTTAACATGTTAAGAGCTCCTATATTTGTAGATCCCTGATCACAAACTGTTGTTAGAACCACAAATCCGATTTCTTTTAATTTTTTGATGATGTCCGATATAATTTTTGCCAGTTTTGCTGTTGATATTGTGCCTTCCACAAAATAGTGCGCAATATATTGTTTGTATTTATGTTTAGCACCCTGTATCATAAACACTAACGCATGGTCTGCAATTTTATTTTCTCGTCCCATGTTCTCGCCCTCTCCATAATCCACGTAGCCATCCACTTTATCAGCAATTTCGTTATAAATTATCCGTTTCTTTAACGCCATCTCGTCAAATATTAACGAGCAATATTTATTTTCCTTTGGCATACTTGATGCTTTTGCCTCTAACATATCAATTATATTTTTATTTATACCAGGCTCCATTGGTATATTTTTTAAAATCCTTTGGAGCGTTTTAGTGCTTGGTAGCGTAAACAGCTTTTGCATATAGCGGTATGCTTTAGGGGACCGTTTAAATATAGCCAAAGCATATATTTTGTTGGCTATAGTCCACCTTTTTCCTTGTGACTTTTTTGTGTTATTCTGCACTACATCCTTTACTAACGATGTCAGCACTTCCGAATCTAACTTGTCTAAATTCACTCTTGACTTCGCTATATTCCTTATTGTTTTTTTTGCATTTTGTAACTGTCGCCAAAGCCTCTTCTCTTTAATTGTAAATGTTGATGAAGTGTCTGTAATAAAAACATTTCCATTAGTAAAAAAACAACATTAAAGCAAATTGAATTGAATATTGGTTAATTAATCAGCAATTTTACTTAGTTTTTTAAATTAGGTATGTTTTATCTTACCTTTCATTTCAATGTTTTTCTTAGGTCTTTTATAACTGTGGACTAATATTTCTGCCTGTGCATCTTGATGGCAAATGTTTTTATCATCTGAAATATTATAAATATGCTAATTAGTTTAAAATTTATTTAGTTGTTTTATGAAACATATTATTTCCAAATCAATCAATCATTATCAAGTTTTAAAAAAATTCAAAGACAGGATAATGATAGCTCTTCTCATAAAATATGAAGCGTGGGCCCACCTTCAATAACAATGACATAATATTAAATTAAAGGAATTTAGAGGTTTTAATGTTCTGCATTCTGGATGCGGTCTGCGGGTATGTCAAGACAATCTGTAAGTGGTCGTGATAAGGCAATCAGTCACGTGTGCTTTGCGTTCTTTGTTCGTATCCGCACGGTCAAATCGCATTAATATAAAATGTACAGAGACCTAGAATGTTGTACATATAAGTTCATTTTGACCTGACTGCAGACTGCAGAACGCATCCAGGGTGGCATTCTTTAGTTTGAGGGAAGGCATATTTTAGAAGGTAAATAATTAGTTTGTACACTTACCATGAGTAATTGGTTTATAGGTCATATGTTCTGGTGCATTGGAAGTAGAAGGAAGAGGTTCAAAAGTTGTTTTCGCAGAAATACCAGAATCTGGTATATCCACAGCTCCCAAACATGTTGAATTTAGTTGTTTGGTTGTAGTTGTAAGGGGAACTGAAAGCAGAAAATAAATGTGAATTGGGTAATAAAATGTCATGTTCTTACCCAACTAGGGTACAATCAGTCTAGTACATGTCTTGCTCACATTAAAAATTACTAGCTTAAAAATATTATTAAACTAGCTGACCTGGCTAATTAATGTAGATTGCCTAAAATTTTTCAAATTGGTCCGGTAGTTTTTTTGAAGAATTTGTATTACACAAATTACTAAAGTCCCTCTAACTCAACACCTCATTCTAAGCTAAATTGTGTTACGAGTGGGTTTACTACAATATTCAAGCTGTGGGGTTCTAACCCGCACTTTAGGCTATCTTGGCTTCGAGTTACGGAGCCGATCAAATACAAACAAACAATTAAATATTTCCTTTTTATATTATTAGTATAATTTTAGATAAACATACCTCGTTCAACTGGATTTGACTTCTTTGGAATGCAATATGAATGATCATAAAGAACTGTAACAAAGTATAGATATAATTAATAATTAAAATTATATATTATTTATTGATAAGCATACAACACACATGTTTGTGTTTACAAAGAAAGAACTTTGTTAAATTGCATTCGGTTGGTTTGTTTTGGAAACCAAAGAAAATTAATTAAGACATCTAAATAATTCAGAAAAATTGATAGATAGTAAATTACATTTAAAAAAAATAATTGAAGTCATCATCATACCTGTCTTGAGGTTTTCTTTATTGGAGTCTTTTACATGAAGAGGAAACTCTGTCAAAACTTCATCTGGCAAGATGGGATTGCTCAATTCCAGTGTTGGAATAGCTGAGTTCTTCAGCCGAGTTCCTTTGGCATTGAAGGATTCAGGAGTGAAGTGCCCACCACAAACAAACTTAAGTTGGTGTAACTTTTCAATAGGTACATATGCTAAGTCTTCTATGCCAGCATTTTTAACCCACATTCGACAACTGAAATAAGAAATACCTATTAGAAAAGAAAAAGGATAACAAACTGAAATTTATTCATCAACTAATTTCTTTTAGTATTGTTATGCAATGCATTTACAGAGTACGAAACAAAATACTGAAATTAAAAATTGGTTATGGTTATTTACTGTATGATTAAAAATATTAATCCCAGCCTTTAAGTTTACACAATCATTAAAATTATCTTGTAATAAATGAGTGTTATTAGAAACTTACCGGTCAGAATCCAGAGGAAACCTACTCAAAAGTAAGGGTGATCCACCACGACTTCGCCTCTTATTACAAATAACGCACTTCTTGTTGTTTCTACTCTCCATTATCAGTAGAAGCCTAAAATGAAATAGGTATTAATTAAACAAAGCCTATAATTTCTCTCCAACCAGTGTCAATGCCCTGGTTCATGCATTTACCAGTTTTGAAAGTACATTTACATTTTCATCACATAGGGTTGTTTTTAATGAAAAATAGATTTGTAATAGATCTAATATTTCAAGTAAGTAGATAACATACCCATTAAACAGAAAAGTAAATAAGAGTTTAAACTTCTGTAGAAGTTGAAACACAGCTTATTTAAAAGAGTCTCTATCTCACAAAAAACAAAACACTGAACAGCAAACTTTATCACGCCCGATACGGAGGAACTTAATCAACTCAACGTAAACGACAGAAAAGTTTATTTACAGTAATATTGCACCAAATCTGAGAAAATAACTTCGCACGAATCAATTCGCCGGTTAAAAACTCAAACTCAATTGACAGACATTTTTTTTCATTATTGTCAAACTAACAATACTACCAACATTAAGGACACTAACAATTATTTTTAGTATGGTGGTATTGATCCGCGGGTTCCCCTGCTATATTGAAATCAATCCAAAATGCACTTTATTGCTTAAGGGATAAGGTTGTATATCAATTGCTACATATAGAGACTAGTTTTTGTATGAGAAGTGTCTACCCACTGCAAGGAACCTTTGACAACTATTGTGAACCATTGACAACCCGTGTCAAGCAATAAATTGTCACCTACATATTGACGTGGAGTTCCGTTTCGCGAGTGTCAGTGGCTACACGTGTTTCTGGAATTCGAGCGTATTTATTTTGTAATTTCACTGTTTATTTTTAGAGAAAACCAATCCTAAGCTCAATTATCAATAAAACAACGGTGGTGGTAACTAACTTGCTCTATCCTTGGTAAGTACCTAGCAGAATGGAGGTGATTCCTCCCGATCCGCCTGATCCCCCAGATCAGGCCGCCGATATGGAGCTTTCCCCGCCTTTATTTTCCCAAACGGCTACCAAACGCCGTCTTGACACGGTAGGTGATACCGAGCCGGCTAAGAAGACGAATACAGATGGATCATTAACCCAAAACAACCAACTGATGTACACACACCCCTCACTTGTAATAGCCCCAAAAACATATACTGACGAAGACAAAGGCCCCTTCTTGGTTCATGTGTCTCACATAGAATCGGAACCTTCTTCTCCAGCCTTCATTCAACCTATGAGGTTTGGCAAATTCTTGGTGACCAATAAAATTCAGGGAATCATCTTAGACGGCGTTACAAAAATCGGCAGAAACAAGATCTCCGTCGAATTCATTTCAGCCAGTGCAGCAAATAACTTTCTAAACAATGACATTTTGCCTATGTACAAGTATGTTGCATCAATCCCCACTTACAATGTGACCCGCATGGGCCTCATTAGGAACATTCCTACTGACTGGTCTATGGAGGAACTTGCAGAATCTTTAACAACCCCCGACGGCTGTGGTATCCTCCTGAAGGCTCGTCGGTTAAATAGAAAACAGATTAGGGATGATAACCAAATATCGTGGGTCCCCACACAATCAGTTGTAGTAACATTCAAGGGACAAGTACTGCCACAAAGAGTCTTCTGCTGCCACAATTCCATCCCAGTCGAGACTTACCAACTCCCGACAATCCAATGCCTCAATTGCTGTCGGTTTGGTCACATCAAGGCTCAATGTAGGTCTAAACCTAGGTGCTATCGTTGCACTCAACCTCACACAGCAGAAGAATGTAATGTCACAGAGGCCAAATCCACTTGCATCAATTGTTTAGGTCACCACTTTGCAACAAACAAGTCCTGCCCAGAGCAGTCTCGACAAAAGGCTATCAAAGTAACAATGTCTCAGGATAACATTTCCTACTCTCAGGCCTCCTCTCAGTTTCCTCCTGCCCGCAAATCATATGCGGACATTACTAAATCTCCATCCTCTCAAACCACCAGTCCTGCTTCTCAACCTCCCTTACGTCACTCCTCACACCCCAACCAAACGATCTCATACCGTAAGACCATTCCCCGAACATCCCGCCCTCATACTCCGTTAGATAAGGGTTACGATAAGCAGGCGCACCAAGCCATAATTGGTAACTGTGCCTCCTCCCTACCTAATGGTTGTGCCCTGAACGGTGACTCTTCTCCTTCCCTGGGAGAGGATAACCTTTTACAGATGGTTCTCTCTCTAATCATCCATATTGTTTCTGGTCGTAATACCGCCCTACCGCCCAACGTTGCGCAAATGCTTTCCCAAATCTCGCAGATAACTTCTAATAATAATGGACAAGGAGGTAGTCCAGTGGAACTGCCAAAGTATTAGGCGCAAAAAACATGAATTAACTTTTCTTATTAGTAAATACTCTCCATCAGTCCTAGCTATCTCGGAGACGTGGCTGGTTCCTGGTTCACATTTTCGTGTATCAGGATACGCATGCCTCCGGGATGATAGGAATGATGGCTACGCGGGAAGTGCCTTACTTGTAAGACGCTTCCTTCCCTATAATCAACTCCCCCTTCCTTCGCATAGTCAAGACATCAATGTCGTGGCTATACGAATATTTGATATCTCCCTTTTATCCGTATACATTCCCCGCCCTAACGCTTCCTCCATCAATGAACTGCGCTCTGCTATTCTATCTGTCCCTCCTCCAGTTATAATCTTGGGTGACTTAAATGCGCACCACGTTTTATGGGGCTCCTACCATTCCGACTCTCCAGGTTCATTGCTCCTAGACCTTTTGGATGAGCTTGACCTTTGTATTTTGAATAATGGTTGTCCAACAAGAAGATGTGCTCCAACCCAAAACCCAGCATCGGCCGTAGATGTGTCATTCTGTTCTCCAAATTTGACCTCACTTTGCTCATGGAAAGTCCTAAACAGCACATTTGGTAGTGATCATTTTCCCATTATAGTATCTTTGCCTAATAATAACTCCCCAATAAATCGCCCTCCTCCTCTTTTAAAATATAATTTAAATAAAGCTGACTGGCTTGCCTATCATGCATCAGTCAATGAAAAATTGAAAAATTTACCTTCAGTCAATAATGATAATGCCCTCTCAGTATACTCTGATTTTGTTAACACCTTACAAACATCAGCAGATGATCACATACCATTGAAAAATCCATCTCGGAAAATATCTCCTCCTTGGTGGGATTCTGAATGTACAGCCAGTGTCCAAAAACGTAAGGAATCTGAAAAAAGGTACAACCGTTCAATGACCATGGAGAATTACATCCTTTACCAAAAAATTGCTGCACAAACAAGAAAGTTTTTAGCCAAAAAAAAGAAGAAGGGATGGATAAACTTTTGTGAAAATATGTCTCCAAGGACCCCTTCCTCTATTGTCTGGAAACAAATTAAAAGATTCCGTATATCCTTAATCCCTATAAATGCCCCGTCTAACAACCCTACAGCTTGGCTAAATGATTTTGCGGATAAACTAGCCCCTCCCTTTGTTCCTTTTATGGATAGCCTCCCTTCTATAAGTTGTTTTCTTCCCCAATCAAATATTCTAGATCGGCCCTTCTCCTTTGAAGAACTTTTATCAGCTCTTGACGGCTTAAAGGATTCATCTCCTGGAGCAGATGGAATTCCTTACTCTTTTATAATTAAATCTCCGGAAAGTGCCAAACTTCTCTTCCTAAATTTAATAAATTCGTTTTTTGACCAAGGTACTCTACCGGAAGCTTGGAAACAACAAATTATAATTCCTATTCCTAAACCAGGAAAAGAACCTTTGGATCATAACTCTTATCGTCCCATAGCCCTTTCTTCCGTTCTCCTTAAAATAATGGAACACATACTTAAAAATCGCCTCGAATGGTTCTTGGAATCAAATAACATTTTGGATAAATCCCAATTTGGTTTCCGTAAAGGCTTTAGTACTTTAGATAGTCTAAGTATTCTAACGACGGATATTCGCGTAGCTTTTAAAAATAAGGATTACCTCGTTGGGGTCTTCTTGGATATAGCGTCTGCGTACGATAATGTGTTGCTCCCAATACTCAGGCAAAAATTGCTCTATCTGAGTATCCCGGAGAAACTGGTACGTCTCATCTGCAACACGTTGATGTCACGATCAATAGCAGTGAGATACCAAGACTCTATAGTTCCCCGTTTAGTCTGGAAAGGGCTCCCGCAAGGATCTGTACTCAGCCCTTTACTTTACAGCATTTACACATACGATCTTAGTAGAACTGTAGACTCTTTTTGCAGTATCCTTCAATACGCAGATGACATTGCCCTCTATCATTCATCCAAATCTATATCCGAAACAAGTTCGCGCCTAAACTCTGCTATGGAGTATCTTAATGCCTGGATGACAAATCATGGACTATCTATTTCAGTTCCAAAATGTAGTTGCGTCACTTTTACTCGAAAACGTAACACACCAGAGGTTGATATAACATTAAACGGTGATAGCGTTCCTTGTAACAACCAAGTGAAGTTCCTAGGTATAATTTTAGACTCTCGGTTATCAGGTATTCCCCATTTCAATTACATTCTTGGTAAGGCTGAAAAAGGGCTAAATATCCTCCGTGCCCTTTCAGGTACCTGGTGGGGTGCACATCCATACTCACAAAAATTACTTTATAACGCCATTGTCCGCAGCCACTTTGATTATGCTTCATTTCTTTTAGACCCCTGTAATAAATCTGCTCTTGAAAAACTTAATAAAACCCAATCCAAATGTCTACGTATAATACTGGGAGCTATGAAATCCTCACCTATTAATGCTCTCCAAATTGAATGTGTGGAACCTCCCCTATATTTGCGTAGACAATACCTAAGTGACCGGTTTTACGTTAAAATCACTCAAAATTCCAATCACCCTTTGAATGAAAAACTGGCTCTCCTCTCTTCACTAAGTAGCTCTGCTGACTCCTCTCAGAGTTCACCTTGTGTTTTGTTGAGTTACCAAAAATTTAACCGCCTCCCTACTCCAATTGAAAAAATTCCATTGAATCCTCTTTTCAGCAATAGCTATGATTCCCTTCTTTTCCATCCCTCAATAATCCTTAACTTTGGCATTTCTAAGGACTCCTGCTCAGCTGGTCAGGAATTTATCAATATTGTCTCTGAGCACTGGCAAGGCTGGCTAAAAATTTACACTGATGCCTCCAAGCTAGATGAGGGTGGATGTACTGGCGCTGCAGTCTGGATACCTTCATACAGAATAGCACTAAGTTTTAAGTGTCCACCAGTTACATCAGTCTTCACCGGAGAATCAGTCGCTATATTAGAGGCTATTCGTTATTCTATCTCTCACCACCTTAATAACACCTTAATCTTTACCGACTCTTTGAGCTGCCTCCAGTCTATCCTAGCTAACCCATTTAAATCCAAATCCAAATTTCCTATCATCTTCAAAATTAGAGAAGCCCTTTTTGAGAGTAAACAGCGTGGCTTAAATATCGTTTTAGCCTGGATCCCAAGCCACCGAGGTATCCCTGGCAATGAAACTGTAGACACATGTGCTAAAAATGCTATATCCACAGGTTCACTTGATCATTACAAATTATTTGCACATGATGTCTCTTCGCTCCCACGTAAACACCTATTCAAGTCATGGAATACTCACTGGGCTAACTCCAAGAGATACGTAGGCAAATATTATGCTGATATCCAACAGGATATTCCCTCTAGACCTTGGTTCTTCAAACACCCCCACTTGCCAAAAAGGACAGTGTCCATTATCTCTCGCCTGCGTATAGGTCACGCATGTACCCCTGTTCATCTTGCCAAAATGCGGATTAAGGATAGCTCCATATGCGAATGCGGCTTGGATGAAGGAACAGCTAACCACATATTTTTCAACTGCCCCAAAATTGACCATTCATTATACGACTTCCTTCCTAAAAAATTCCCTTTTCCGACTAACCTTAAATGTGTCCTTAACTTTACTAATCCCCATACTTTGAAATCTCTAGTTAAATTTATTAACATTAACAAAATTAATTTGTAACAGGCAAGAGCTAGCAGAAAACTAAACCTCCACATTTGTGTTTATTTTCATGTGTTATGTTTATGTATTGTGTTGTCTTATTTGTGATGTCTCTTTGTTTTAGGTATTTTGCTTAGCATACCTTTGAAAATTTAAATTTATCAAAATACCTATACCGTGTAAAAGCTGCGCACGTGATATTGGCGGAACAGTGTGCCCTGTGGCGAAAAACACAAGTTCATCGCCATTAATAAGAAGAAGAAGAAGACATATTGACGTCTTATTTATGTCGTAGTCGGATTGTATAATCCGCCGTTTTACATTACCACTAGGCATTTTACATTACAGCTCTGTTTTGTAATACGGCGGTTCAACGTTTAGGCGGATTGTCATTGCGATACGTTCTTCAATACGGCGGCCCACGTTTAGCCGCATCGTACTATTATTTAGATTGTAGGGTGACCATACTTACAAAATAAAACAATGTTTAATGAAAATAAATTTTAATAAGACATTTCTTCTCACGATGTTCCTTAGTAATTAAGTAAGAATTATTATCTTCGTTACTGTAGGTAAGTAATACTAAATTATATATTTGGCTTCAGTAATTTTTTTGTATACTTATTTATAAATCACAGGGGACAGCCATCTCAAAACAAATAAACTTTTTGAAAGTTAATAATTTAATAAAATATTTGGCTTTAGTCATTAAACGTAATGAGTAATCACAAGGTTCAAACAAACATTTTAAAATAAAAGATATCTCAAAATCTTCACCGGCCACTGTCATAATACCATACTTTTTGCTCCATTAATATTGAGTAGGATTCCGCCGAACACCAGAATCCATAGCCACTTTAGCGGTTTTGATGTGGGCTATAACCTCCAAAACTCGGTCCCTTGTCCACGGTTTTTTGACTGTTCCACATTGTGAAGAATAGAAATTCTTCAATTGCAAGTTAAAACTGTTGTTAAACTAACTGTCGACACACATATTTATAACTTTTCTTTATTAGATTCAGAAATAACCCCGTAATTTAGCAACACATTTTCTGCATCCGACGCCATTGTTGTTGTTATGTCAGGCAGCGCCACGGTGTTGAAAATTTGAACTAAAAACTGTCAAAGCGGCGGGTAATGACGCGCTGTTTTACATTACGGCTAGCCGTATTGAAGAACGTTTGGCGCCGAATACATTCCAGCGGATTTTCATTCAGCCGTATTCAATCCGCCTAAACGTTGAACCGCCGTATTACAAAACAGAGCTGTAATGTAAAATGCCTAGTGGTAATGTAAAACGGCGGATTATACAATCCGACTACGACATTTATACTTAGATAAGAGTCCCTTAACTGCGCCGAGAGTATCCGTGGTTTATTCGTGGTTTCAGGTCGTCGGGTATATCAAATCTGCGTCCATCGGGTGTCTCGATAGAAGTCACACATATCACATTCGTTTTACCATCAGATGCCGCCAATACCGTGAACGTGAATCGTAATTTTTCCATTTTTCTTGACTAAAAATGTCGTTTTATAAGACTATTAGTCTATTCATTCATTATCTAGGATCGGCAAAATGAAACAATGTGTTGCTCTTGTAAAGTAGTGATATTTTCAACAATATTCTATCATCTATTCACACAGAAATTGTTTACGAATCACAACAGAGAAACGACATTTAAAGTTAATTCATCAGCTTGTCGATTCCTTTAAAATTATAATACATTTTCATCTTCTAAAATAATAAAATTTTCACTTTATTAACACCATGTCAGATGTCACATGTCAACATGAAAAAGAAAAGTAGCTCTGCTCTCTGCCTAATTAAAAAAACAACTAAAGAGGATTTATTCTCTTATAAATATATTCTTTGAGCCAGTCTCACTAGGAAATAAAAAGGAAAGGAATAAAAACTAGAAATATAAATAATTATTTTAATACTAATTGTTATTCTTCTTCAGTTTTCACTCCCCATAACTTGATCTCGTCTTCGCTAGCTGTCAACAAATAATTATCTGTGGGGTGATGGCTCAATGAGACCACCGCTTTGTTTCTAGTATGCACTAATTTATTCATACAGTTACTGCTTATTAGATCCCAGAAAAACACCTCTCCTGTAGCGGACCCCGATATAATATGTGTGTCTTTTTCACTCACAGCATTCTCTAACATGTAATCCTTACACTCATGACCTGTAAATGTGTTTAGCAACTCCCCAGAGTCTTTATCAAACAGTTTTATACTGCCGTCTGCACAACTGAGTACGTAGCACTGCCCATCGTGTGTCATGCTGCCGTACGTTACAATATGTCCTATATAATCAGATATCATCTTGCCAACGCGTATATCGTACAACCGGACGTGACAATCCACTGAGCAAGTCAATATTTCATGATCTGTAACTTTTATTGAAGTTATAGTGTCCTTCGCGTCTTTCAAAACCTGCACAGGCACTTGCCGTCTGCTGATCACGTCCCAGAAAGCGACGGTATTATCAACAGACCCAGATATAGCCATGCTGGACTCTTCGTTATAAGTAACACAGGTTACAGAGCTGGCATGACCTCGGTATCGCCTCACCGGTTGCCCTGTGGTGACGTCCCAAAGAATTACAGATTTATCTACACTACACGACACTATCTGGCTACTGTCACAAGATCCAGCAGCGTCCAACACCTCATTCGCGTGACCTCCGTAAGTTTTCAGCAGAAGTTGTCGCTGCGGATTCCATAGTTTTATTTTCTTATCTGCACCGCAAGTGAGGCAATAAGTGCCGTCTACGTTGAACCGGACTGCTCGCACTACTTGCTGCTTGCATTGTAATGTAACTATTGTGGCAAGCTCGGTCATTTTTCATCTTAAATCGCAATTACCTATTCATAACCTAAAAATAAATAAACAAACAAAACGAAACCGACTGAAGCTGAAGCTGCTGAATGAACTGTCAGTCAACCAACCACAGAGTGTTAAAATGATGGTTACTATCAACGCCATCTAGATTTTCGAGCTAGAACTTACTATTAGAAATTATTTTTGTCTATCAGTAAAAATGATCAAAATTACTATTTGCTCTAAATAATCAGTAAACAATATCAAAACCAACTTAAAGCAGTTTCTAGATCGTGAATCTCTTAAGCTTTCACATATTTAAAAACAATTATTGATAAATCATTTTGTCCGCCATTGATACTGTTCAGGAATTGTAGATGGCAGCACTGTAGAAAAAAACTGGGTGTGTTTCGTTAAAGTACTGCGAACACCGATCACAGATTAGAGAGTATGACACCGATAAAGTTAATGGAACACACCCTCTCTATAGCAAAAAAAATAAAAAGGTGTCAAAATTAGAGATGGGTTATACTAGGTAAATTTGATACTAGGTGCACCTATTCCTAGTATTTATTAATACTCGATCCAAATACCTATTCCACCTAGTACATAGTAATTTAGCATACTTGACGCGACTAGTGCGGACTAATCCACGTAATATGACTTTAATGTACAATTTTCTTTGAAAAGATACAACCGTAGTATGAATAATGCAATTTGAAATTGAATAATAATTCCTCCCTTCATACTTCAACAGGCTTAGTACTGTCAACTTAAAAGTTGGCGTATTTAAAAGATATCAATTTCGTAAAAATATTTACATATTTTTTTCTTTTTTACATGAATTTACATGAATATGGTTTGACTACGTTTGTGTGCGTTCGTCGCGCTCAAATTTGTTTGGTCAGACAGAGACGGAGTGGATCTCTACGTTCGCACATAAGCTTAGCGAGAAATACTAGGTGCGCGTAATACACGACTACGGATTACGCAATAATAACCTCTATTACTATGACGGTAGGGTCGTAAATCGTGTAATTTATAAAATACTAGGTGAATCAAGTATTTAAAAAATTGGAATAGGTGACGCCTAGTACTGTAAAATACCTAGTGTGTGGATCTGTTCTAGTAAATACGTCTCATCTCTAGTCAAAATTCGTTGACTGATGCTGCCTGCGTTCATCTTTCTGTCATAAAATTCGCCGGAATTTCTGCGCGTAAAGCTACAAATTACCCAAAATTATGGGCGCAAAGGATTCAGTAAAATTTAAAGTTAAACGTTCATATCAATGCGACAGTTGTGAAAAGAAATTCGCGAACTTTAGAGCGATGAAGGTCCATGTTAACAGAACTCATAATTTAAGGTCTAGAGCTAGTAATAAACAGCAACTGACCTCGCTTTTGGGGAAATCTGTGAAGACTTTAGACAGTGGGAAGGGAAGTTCGAAGCTAAGCGATGTGGTGGACCCTGCCAAGGTGTCCCATGTGCGTAAGATTCAGTACGAATGCCCGCAATGCAAGGAGCGGTTTGCTGTATACTTTTCCGCATTTAGACACATCCAGAAGTATCATTGTGTCAACAGTAAAGGGAGAAAAGTGTAAGTTTTAGATATATCCTACTCATTTAAGAGCTGCCAGTGAGCAAATTCAAACAGCTGTGTACTATTTTATAAATGTTTTTCAATTGATTTTATATGGCAATAGGCAGTTTAACAAATCGGAGAACTTAAACTTGTCTTTTAGTAATAAAATTAAATGGTGTGTCTACATGACTTTTTTAGAATTTTAGAAAATTATCAAGTCATTGTCTAACTAAAGTTTAATTTCACAATTTCAGGGCTCCCAACTCGATAGAAATGATCAAGCCGATCCGCATAGAAGTGTGTATGAAATGTAACGCCAACATACAGATGAACGATCCCCATGAAGTTTGCGCAGAAGTCTCACCACGTGTGAATGTGTTGGCCAACTACATCTGTACGGGATGTAAACAGCAGTTCGGCAGTTTGATGCTGTTTGATATGCACGTATCGGGTCTGCATTGCGATGATGTGGAGACTCTCTTCTTTCCCTCAAGGAACGGTGAGTTGGTATTGGTAGATCTTGGCCAAAACAAACTCTTTTAACTAGCGCAGTTTGTTCCTGCTGGATAGGTGACCAGCCATTCTGATGCTAGGATGGGGCGTCACCTAAAAAAGTAGATTATTTTCTTTAAATCGAGGTTAGCAACTATCTAACGATTAGCAGCAACTAGTAGCAACTGGGTAGCAACTTTCAATATTTGTTTCGATGTAAAATATGGGTAGTAACCGTCCATTCTGACGCACACCACTGGTCTGCGTAAAATTCAGATTGTCACATATGGAAAAATAATATAGCCTATGTTGTTCAGTAAATTCATATGATTACAGTCATGAAAAGATAAGTCGTTTTTGCATGAATGAGTCGCAACTAATATCACAATTTTTATAATATAACGCGATGACGTCATATGAATAGGTAGCCA
This sequence comes from Ostrinia nubilalis, assembly GCF_963855985.1. NCBI lineage: Eukaryota > Metazoa > Arthropoda > Insecta > Lepidoptera > Crambidae > Ostrinia > Ostrinia nubilalis. The sequence goes on along the minus strand of NC_087115.1, from coordinate 3,928,134 downwards.
GGTCTACAGTTTATTAAGTCTAGGCGTAGACCACCGACTTTTGGTTGGCCGATAGTTGGGCCCGATTCTAATTTGTATGAAGAATCGGCCGATACCAAATCGGTGTAATGTGCGCACTTTCATACATGCTCATACTGATTAACAGCCCGACAAAACTATCGGCCAATAAAAAGTCTGTAATCTGCGGCTAGGCTAAGTACTTTACTTAAGTTGTTAAATAAAGCATACTACTGAAGTATTTTTCTTTTTACAGAATTCAACTCATGGAAAGAAGACGTTGAATCGCAGACAAAAGTCAAGTACTTGCTCCTAGGCAAATCGAGCAACATAAAACAGGTCTACCACTGCACGTGCAAGACTTCAGACAGTGAAGATGATCAAATCATTCACTTCTGTCCATCCAGCATGTGCACCACAGACTTCACAAAGAGCATCCAAGTGCACTTCTACAAAACTCACTTCGGTCACGAATGCGAGTACACAATGCCAGATAAATTCAAGAAGTATTTAAGCAAACAATTGCTTAAAGAACCAGCACCACTCACAGAGCCGTTTGAATTAAAGAACTTGTACGCTGATTTCAAAACACTCATGGAGTTTATATTGGACGAAGCGAAGAAAGTTGACAAACAAAAGCTGGAAGTTCTGTTCAATAAAGCCCGGGATATGATCGGGTCTTTTTCTACGGAAGAACCAACGAAAACCACTAAGAAGAGTATGACAGATGCACAGATATCTGAAACGCTTGAAACGTTAGACGTTAAAAGGAAAATTAGCACTGACAATGTACAGGTTGAGTCAAAAAAAATCAAACTAGACCTAAATTTGGATGAAGACTCATTGGAAAATGTTGAAGTTCAAAAAAAAACGAAAAGGAAACAAACTTCGCAACCATCTGTCGAAACTAAAACGAAGTTGGTTACAAAAACATCGCCTTGTTCTTCGTTATCTTCGTTCAACGATTCGTACAAAGATTTCGTCGACAAAAACCTCAAAGAGGCCGAAGTTCTCAATAAAAAAGCGAATGATTTCAAAAAATTCATAAAACAAGAAAAGGAAGTTGAGGAACCACCCCAAAAGAAGACTGTGAATAAACCAAATATAGTTAGAAAGAAGAAGAATATTGTCAAAACTAAGATAGGCCAGTTCAAGCCGAGCTTGTCACCAAAAATTAAAAGTGAAGACGAAAGCTCTTCTGAACACATGCCCAGTATAAAGGTTGAATTCGAGTATGAAGTGAGAGAGCAAGAAAACGACTGCAATATACTTGTTTTAAAAATTTGAAATGCCTTGCCATTTGAAGTGTTAATTTTCCATTTATTTTTTTTAAATGGACAAACAATAACCCGAAGGTGAACTGGATGAGAATGCCTTATGCCATTAAGTTCGCCTAATGTTAAAGTTTTGGCATTAAAGTATAAATAAATAAACTACATAAGGGCCCTCGGCCACGGCGACTTTTTGTAGTGATGCTGTCGCGCGTTTCCGAATTACTAACGCGCGTTAGTTGCATTTGCAACGCACTACAGAAGCGATGCCAACGCGCTACTAACGCGCGACTGTAGCGCGACTGTATCGATGCAAACGCGCGACCGTGACGGACGACATCGGGGAGGGTTACTGCAGCGGTTCCCGAAAGGTGGTCCGCGGAACCCTGGGGTTCCGTGGAAAGGCCGCAAGGGTTCCGTAAAAAATATTATCCTACGTTTCGTGACCGACACGTTGTTCGCTTGCACCGACTTGTTTACGCACAAGGGAGGGATAGGGCGTGCGGGCGGAGTAGTACGGGGGTTCCGCTAGGAAAAGTATAATCAATTAGGGTTCCTTGGCAAAAAAAAATTGGGAAACCCTGGGTTACTGAATCGCGTTTGCATCACGACAGAAGCGCGATTATGCGGGATAGCGACCGCATTGCGACTGTATCGATGCGAACGTGCGACAGAATCGCAACTGCATCGCTACAAAAAGTCGCTGTTGAATTAATATGACCGACTACCCCAACGCATCCTGTTCTTCCGTTGTACATGAATTAATATGTAAATAACTATGTAAAGTAATTTTAATTTAATTTGTTTAGCCTAACTGGTTAATTTAAGCTTGCATCCACCTATCTATATCAGTCTGTCTTTGAAAATAGGCCTCCTCTTCAGCCTTCCACCGACTTCTGTCCCTGTCCACTTGCATCCAGTTTAATCCAGCTTGTTGCCGGATGTCATCTGTCCATCTTTTATGCGGAAGACCGCATCCTGACTATATTGGGAACTTGGGAACAAATACACAACATGATCCGTCACTGTGTTGTCTGAGCTGGGAATCAACCCCAGAATCTTCTCGAAAGACGCTCTTAGCATGTTAGTTTTTTTTTACTTTATACTTTTTAATTTAGTTTATTTTAATTAGGAATCATCAGCACTGTTTGATGAATTTTGTAGTAGGCAGGAGATGTGTAAAATATGCCACGAATGTAAATTATGAACATTAAAATACATTGATATTAAAAACACTTTTATTTACAAAACCCAACAGTCAGTTATATCAGTGTGTGAGTTTTATCAGTGACTCCGAAGTCCGAAACAGGGTTCTATATTGGCTCACATAAAATTCTAAATCCTATTCTTTGTCTTACTACCGATTTGTGTTCATAATAATCTCTTCATAATTTTATTTTTCATACTTTTTTTATTCATACATTTTTATTACTACCATCGGAGCTCATAACAGTTAGTAATCATAATTTTTTTATCAATACTGTTACTACCAAGAACCATTTAAAATACATAATTTTTATTTTCAGATCTTTTTTCTTCATAACATTCATTGATCATATTGTTTTAATTAATAATGTTGTTACTAAGAACATACTTCAACTCATAATGTTGTTGTTCAGAATAATTTACTTTATAACAGACATACTCGTATCTTTAAAAAAATCATATATAATTTAATAGAGTAAGATAAGCATGCAGAGCATGCAGCATGAAAGCAAGCATGCAGCATGCATTGGTATCTCCTCGTCTCCGGCGCTGCGGGATGTGCAGCCCTTCCGCCCTTGCGTAACGAGGCTCAGGCACCCCCACGCTTGCTTCCGCAGCTTCGGCTTTTTGGATCGCCATCGGCACCTTCGGCGCCTCGGCGACCAGCCTCAGCCGCTCCAGCTCGCCCGGGCGCCTGAGCCTCGTTACAGCGGGCGAGGGCTGCCCTCTCTCCGCGCCTCCGGCTTTTAAATTACACTCTAGGGGTAGGGCAGACAAGACTACGTGGAGTCGGTTTGGCAGCGATTCGTTTCTGTCACGTTAGTTTTGTGGCACAAAATATTGCCTGTTTTGGACCATTTCAAATTAATTTAATGTTAAAATACGATTGAATACGAATATAGACATCATGATTTTCAATAATATGGATAAATACACTTATGAGTAATAAATTTATGAAAACAAATATTAGGATACATCACATTTATGAATATTATAGTTATTTATTCGAATGATTATGAGTTTCGATCATTAGTATAGAAAAATATATGAAAACAAATATTAGTAAAAACTAAGTGTATGATTAGAGATATTATGAATATCAATGATTATGTTTTTAAATATGTAGGTTTTAAATTTTTTATGAAGAATGATCATTATGGTATCAAATTGTATGAGAAATATTTTCGGACCTCCAATGATAGGAATTGAAAAGTTATGTAAGAAAACGCGCTACCCCGAAACAGTATTGTATTATCTGTGCCGAAACGTAGCCTCCCACGATTTAAAGGCCTCTTAAAAGAAGTTCTAAGTTGCACGTTTCTGATACGATCTCGTAGTAAAGAAAGGTCTATGCTTGGGTTTCTTTACGCGATCGAATCAGCAATGAGACAGGCGCGGATCCAGCCCTCAAAAAAGGTTGTGGGCACAGCCACCAAAAGTATGTAGTTGGATCACTACATGCCCGGACATACATACATGCGTATCGATCTTATCAATAGATCTTAATTAAAACAAGCAAATTAGGGTTGTGGGCATGCCCACAGTGCCCACAACGGTGGATCCGCGCCTGCAATGAGAAGATCCGTAAACGAACTAAAGTCGCTGACATAGCCCGACGGATTAGCAAGCTGAAGTGGCAATGGGCAGGGCACATAGTAGGTACGCAGAACTGACGACCGATAGGACAACAAGGTTCTGGAGTGGAGGGTGGAGGCCACGTACCGGAAAAAGCAGCGTGGAACATCCACCCACGAGGTGAACCGACGATCTCATAATGGTAGCAGTACAGATTAATATAATAGGAAGACGCTGGCAGGCCGCTACCAACCGGGCGATGTGGAAATCACAGGCAGTGGACGGCCTGTGGCTGAAATGACGATGAACAGAATTCGTCTTGTTCGCTACTCACTAGGATGCTTACCAAAGGGGTAAAAATGTCCCCAAATGCTCAAAATACAGAACAATATTCTGAGTCCAAATGAAATACCTCACGGTAGGTATATGTTTTGGTTTCTGACTTTATTATTCTGTCTACTCAGAATACGGAACAAACCAGAAACCGTCAACGGGCGTAAATGTGTATTCATATAAATTACTCCAAATCGCACTAATTTGACTTTAAAGCAATTAGTCAATGGCCGGCGCGCGCATTGTTTACTTATCCGTCAGATTGACACTTTATAATTAAATTATGCCGTCTTGTGCCGTTCCAACATGTAAGAATGCTACTGGAATTACGAAGAAAGTGCATGGGATCATGTTTTATCCGTAAGTAGCACATTTCCAATTCATTTTATTTAAATAATAATTTTCAAAAAAAATCACGGTTGTATTTTGTAAGTGTTGCCACAGGTCAACGGAATATTTTACCCTACTTTTTTATATTGAATTACATTTGTCTATAAAAAAATCACGCGTTAATTTTGTTAGCGTTACCACAGAATAATGCAATATTTTCCCCATCCTTTTTGTTTTAATTATTTTTTAGTGTAATTTCATCCATGACATGACAACCTGATTAATTAAATTATAAGTGCCACTTGTGGTCTGAACTGAATAAATATTTTTGATTTTGATTTGATTTTAATATATTGAATTAATTTATAATATTATTCCCTAATAATGAGGAGATAATAAATTACTATCGTGAATTTCATACTTTCCCATTTATTCAAAAGTAAGGCATTGGTATCAACAGATCAGCAGCAGCAATATTTGTATATTTAATAATAATTTTAAGTAATTAATTATTGCTTACATACTTACTCTGATTTTCTTTCAGGATACACAGCCAGAGTTGCCTCGCAATCAAATTCAAGTATTGGTGATGTTTTTGATTTGGATTCTGTTTTTGACTCCAAGAAAAGTTAAACTAAAAGCACTACTGCGCCGTAAACAAATGTTTTGTTGTCGATATGTTTACATAATAAAGAACCTTAAGTTTCTTTTTTGTTTTACTTGGCATTCTAAAATTTATATTCGACTTTTGTAATTGACTTTTAAATAACATATTATACCTACATATAGTATATTACACTATTTAATAGAAATAAATAATCATCTACACTTAGTTACTTCGGAGTAAAAATTAAATTCATAGGTATAGGTGTACCAGAATCTCATGGCAAATAGGGAAAATAAACTTTGTTGAGTGCAATACTGGGGAAATTGGATTAAACGATCTTGATACTGTTTAATTTTTACTTGTGACTAATATTAATGAACATGAAGTACGAATGCCTACCTATACATTTTAGGTATGTGTATGAAGAATGTTGTTATACATCGGGTTTTTAACATAGGAACATGTCTTGAAAAATAAGTAAACCGTATGTTACTGTAAATAATTTTATTAAGTATCATACTTATAACTTATCACTTCATTCAGAACTAGAAAACGATTCTAAGAACTCCACTTGCATTTCTTGTTCTTCAAATAGATGATCAAGTTAAAGAGGTATATTAATATAATATAAATCGCTTTTTCAGCATTTCAATTACTCAAACTTGCTTGATGAAATCTTTTTCAATTTTCTTTACATGGTCATAACATTTTCACCATTCCTCTGCACCAATGCATGAAATACACCTGAAAACCCCGATAAAGCAGCTATTAGGTAAGAATAATATAAAAATAAACATAACCCTCCTGCTGACGCAGTTAGGTAATAAACTAAATGTAGGTAAGTATCAAAACATTTCACTCCAACTTACTGTCAACTCAAAGACGCGCTTTAAAATCAAAGATTGACTTTGAATTATGCCTTATTTTACAATACACTTTGAAAACAATATGACTTGCTTGAGTTTTTTCGTCTTTTTCACAAAAATAACAAATAGGCATGAAGAGATTACAAAATTTCTGCAGCGGCTGACAGATCTCTTGATTTACTTTGACAGGTGACAATAAAGCCATAGACAATGGCCATATGAAAAACACACTTTTCCAATATTTTTGTTTGCCATGAGATTCTGGTACACCTATAGGTAGGTACTATCTATGCCTATGGCCAGTCATGTCGTCTCGTTCTATCGCAAAGAATCACCATTTGATAAGAGCGAGAGCAAAAACGGAAATGGATAGTTAACACTGTGGCCGTGTGTACTTATTTCACTTACTTATTTTTTACTTGTTTAACATCTCTTTAAAAAATTACATAATTTTACCCCAAAAATGGGGGTGTCACACGGCGCTAGTAACACTAAAGGGGGTAGAGGGGCGCGGGAGGGGAAGTATTTTGGACACAAGTTGCCGCGTAGAAATGTTATCGAACACTCCTTCTGGTTTGTTCTGTATTCTGAGTCTGTCTAATGGCTTCAATGGTGCGAATTTCAGCCAGCCAACAGCCATGGCATGGACGCCACAGGGTTAGAATCCCTGCAAAAGCTCAAATCCAAGTCAAAATGGTCAAATGCAGCCGAGCGGTCGGTGTCTGTCTATGTGGTCAACTTTCTTGTGTGGTAAGTGGTCCTGACCATGACCATATGACACGGGCTTTCAAAGGAGCAGCAACAAGCAGCGCAGCGTGTAAATAAATAAAGCACATAGTGATTTTTATTTAAAATCTTAAAAGCATTCAATTCTATTATTTAGTTTACCTATTTGAAAATATTTTTCATATTTAGGGACTCAATTTTTGAACGATAAAAGAAAAAATAAGTCAGGTTGGTTATGTCAACGTCAGAATTTTAAAAAAAAATCTAACGGACGTTTTTGTTTTTGTGTTGGATGGAATTTTAATTCTGTATTTTCTTGAATTCCTATGCAATATAATTATTCTTTACACTAAAGAATGATACGTTGTTTGTAAAAGTTCGCTCCGGAGTAAAATTAATGTCAGTTTTATACTTTTTCCTGCTGTAAATGAACTTCAAAGTTTACAAGAGTTTGTAGTTTATTATTTTGTTATTGTAATACTTACTAGTGAAAATGCAGGCTGCTTCAAAGTCCAGTGAGTATATTTAAAATCTACAACTTATTCCTACATAGTTTTACCTTTTATTTATTGAAAATTGAATGATGAACACTTCAATATTTTTAGTTGGTTGCAAGATCTCTAAGGCTCCATTTCAATACTTTTTTGTTGAGCCAAAGTTGCCCTCTATCTTAATTTAATTATTGTTTATATATATTCTCTTACTAAGTAACATTAATTGTGCATAAAAGACGAATTCAGTGTCATAAATCTGTTTGTTGAAAAATATAAGCTAGTATTTTTTTCTTTCATAATTTAATAATAAGCATTTGTCAGTGTGAAATTCAGTTTGTATCAATTAAATCTGTTGAATAGTTTGTGTGAAAGAGTAACAAACATAAAATCTTGTGGTTATATTTAAGGATGTGTTTTCTGCTTCAGAGATCGGTGAGCTGCAAGCGATCATGACAAAAATGCCATTCAAAGTATGCTGTGTCTATGCTTTGCCAGAGTTCGGGGTAAGTCATTATTATCACTATTGTGCAGTAAACATAGAATAGGAATGCTATATTGAATTGAATTGAAAAAAAAAATTGTCAGACTGGGGTCCATAATCATGTTAGTAACAACTTTGTTGACTGTCCAATTGCTTAGTCTTTATATTTATTGAACTATCTTAAAAGAAATATGTTTTGTTCAGTTGTTTGTTATATTCCTAAATAAATTTAAAAAAAAACCTATTAATTGTTGCCCTAAGTAATGCAGCATGACATCTACATTTCATACAAATGTAAATTTAAAACATTTTTATAGTAAAAAGGAATTACATTGTGGAAATCATTGGAGGAGGCCTATGTTCAGCAGTGGACATCCTATGGCTGAAATGATTATAGCAAAAACTATGCATTTACTAGAAAAATGTATGATAAAAAATCATATAATCGTTCTGCATTTATAAAAAAAACTGCACTCCCCACACAGGCCAGACGGGTTGGGGAGGCCTGATGTTCGCATATTTGTTCCTTAAGAGATTGGACTCCCACCATCCAGTGCTATTCTACTTTGCTAGAACCACACCAGTATTATTCATAAAGGTACCCACTACACCGTATCATACCATGACCGTGCTAGGAACGTGTCAGGCAAATAAATATTATTTGTATTGAAAAGTATGACACTGTTCCCAGTTAGGGTTGCCAGGTCCAAAATCACAAAAGCCGGACTTTGTGTTTCATTTGGACGGACATTTTACCATGACATGTGCAATTAGTGTCAGCTCATGAGTGAGTACTATCATCATCGGTTGCTAACCAACATCCTGATGCGTGCGCTTCATAGATTCTGTGGCTCGACTTTCGCCTGGCGCGGCAACCAAATAAAAAGCCTAACAAAAGCCAGACAGGCCGGACAAGGCAATATTTGGCCGGACAAGACCCTAAAAAGCCAAACATGTCCGGCTAAAGCCGGACGCCTGGCAACCCTATTCCCAGTAGACCGTTCCGTCCGTCGCGTGCCATGCACGGAGCGTCAACGAATATCGGCGAGAATATTGAATTTGGACAGAACATCGTCGATCCGTTCAGTAGGCATAGTAGAGTGTATTGTGTTGCTTTTCGTGCCTTCGACCTTAATGGTCAAATTAAATATTAAAAATATTTCTTTATTTGATTTTACAAACTAAAATGACCTGGCATTTTTATAGGTGCGGTGGAGTGAAGTGTCTCGAGCAGTCAGGAACGCTCGGTTGCCTATGACGTCAGCGAGTGTTGCCAGAATCATTTGCAGACACGTCGCGAAGTCGCTTCCTGCTGATGACGTTGAGGACATCATAGCTACGCTGCAGTTAAAGTGTAAGTCTTACTTTAACTTTTAAGGGTGGATTCAACAATTCAAATTGTGGTTATTGTGAAATCACAGGTACATAAGTCAGGTCATAAAGTTTTTATAATAGATCAGCTGTGTCCCGCCGCATGGGCATACAAGAGTAAATATTTATCTCCGAATAAATTGTCAATTTTCACATATTTCCCATACTGAAACTGTCAATCAATGTGCCAGTTATACCAGGAGTTATTCTCGGATAAAAGATTAGTCGAATCGGGTCTAAATTGATTTAAACTAGACACACACAGTATGTCAGTAACATAGATATGTCGCAGTCAGATTGTATAATCCGTCGTTTTACATTACAGCTAGGCATTTCGCATTACAGCTCTGTTTTGTAATACGGCGGCTTAACGTTTAGCCGGATTGAATACGGCTGAATGAAAATCCGCCGGAATGTATTCGGCGCCAAACGTTCTTCAATACGGCTAGCCGTAATGTAAAACAGCGTGTCATTATCCGCCGCTTTGACAGTTTTTAGTTCCTATTTTAAATACCGTGGCGCTGCCGGACAAAGTGGCTATGTATTCTGGTGTTCGGCGGAATCCTACACAATATTATTAATGTAAAAATATGAAATCATGGCCTTGGCTGGTGAGATAATTTTATCTTAAAGAAAAATAACCCAGAAAAAATGACTAAGACTTTATTGTTTTGAGTTACCTGTCCCCTGTGATCATTTTTAATATCTAAAAAAGACTAAAGCCAATTATCTAATTAATTCTTAAAATGTTTAGAAAAGTTTAATTGTTATGAGTTACTTTTTTTTAGATGGCTATCCCTTGTGATTTATAAATAAGTAAAAAAAAAATACTGAAGCCAAATATATTATTGGGTATACAGTAACGAAGATAATAATTCTTAAAATCTGTCTTATTAAAATTTATTTTCATTATACATTGTTTTATTTTGTAAGTATGGTCACCCTACAATCTAAGTAGTAGTACGATGCGGCTAAACGTGGGCCGCCGTATTGAAGAACGTATCGCAATGACAATCCGCCTAAACGTTGAACCACCGTATTACAAAACAGAGCTGTAATGAAAAATGCCTAGTGGTAATGTAAAACGGCGGATTATACAATCCGACTGCGTCAGATATAAGAATATGTACTAAAGTACAGCCAAGGAGAAGCGATACCAAATGTAAAACAAACCCAATGTCATGGTCATTTGGAATAGCAGGGGTTTGACTTTGACATATTTTGGCGGGAGAACGAGACATCACGACAAATACACAAGATGGGAAGAGACAGAATAGATTGTCAGTTCGACAGTCGAATCGACCTTTTGTATCGCTGCTAGTCGGCCGTACTTTAGCCAGTAATACTGGGGGCTTAAGCTGAGTTGCACCACCTGACTGACCGTAACTATAACGATAACCGGTGTTTTTTGTATGGAGTTTGACAGATTTTTGACGTTTGTCAAAGTTTAAGTAAGATGGTGCAACCCAGCCTTAGTGCTAGTTCCGCGATTTTCACCTTCACCCGCGCCCGCAGCGGTTGCGGGCCCGCAGCTTCTGTAGAATGCAGATACTTATGTAAAAACTAATGCACAAATCACGACGCGGTTTTCGCCCGCAGCGGGCGCGGTTGTATGCGCGTCCCGCGGCACCGGCGGGCGACTTGTAGAATCGCGCGGGCCGCGGTAACTGCAGCTTCGGCGGTTTTCGCCCGTGAGTTCTTAGAATAACCGCGCAAATAACCGCTCCCGTGAGTTTTGAAATAAAACCGCAATTCCACAACTGCTGCGGGCGCGGGTGAAAATCGCGCCGTGAGTTCTTAGCCTAAATGTATGACAGATTGTACACCGTCTCTAGCGGATACTTTCAAGAACTTTAATCACAGAAATAAGTAGGTACTAAGTACAGAAGTTTTACTTCGCGAAGGTATTTAAATAAATGTATGCTCAATGTCATTATCAATATGGGGTAATTTAGCTTGTCTCAAGAGTCAAGCACCATTTTGTTGACAAACGTCAGTGATCGGCACTGCGCCGAAGCTATAGGGCTGACTTCGGTAAAATGATGTGACGTGAGGTGCCAAACTGCAGAAAATGGCGGAGGAAATACATACATTTAGCATGAATCATGAATAATAACTTATTTACCTCTCAGTGTCTTGAGGCAACTTAAAAAAGTACATTCTGTGTTTTTATTATTATTTAGGAAGTTAAATACTGCATAGTATTTAGTACACCATTTTCTTTATTTTCTTCCATCATACACAAGAATACGCGTGCGTGAGTTGTTCGCTCGTATGTGAGGCTTTGTCGAATAGTAATCCTGTAGGGGGCCATCGTGTGTGTTTTGTTTTCGATGTAAACTCACGGAGATGAACAGGTCTGGTATAATCTTCATGGACTTTTTTGACCCTGTGTTTTCAGTGGTGGCCACACAGACGCGCACGTGGCACGCGCTGCGTCTGCTGCACAGGGACGGCTTGGAGCCGGCGGCGGTGCTGGCGCGGCGGCTGCCCGGCCGCCTGCGGAGCGCCCTGAGCGAGGGCCGCGCCAGGAACATGCGCGCTGAGGTACTCTCCGCTTCTCCGCTTCCCCTCTCCGCTTCTCCGCTTTCCCTCTCCGCTTCTCCGCTTCCCCTCTCAGTATCCCATCCCCTCTTATCAGCTTTCCATATTGTCTCCGCTTCTCCGCTTCCCCTCTTATCCGCTTCCCATATTATCTCCGCTTCCCCTCCGCTAATCCGCTTTATTCTTTTCCGCTGCCCATCTCTCCGCTTCCTCTCTCTCCGGGGATGAAATCCCTTATTATCCGTTTCCCATATTCTCTCCGTTTCCCATCTCTCATCTCTGCTTCCCCTCCGCTAATCCGTTTCCCATCTCCTCATCCTCTTATCCGCTTCCCATATTCTCTCCGTTTCCCATCTCTCATCTCCGCTTCCCCTCCGCTAATCCGTTTCCCATCTCCTCATCCTCGGTGATAGTGGCCACACAGACGCGCACGTGGCACGCGCTGTGTCTGCTACCGGTACCGCTTCCCCTCTCCGCTTCGCCGCTTCCCCTCTCCGCTTATCCGCTTCCCATCTTCTCCGCTTTCCGCTTCCCATCTCTTATTCTCCGCTTCCCACATTTTCGTCTCCGCTTCCCATCTTCTCCGCTCTCCGATTCCCACCATTTCTTCTCTACTTTCCATCTCTTATCCTCCGCTTACCATCTCTTCTCAGCTTCTAATATTTTTTTCTTCTCCGCTTTCCGTCTTCTCCGCTCTCCGCTTCCCACCTCTTCTCCGCTTCCTCGAGTTCCAAAAAATCAAAAAAGCACGTTATTTTAATTCTGACTATTATTAAAAGTATATAAAAAGTATGTAAGTAGATATCCGTTAAGCTAGCACCCATAACACAATACTTTGGGGCTAGATGGCGCTGTATGAAATTGTCCAAAGATATTTATTTATTAACCGCCTCTGTGGTCTAGTGGTAAGACCACCTGCTTCAGACGCAAAGGTCCCGGGTTCGATTCCCAGTGGGGGCAGATTTCTCTGTTCGGTTTGGTTGCTGGTAGGCCTGGCTAGCTACCACCATCTTACCTCAGTCTGTCGCCATAACAACAATGTTAACAGCGTTGCTGTGTTCCGTCAGTTAGAGGTAAGATAACCAGTTCCTCCGTGGTTGAGGATTCCGGGTGAAGCTCGCTTCCACCTTCGGCCTGACCATCACTTACCAACAGGTGAGATACAGGCCAAGAGCTTCCTCGTTGTGGATAAAAATTAAAAAGAAATATACAGGGTGTTAGGTAAACGGGTATATAAGCCGACACTAGCCCATGTTAACATGGGCATATAAATGGTATGGTGAAGTCAGAAATTTGATAGCATCATTTTATTTTTTTTAATTTTCATAAAAATCGGATTTTATAAAATTTATTTTGTATGAAAATTAAAATAATTAAAATGAAAATATCAAATTTCTGACTTCACCATACCATTTATATGCCCATGTTAAAATGGGCTAGTGTCGGCTCATATACCCATTTACCTAAAACACCCTGTATATTACTGTCATAGGTGCAGACAGCAATGATGGGAGACCTGATATACGTGAGCGTGCGTCTGGTGTCTGCCACGAGGGAAGGCTCCGTACTGTACCTTGCGGTGCCCCCAGGCCAGGACGCGCTGTTGACCAGTAGTCTGTCAGGCACCACGCTCCTCAAGGCCGCAGTGCAAGGTATATCTACAACTACACTAATATTAATATTTCTATACTACTTAAATTCTCTGTTTTGTCTAATTTTCTGGTTAGCTGGAAGAGAATGCCACATGGCATTAAGCTCGCCTGTTGTACCACTGTTTTTTATGTGTGCAATAAAGATTTTAAATAAATAAATAAATATTACTAAAGTCCGGTCGCCGAGCACATAGAATTTCGTCCAATGACCCCAAGCTACCCATCCGTATCGCTCGCGCGTAATTATATTGCTGTTGCGCTCATACACTTACTGCGGCCGCCCGTCGCACAGTCGAGACAGCAATATAATTACGCGCGAGCGATAGGGATGGGTAGCTTGCGGTCATTGGACGAAATTCTATCTGCTCGGAGACCGGACTTTAGCTGTCCCCGCGACTTCGTACGCGTGAAAATAGTTTGAATAATATTTCCAGTTTTTGCAACAAATTTCTTTACTGCTCCGCCCCTATTGGCTGTATGTAGCCCGTGACATCAAGGAGTGCTTAATTGTAGTACTTTGTGACGTCACGCGGAACTTCAACGAATCATAACTTCTTGTTTGATTGACAAATAAAAAAATATGTGTCCAATATAAATATTTACTAAAAGTTTGTATTTAGGTAACGAGCCTGTTAAAATTATGAATGTTTCCAGCTTTAGGCTACAAGGAATACCAGAACATGAACCTCCACGGGCACGACATAGATTCCTTACTGCGCATCAGTGACCCCGCCTGGAATGGACCCGCCGACCATTTGTCCGCGCCGCCGGATTACGCGCCCGCTCCAGTCGTCACTCCAAACGGGATTGACTACACGAATAAAACGTACGACGAACGATACGTCGACCAAATCATCGGACCCCAACCTCCGCTGCTAACAGACATCACTATTACCGCAACTAAATCCTTCTTCGACCCATCCAGGTTGAACAAACAAATGAATTTGACGGTGCGGTTGAAAAGTGACGACGTAGCGAAGAGTTTGAAGTCGTGGGTGTCACGCGGCGCCCTGGCCCCTACATCGGATTTCTTCCAGATTTATCACAAAATTAAATCCAACAAAATCACGTACACTCAAGATTCAGACTGATATATCCGAGTTTATTTGGTTTTTAATTAATATTTAGCTTGATTGTGAATTAGCGACCCGCCCCGGCTTCGCACGGATGCTATGCCTATATACATGTTACGGTCAAAGTGATAAATGTGAAAATTATGAATAATCGCCGGTTATTATGAATAATTACCGCATGATTTGATAAATGTGATTAATATGAGGTCATTTATGTGTGTATAAAAACTAAATAGGCGGCTTAGGGGTGGCCCAAGGGCCACCCCCGCCGCACCTTAACCTATTTTTCACTTTAAATCAAAACATTATGTTATTGGCATCATGGAAAAGTAATATTATGCAAGAAACACTCCAAACTCATTATGCCAAATTATATTAATATATGATATCAAAACGTTCAAAAGTTTGGCTGTACACGAGCACGTACACAAGATGTTGTTCTCTTTTATGAAATTTGTTAGTACTAAGCTTCAATTATTAAATAATTACTGTTAAATGTGATTCATTTATCACTTTTACCGCGACTGTCGGTAATTATTCATAATAACCGGTTATTATTAATAATTTTCAATTTATCACATTAACCGTAACATACATATAAAATTCCCTCTTGAATGACTCTTTCATTGCTGAAACCTGCGTTTTGAGTGATTTTGTCCCATAATGTACCTACTAATGTGAAATAAAATACATTGAAAAAATTATATTCATTAAAAATTCCTATCATTTTTGTTTTCTTTCTTAGCAGTGGCAGAATTGATCAAAATAAGTAGGTATACACACCTAAAGTACACCGTGACTTTTTAATTACCTACCAGAGAAAACTAAAATTTGCGTTTATAAAAATATGTACATATCATTAAGTAACACACAAATATTATAGCGTTCATACAAAAATATCGTTTTATAGGACTTCAAAGAAATCCTGTTAATGCACCAAAAACATGTAAACCATCTTCGTAGTACGAGGGGCGGCTGAAAAGTTTTGAGCCTAGGGTATTAAAAATGCCGATAGAAAAGTATAAAAAATGTATTTTCCTATTTAGTCTCCCTCTACTACAACGGACTTCTTACATTTGTGAAAAAGAGCTTTTAACCCACTGAAAAAAAAATCGCAATCTTTGCCTTCGAAATGAGCCTTTAACGCCGCCTTCATTTCTTTGTCACTCAAAAATCTTCGTTCCTGAAGGTATTTTTTCCAATTTGAGAATTAGACAAAATAGCTAGGGATTCGGACTAAACTGTGTGGTGGGTGATTAATTTCTTGAAATCCAATTTTACCCGGGGCAAGCCATGTAACATGCGCGATGTGCGCGGGCGAATTGTCTTGCAATAACAGAGCCCCGATTACGATAACTTTTAACGTTTCCAATCCAGACGCGCTTCATCGATTCTGCGATTCTGAGATTGGTCAGCGTAATGATCAAAACAGCGTACGTCAGATGTTTTGGGGCATTTCTACGGGGACGACCGATCGACCTACTGGGGCGAAAAAAGTACCTTTAAAATTGAAGTACGGACTTGAAAAACATCACACGTATTTATAGGACTCTTGACTTGATGGAGAGCATATTTAGAAGACCGCCAGGTTTTACATCTCGCCTTGAAAAAATCCGAAAGTTCAAAAACGGGCGAAATTTGGCCTAAAATGGAGTGTCCGGTTTCCAGAATTTACTCGTTTTTGCTTCATAACTTTTGAAATAATAACTTCCTTATTATGAAACCCACATTCACAGAACAAGGCATAGTTAATAAAGCTATATAAATGAGTTTCTTTATTGCAAGTCTTTGGGTTTTAATACAGTAACACATTTAAATTTTGTCCGACGTGTGTGCCTCAATTCCGTGATTTTTACTTTTGTGCTCCTATATCACTAACAACGCACAATACGAACACCCACGCCTGATTCCCATAAACTAGCAGTTGCACTCGAGTGGTCGAGCAGTATAAAAGAGGGATCAGTCGCTTTGAGGAGCATTTTTCAGAGGTTTGAAATCACTCAGAATTTTTGGTCACTGGTCATTTCTCAAACCGGTGTGCGAAATTAATAATGTTCATGAAGTATTTAATGAGATTACTGCTGAATTAATTAAGTATTTAACTGATATCTGCCATTACGTTTGGTAGAAATCGTTGTAATTTATAATATTTTCGAGTAATTTGAACAAATGTGATTTTTCCTCAATTCCGTGGATCTCAATTCCGCGGAATATGGGGCATCGAATTGAGAAAACACGTACACCGAATTGATATTAAATGAAAATAGAAACTTTTGTTGTGCTATAAATTGTTTGTGTAACTTAAAATAATAATGAAATCAATAGAGCATAATAATAGGGTGAACTACCAATCATTGGACCGTACCAGTCATTGGACAGAAGACAATAAAACTAATTTTTTGAGGTTTCATTAAAAAAAATACACTGCTATTGCTATCTTATTTAAATAATTATTCCAGGTTCTTCGCTCGACCTTCACCAGATCGTCGGTCTACCTAGTGGGGGCCTGCTCACTGGTCCGTGGTTTCCACTCGACAACTTTTCAGTCCCAACAGCCGTTATAATCTGTACGAGCTATGTGCCCCGCCCACTGCTACTTGATTTATGCAATTTTACGGGCTATGCCGGTCACTTTGGTTCTCTTGCCGATATTCACATTTCTGATTCTTATTAGGCTCATAGTAAGCGACCAAGTTTCACATCCATACACCATAACTGGCAACACACACTGGTAGAAGACTTTTGTCTTAAGACGCTGCGGTATTTCAGACGTAATAGCGAAGCTTCCCGATCGATGCTTAGCTGAGTTGAATTCAGCGATAGACCTCTTTCTCAAAGTTGAACCTAACTATCTGGACTCTTGTCCCAGGTATACACAATTGTCAACAACTTCGAGTGTAGTCTCCAACCTTCACAGGAGTGGGTGCAACACGGACATTTGACATGATTTTTGTCTTGTCCATTCAAAATTCAATTCAAAATTATTTATTGTGAAACATAGGTGTTTACAGATAAAAATATTACATTGTGATAGTCTAGATGTTTCGCCTGGTTGGCATACAATAATATAAGTGATTAATAAATCAATGAATAAATTAATAATTCACATGCATTAATGACACAAAACACTATGACACCATGTTCATTTTAAGACCCACTTGTTGAAAGGCTCTACGGAGGCCATGACTCCGATATCATCCCCGATATCGCGACTCCTTGGTCTTCTGTATAATCTGCCGTAGCGTACCTGTGTGTGTACCATAATACTAAAGCCTTTTCGGAAACAAGCATGTTCGGAAGACTGGAAGTCGTCGAGTTTGCGAGTGAGATGATTTTTTGTAAGGACTCTCGAAAACAGCTTGTAAACACACCTCATAAGTGAGATGAGTCTATAATGCTATCACCACACTTCTGTGCCATGCCGGGGGCGTTTTTTCTTCGAGAATGACGGACCTGAACTGCTTCTGTAGAGCCTTTAGTACCGGCGAAGCTCAGCTTTAATGCCGTAACACCTGGTGCCTTGTTGTATTTCAGCTATTAGAGTGCCATTTTAATCGTGTACAAACTGACGTCCTATATAATATCTTCAGTATAGTGTCAGGTCAATCTAGCTCTTGGGTTTTGCAATATTTGTTTTATGTTTAAGGTTAAGAATAAATAAACAAAGAGACCCTGTGTTATGTATTTTATTTGTTTTATTTAAATAAAATTAAAATAATATTATATAAAAATTAAAAATTTATTATAGTTGCTTATTAAAAAATTAAACATATTGATTAGGATTTTTGTTTTATTCCATTGGTATTTCAGACACATAAACCTAAAATGAACCATCTAACTAATAGACCAGCAATCAGATATCAAAACGTTTTAAGTATTTATTATATTAATTATTGAAATACATTAGGTATTTCTTCATAATGTCATCAATTCTAAGTTTGCGGAGCGATTTTTATATTTGGAGATTCATTTCTCAATTCCGTGATTCATTTTCTCAATTCGGTGCTCTCTCAATTCGATGCTTAACATTTCTCATAAACCACTTCACAATATTTAGTGACAATGCTATTTTTACATTCAGAATGGAGTAACATTTATTTTTTTGTATTGAAACTACTTAAAAAACTAAATATAAATTTTAGCACCGAATTGAGAAAAAATACACCGTACAGTAGAAATGCCCTTTGATCAATCGTATCGCAGAATCGATGAAACGCGTCTGGATTGGAGACGTTAAAAATTACCGTAATCGGGGCTCAGAGCCCCGATCAAAACAACTGACGTTGGTCAAAACAGCTGACGTACGCTGTTGAACGACCAATCGTATCGCAGAATCGAGAAGCGTGTCTGGATTGTAGACGTTAAAAGTTACCGTAATCGGGGCTCTGGTTTCCTTTCGCCAGTTTGCCTCTCAATATTTCAACAACCACTTGACGCACTCTTATCAACAGTACAGTATAATAATCTCCGTTTATTGTATTTTTTAAAATAGGTAGTCAATGAATAAAATTCCTCCACAATCCCAAAAATAGTTTATGAGCTTGGGTGTCGATCGCTCCACTTTGAATTTCCGCGGCGGCGTTTTCCCTTTTAAATCCGTTGCATTGACTCTTATTTTGACTCTACATCGGTACTGCCGGATCTATTACTTATCAATAGTGACAAATTGAGAAAAATTGTTAGGATTATGGCCAAAGATGTCAAAAAACTCCTGCGAAGTTGTGACTCGACGCTGGTTGTCGAGCGGCGTGAGCATTTTTGGCACCCATCGCGCGCACCCCTATTTCATGTGCAAATTAGTATGAAAAATATCGCCAATACGTTCCTTGCTAATGCCTATGGCTTCAGCTATCTGTCACAGCTCAATTCGCTGATCTCTAAAGCAAGATTAATTAAATTTTCATTATTTTATTCGTTAATGGCGAAATCTGGCCGCCTGGGCCGCCCTGTCTTGCGGTCATCTTTTAGCGACTCCCTGCCATGCTTGAACTATCGGATCCAATCTTTCATGATGGCAAATGAAGGCCCAGCCTCCCCATAAACTGTAAACATCTCATCAAATGTTACCGTCAGCGTTTTGTTCCTCTTTTTGAGGAATTTTATGACAACTGTGTACCTACTTCAATTTCGTACATTGCGCGAATGACTGAGACATGATGATGTTTACGAATTAATTACTAAAAGCGTGATGACGCTAATGAAATGAAAATTTGTACATATACTAAGGTTATTGTCAAATTAATTAAATTTAGCGCAAGTCAATAACACTTGAAGATACTTAGCACAGTAAATATATTTATCTACTGTGTACTTACTTAGGCCTCAGCCTCGAGTTTAGCGGGCAGCGGGGCGGGAGCGGCGGCGGCGCGGGAGCGGGGCGGGCAACGCAGACCCGTTCTCGAAACAAGCGGGCAGCTCGCATATCGATACCTCTGGGCTCAAAGGTCGTAAAGGACAAAATACCGAAAATGAGTTATTTATACAGTTTTACTCAGAATTTAATTCTCTATCGATCTGTATATTTAGTTTGTCGAAATTCCCAAAAAAAGTGCCTTTACGACCCATCATATTTGATAAGCTAAACAGAATTCATCGTGAAAATTGGGATGTAAATACCATTTGATTTTTTAGTACAGTTACCATGGTAGTAAAGAACAAGTAAACACAAATTTTTGGGCGTATAATGTACATGTAGTATATCTATTGTCCTATACAACCTTACATTTTCATAACCAAGTCTAAATAATTTGTCCTTTACGCCCTTAGATTATCTAAACAAATATTTTAAAAATCTACACAGTGAGGATATTAAAATAACTGTAAAGGTACATTTTATAGACGTTTCTTATAGTATTTAAGTATGTGCATTTGGAACAAACGAAGGAACCTAAAAATCATCAAAAATATATATTTCGGGTGTAACATTTATGTGATTTGTACATAATTTATAAAATGATGACATCTACCCACATCGGATAAAGTATTGTTGCTTTTTATTATTTCTCATTTTAAAGAAACTAGGTATTTGTCAGGTAAAAGATATTTATTAAAAGATGATTTAAGAAAATAAAAACATGCTATAAAATAACGTATTACCTAATTAAGTTAGGATAGTCATCATAAAAATGAAAAAGCTAGATTTGTTAAAAATATTATGAGAAAAAAAGTCACCTTACTGTAGTACCTTAGGTGTCATTATTTTGTATGCACAAATCACACAAATACTACACTTTATAATTATTTTTAATGATTTCCTAGTAATTTTGACTAACGCCCTTGGTCAAAACCACTTTTGAGTTTTGACTGTTACAATTAATAAATTAGTATAGTTTCTAAAGTTATTTGGATTAGCTAATAAAGCATAACTAGTAGGAAAAATATTTACACAACATTGGGAAAATATATGTTGAGACTTAATCTACTAAAAAGCGTGAATGCATTTTTTTTCGAAGTTATATTTTTATATTAAAAATAATTGGCTTTTAAAAATGGTATTATGTAGGAGTAAAGTAGGTGGATGTACTTTACTGGAATGAAAACCTTCCTACTTGTAAGCTTACTTACCTAACTTTTCTACTTTTATACTAAGTGCAATGACATAATTTTAAGCTACTATGAATTAATAATGTTTAATTTATTTAGAATTTAGAATAATTATAGTTTGGTTTTCGTTTGTCATTAATAATTATAATTCTATCTGCATTATGATAAGGTCAACTGGTGGACAGACTGCCCTATGGAATTAATTCCGCTATTTGTAGTTTTTCGAAACAATAATAATGATTAAATAAAAAAATTAAATTAAATTGGTTTCGGTTTTTCCTATAAAGTAGACATTTATGAAGTTTCATTTAAAAGCGTCATAATATTTATTTTCTATATTCGCTTTTATATCGGAAATAGATTCTTTTTGTTCGAAGATATCAAAACTTCTACTTAAATAGTTTCATAAATTGTGTGCATTAAATTATGAAGCTACGGAAAATCATTTTATTACATTTAAAAGACCATAATTAATTAAAAATATGTGAAGAAATGGTATATTACATATGAAATACCATAAAATATTAAATATTTAAGCTAAATCATCAATTTACCCTTTCATAATACCTTACCTGGGTGTCCCGTTACGACCCATGAAAACCTACAAAACTATGTAAATTGTCATTTATTACCTTAGTTTTGTAGTTTTGTGAAATAAAAATGGACTTACGTCCTGAGTAACTTGCCTAGGACGAATATTTGAGGGGCGTAAAGGTCTTTTTATTGTAATTTTGAGGGCGTAAAGGAAATCTATCTCAGTAAATACAGCTCTAGTCCAGTTTTTCAATACCTCTTCGGCAAATGCTGTGAATTCTAAGCACTTTCTTCATAAGTCATAATTTAATAGCTCAAAAAACAAAAAAGTTATCGTCGAATAAAAAAATAAAAAAACGTTTTTTGCTTCTCCTGAAAAGTCGTACTTTGTCCTTTACGACCTTTGAGCCCAGAGGTATCGATATTTGTTTTTATTCGCAAACGAAATGTCTGAACAACGGCGACAATTTTATTTCGATTCAAATTTATTCCTAATGCTCGATTTATTATGGGCAAAAGAAGGAGTGCGCTGCCCGCTCGTTGCCCGCTCCTGCGCCGCTGTTTTCGAGAACCGGTCTATTTGATTTTACGCATAAGATCCTGCCGCTCCCGCGCCGCCGCCGCTCCCGCCCCGCTGCCCGCTAAACTCGAGACTAGCAAATCCGCAATCAAACATAATAAGTAGTATTTTTTAAGCAGGCGCCTATTGCTCATATAATTCTGTAGGCGTTGAGATAATGATATAGTAAATACATAATTACTTTTTAGCCTTAAACGCTATGAGCTCCAAGACGTGGCATATGAAGGTAGCAGTTAGTAGCAACTGTTGGTTAAAAACAAACTCTTTTAACTAGCGCAGTTTGTTCTCGCTAGATAGGTGACCAGCCATTCTGATGCTAGGATGACGCGTCACCTAAGAAAGTAGATTATTTTCTTTAAATCGGGGGAAGCAACTATTTAACGATTAGTAGCAACTGGGAACTAACTTTCAATATTTCCCATATTTTCGATGTAAAATATGGGTAGTGACCGTCCATTCTGACGCACACATTTACTCTGGTATTGCGAGCCACAGTACAGTTGATGTCGCACGGAAAACATTCGCTAAAAATTCTATTTTTTTTGGTGGATAATGCGTTTATATTTAGTCATATTACCTAGATCACCTAAATAAATATGGAGGATTGAAATCAACACCCTGTATTTACTTGTAAGTTAGGTGTGTTCTGTATTCAAATGTTACCTCAATGTGCTGTACCTATGAATCCATGTTCGCCTCAAGTTTTGCTGCGCGACCTACATTACGTTTTATGTTGAATTTTCAAGCTTAAAAAATATATATAAATAACTTGAAAAAATGGAACTGTCTAGAGTGCATTACCGCAGCAAATTTTTTATAAATGTTGTGCTTTAGAGTCGAGAGTATAGCAGATAATTAGGCGCGAATTGAACCCACGACCTTCCGCTTGCCGAGCGACTGCTCTTCCAACTGAGCTACTTAGACACTGGATGAACCCGTCGAAATTTTCAAGTGTGTTACCACAGTATACAGGGTGGAATTTTGTAATGCCACCTGGAGGAAAAGTACTCTTAATAATGTAGATAGAAAATTCTACTCAAAGAAAACATTCCTTTATATTTGAAAAGAAATAGAACTGCATTCAAAGATTTCCCAAATTTTTTCGAAAATCCTCTACCATGCCGTACAATTTTCTGTAAATAGTTAAAATAATGTAAGATTTCATGGTTTTCCTTTCACTTGATTAATCAAGTTTGTCAGAGAGATTTCATCCTTATACCTTACCCTAACGATCGATGCAATAAAAATACAGAGTGTAATTTTTAGCAGATTTTAGTTGGTTCGATTCCTGAGTATGGCAAGCAAATTTTTGAAAATCTTTGAATGCAGTTCTATTTCTTTTCAAAAATAAAGGAATGTTTCCTTTGAGTAAAATTTTCTATCTACAGTATTAAGAGTACTTTCCCTCCAGGTGGCATTACAAAATTCCACCCTGTATATATGAGCTAAAGTGTTACACTAGTATTATATTATCTGTGGTCACAGATAATATAATACCTGTGGTGTTACTGTTACGGCCAGCGCATGCAGCGTTAAAAAAAATCTTTTAGTAGGTTGACCAAAAAAATTTTAACCAACAACAAAAAAGAGGTTCTTAATTCATTCTGCTGTACCTATGTTACATATTTGTTTTGTATTTAGGAGTTACGTTAAAGCAGACTCAATTATATTTCTTAATTATTTTTCTACTATCTAGTGCACTTTTTTGGAGTGATTTATTTTTTGTTAAAATTTTTGGAATAACATTCACAATTTAAACAAATACCTATTTAATTTAAATATTGTTTATTAAACAATTTTTATAATTATTTTACTAGTTAAACAGATAAGAAAATATAGTCACAAACAATAATATAAAATGTTACATTATACATTGACGAGAGAAAATAAGAGAGATTCAAAACATACCTACTTAGTAACTTACTTTTATAGCCTGACCAGGAACATAAAAACCCTCGCCATGTTGCGGAAAATTAATGGTACTAATTTCTTTTAATGGCAACAGTAACTGAAAACTTCATTGAAATGTCACCTTGCATGTCAGTCTATTGCTGTCAAAGTGTAAACAAACTTTATTATAAATGTGTGCAATTGATTTTCTGAATTAAATTGCTAAAAACTTTTTATAGTCGTGAAAGAAAAGTGGTTCACAATGTGTTAAAGTATTTGTCGAAGAGAAATACTAAGGGTTCGGACAATATTTTCATTGAATAATGTTTCCGACAAAGGTTGTCAAATTGACTGACATGTTTATTGCATAGTACAGTCAACTATGAAAATTAGCTGTGGTTTGTTTCAACTACATAATTTAAAGTTTAAAGTGTTGAGTTTTATGGAATTGGGAAAGAAGTACCGAGTTTGAAGCGTTCATGAGCAGACATTGTAGTTGAATATTCAAGTTCAGAATTTGATTATTGATGAATAATAATAAAATCCTACTTGCTCGATTGATGGTTTCATTTAATTTATTTAAACCAGTTTACCTATAATATAATATTTTTTTGTTAATTTATGAAAATATTAAATTAGCCTATAATCCTGAATCCTGATACATAAAGTTAGCCTATTAATTTAATACAGGTACGACTGTACCCAGTGTTGCACTATCAAATGCAATTGACGCGCCTCTATGCCAGGGTTTTTATGTTCCTGGTCAGGCTATAAATTGAGTAAGTCATGAAGGTTTATTACTCAAACAGCACTGTTACTCTTCATTTTAATGGAAAGTCGTAATACATACTATGAATTATGTGTAATAATAATAATACAACACTACTATTACAATGTGTCAAGTTATACACTGCTACCACATGAGTAAAGAAACTGAACAGAGACAAATCTTCTAAAGAGCTAGCAAAATTTATACCTATTTTGGTAGGGTTGGCACCAGTGTTGGCACTAATCAATAAATTTTTTAATCAATTAATTAATTTGATAAATATAAGGTAAACTGCCTAGGTAACCTAGAAGTTCAGCAAACGTGTTCTAGCCAAAAACAATGCTAATGTTTTCGTTTTGGTAGCAAATTTTAACAATGCTAACTATCGGTTGAACGCAGCCAAAACTTTAGCACACAATTCTGTGCTTTATCATGTTTTCGGCTAGGACACGTTTGCTAAACTTCAAGTGATTTTAACAGGAACAGCACTTAACGCTAAAAGGATGCTATTTTCCGCCAAACGCCCTATTGTTTGGATGTGGAATGTGGAGCTCCCAGAGCCCCGATTACGCTAATTTTAACGTTTCCAATACAGACGCGCTTCTTCGATTCTGCGATACGGATTGGTCAAAACAGTTGACGTCAGCTGTTTTGACCAATCCGTATCGTAATCGGGGCGCTGAAGGCCCGCACGCACGGGTGACTTGTCGCCTTGAAATGTTTGTCCACTGTGATGTTTGTCACTGTCACCTGTCACGACGCCCAACGAAAAGTCACCCGTGGCTTGTGTCGCCGTAACTGTTTCGTCACTAACAACTCCATGGAGATGCATCGAGGTGCGCGCACGTAGCGACGTGACAGTGACAGAAAGTTTTTGTCACCTCTGTTTATAGATGACCCACGCTGAACTGTCCCACCAAACTCAATGACAGGGGGGCGCTACCATCGTTCAACTATATGGTTTCCAACATGGCAAAAATCGGAACCAGCGACCCGGTATTGACGGTGGCGCCCCACTGTCAATGTCATCGATAGGACAGTCCAGTATTTTGGAACTATAAATGACCCACGCTGAACTGTCCCACCAAACTCAATGACAGGGGGGCGTTACCATCGTTCAACTATATGGTTTACAACATGGCAAAAATCGGAACCAGCGATCCGGTGGCGCCCCGCTGTCAATGTCATGGATAGGACAGTTCAGTATATTGGAACTATAAGATGTATGGAGTTATGGAGGTGACAAAAAATCACCCGTGCGTGCGCGAGCCCTAAGAGTTATAGATCTACTTTGTAATATTAGTATACTAGCTTTCCGCCCGCGGCTTCGCCCGCGTGGAATTTTGTCTGTCACAGAAAAACTTTATCGCGCGCGTCCCTGTTTCAAAAAACGGGATAAAAACTATCCTATGTTCTTTCCCGGGACTCAAACTATCTCTATGCCAAATTTCATCAAAATCGGTTGCGAGGTTTAAGCGGGAAAGCGTAACAGACAGACAGACAGACAGACAGACAGACAGACAGACAGACAGACAGACAGACAGACAGACAGAGTTACTTTCGCATTTATAATATTAGTTGGGATGCCGGGGTTCCTTAGGTATAGCCAGGGCCCGGGGGCTCCGTATCATTTTCTGGTGGGCTTTGGAGCGGGCTCGGTGTTGCCGCAACACCGAGCCCGCTCCAAAGCCCACCAGAAAAGGCAACACTGTTGCCTTACTCGTAGTCGCGTACATTTGTTCCGTAGGTTAGAGATACATTCGAATCGGTATTTTTATAAGAAACCCGGTGCTTCGAAGTGCTCAACTCAAAGTGGCATTTTAATGGTTTGTTCTGAAATATGCTGATATCTCTCGGCTTCATTTGGCTGTAGTTATAACCCCTGTAACAATGTAAAATATTTTTTTATGTAAGTCAACAAATTAATATTAAAAAGTCCACTCTAATAGTAAAATTAAGTCAAACCAACCATTAAACAATTTTAACTAACAAAACAATAAAAAAACTCATTTTATAAAATAAAATCTTATCGATGATATGGATTTATCGTGCCAAATCGATAAAGTCGTTGGCGTGCATCTTAGGCCTACTGGTAAATTAACGAAATAGCGGGTTTTGTTTGATAGATTTATACTCGACGCACGTAAAGACTCGTGTCGTGGCAGGCGGGGTCATAAGTAATTTTTGAAACAGAGATGCACACTCGCCAATATTTTATTTTATTATTACATAATATTTCGGACATGAGTATATGGCGAAGCTTTCCGAACGCTGCCCATCCGAGTTGGATTCGACGATTGACCTCTTTCTCGAAGTTGGACCTACCTAACTGGACTGTTTGTCCCTGGTATACATAATTGTCAACAACTTCGAGTGTAGAGTCTCCAACCTTCATAGGAGTGGGTGCAACACGGACATTAGACATGATTTTTGTCTTGTCCATGTTCATTCTGAGGCCCACTTGTTGAGAGGCTCTACTGAGGCCATCGAGCATTGTGCCTAGATCCTCCAAGGTCTCAGCCATGACTACGATATCGTCCGCGAATCGAAGGTGGGTGATGTACTCGCCGTTGATATTTATGCCAAATCCGTTCCAGTCCAGAAGCTTGAAGACATCTTCCAGGGCGGTGGTAAACAGTTTTGGAGATATGACGTCTCCCTGTCTTACCCCTCGCTGCAACTGGATAGGTTTTGAGTCCCGATCCTGGAGGCGGACCGACATTGTGGTGTTTTTGTACAAACACCTCAACACTTCAATATATCGATAGTCAATTTGGCACCTTTGGAGAGACTAGCACTGCTCAGGTCTCGACCGAATCGAAGGCTTTCTCATAATCCACAAACGCCAGGCAAAGTGGTTGATTATACTCCTCGGTCTTCTGTATAATCTGCCTTAGCGTATGTATGTAGTCTATGGTACTAAAGCCTTTTCGGAAGCCGGCTTGTTCGGGAGGCTGGAAGTCGTCGAGCCTGCGAGCGAGACGATTCCTAATGACTCTTGAAAACAGCTTGTAGACATGGCTCAGAAGTGAGATGGGTCTATAATTCTTCAACAAGGTTTTGTCACCTTTTTTGAAGAAGAGTACCACCACACTTCTGTGCCATATCGTAGACGTTTTTCCTTCGAGGAAGACGGATATACTCACGTCCGAAATACCGCAGTGTCTCAAGTCGAAAGTATTTGACCAATGTGTGTTGCCAGTGATGGTATACGGATCTGAGACGTGGTCGCTTACTATGGGCCTCATAAGAAGGCTCAAGGTCACCCAAAGGGCGATGGAGCGGGCTATGCTCGGAGTTTCCCTGCGTGATCGAATCAGAAATGAGGAGATCCGCAGGAGAACCAAAGTAACCGACATAATTCGCAGAATTGCTAAAATCAAGTGGCAGTGGGCGGGGCACATAGCTCGTAGAGACGATGGCCGTTGGGGCAGGAAAGTTCTCGAGTGGCGACCACGGGCTGGAAGACGTAGCGTGGGCAGGCCTCCTACTAGGTGGACCGACGATCTGGTAAAGGTCGCGGGAAGAGCCTGGATGCGGGCAGCGCAGGACCGTTCATTGTGGAAAACCTTGGGGGAGGCCTTTGTCCAGCAGTGGACGTCATTTGGCTGAAACGAACGATTACATAATATTATTTAAAACAACGTTATGCCTGCCTCTGTGTTACATCACAGATAATATAATACTGTTACATTTAGAGTGATGAACGTCACCCATAACCAGCGAGCGAGCGACTAAGATGTTTTTATAGTATATGTCATTGGCGAGCGAAAGAAAACGTGATGTATGTACATGTACGTATGCACTGTTTTATTATTACACCGCCTGCCACGAGTCTTCGCGTTGAGTATAGGCATTATCTGCGCTACGAAATAGTAGTAAGTAGGAGGTACTTACGGATGAAAACAAAACCACGGTATATTTTCGAACACTTGGCCTTGGTATCTATCACCCCAATCAAAAATAATGTCAAGTTGGGCGTGACATTTCCATTCTGGAGTCGTTGAACCCTCACATTTTAAGTAAACAGAGTATTCATGTTTGTCCCTTCTTATATTTATTTTATATATTATAATTTTCCAAAACAAACCACAGAATAAAAATGAGTGAGTGACCCACAAACTTTTATTTTCAGACTTCATAGGTGCAACTGTAGTGAAAGTTAGTTTTTCAATGTCTTTGTTCTCAACTTCAATTATTTTTATCTGAAAACATTCATAAAAAAAATGAATAAATGAATAAAGAGATGTTTGAACGAGGTTTTTTTACTAATAAAGTAATAGACAACATTTTATTTATTGTTCTTGTAATTACTTTCACTGTTCATCTCCGCGAGTTCACATCGAAAACAAAACACGCACGATAGCCCACCTACAGGAGGCGATTCGACAAGGCGTCACATACGAGCTTAGATTAATAATTTATTAATCTAAGTATCTACAATATTAAGAGTGCTTTCCTTCCAGGTGGCATTTCAGAATTCCATCCTGTATAATAATTAGAGGTCAGTGGCATAAGTATTTGTATTTTTAATTAAGTAGCGAGTTTAGCGTAGGCTCAAGAACTCAAAATGCTTACATCTTTCTGCTGCATAATCTCATATCGACGTTTCGTGGTTTGTCTCGAAAATCCAAATGGATGCATAGGACTGTCATTTGCTATTTTTTTCCGGATCATTGTCACTTCTTCCTCAGTCAAAAACCCCGACTTGGATGGACCTTCGTCGAATTCCTTCAGCGTCATGCTTAAGAACCCGATTTCTTTTAGAGCGTCGCGTATTTTCTTTTGAAAGGTAGCATTTTTTTTGCCATTTTTATCCTGTAACATAGTCATAGTCATAAATATTTATTGCATCATGTTGGTATTCATCATAAAACGAAGATAGCAAGCCAATTTAGTCCTGTGAGAATCCAACGAGAAAATAACGGTGTACTAATGACCATGGGTGTGACTTGATGATATTTTTTTCCCAATGATTTATTAATTCCCGTTGTCCACACTTGTGGGTTTTTTTATTTCCATTGAATCCCACCGACCGGAGGAGTGGGCACAACGGGAATAAAAAAGAAATGTTAATAAATAAATATAGGTATTAAATAAATTATTATCCTTGGACATTTTACACTGCACCTCTAGTTCAATAAAATATTAATTTTAGTCACCGTGACAGTACTATCTCTATTTTCTATTTTTAAAGGTGTAAAAGAAACAGACAGACAAAATATCGTTACGGTTAATATTGCCACGCCACAAGCCACGCATAGACTACTTAGGCTGAGTTGCACCACCTAACTTTGACCGTAACTACTAACTATAACGATAACCGCTGTTTTTTGTATGGAGTGTGACAGATTTTTGACGTTTGTTAAAGTCAAAGTAAGATGGTGCAACCCAGTGACAATAAGTCACCCCGTGCGTGCACCCTAAACTAGTGTTCCGCAAACGGTATTTATTTATGGGTAGTATTTAACTGCAAGTCAAAAAATCATCCTTTTGCATACTAAAAAAATCCGAATTCTAAGCAAAAATACTGATTGCACAACAAAAAAATACCTCAAAATATTAAAATCTTAGCAGCAATTTAAGTTCGAGACGCTTTGCTATTTATTTAAAAAGTGAAGCTATTTTATGAATGCATAGCTAATAATAACTCGGCATAGTAAACCTTGGGGGAGGCCTTTGTCCAGCAGTGGACGTCATTTGGCTGAGACGACGACGACGACAGTAAATGTATCAGTATTACATCATTTATTAAAAAAAATACTCTCATTTTTTCTATCGTGCACTGCAGTTTATCTAAATGAAATATCATTTTATTTGTCATAATAATCGAACGTCCATGCTTGCGTTTTTGGCCAATAGCACAGAATAAGTAATAGTACAGGTACAGAAGGATTACTCCGCAAGACGATTTAAATAAATGCGAGTCTTGCTACGACGCGATACAGTGGAATTCAGCTCGCACAGCACTACGTACCTACAATTTTATTCACCTACAAGTTTTGTCTCTTTCTATCGCGTGCCTCTGAACTCTTCTTACGTTGTTAGGGTTGCTGTCTAGTGAAAAATTAATTAATCTACTTATATGTAATGAGGTACGTATGTAGGTAACTGGTAAGTACGCATTCATTATGGAAAACTTGGGAGAGGCCTTTGTCCAGCAGTGGACGTCATTTTTATATTTATACATTATGATTTTAACTCAAACCAATTGTATTCTTACTAACCTTTAAAATTTTTAAGTACTTATTTACTAACACTATGATCTGTATGTGGTCGAAATAAATAAATTTATTATTATTATTATTATTATTTAGCTGAAACGAACGAACGCATTCTGAGCAGTAGTCATGGTAGGTTAGGTTCCTATACTATCCTAAGAATTATTGATTACCTACATGACCAACATACCTTTCAGCATCTTTGGTAAGCGAAAAAAAAGATAAATCCGGTGTAGATTTCTTTTCGAATTTAAACACCCGAACCCCGCACAATATTTATTTCTGTTTATGTCCATTTTTAAATAATACTTCGATCATAGAATTAGGTACATACTACAACGCACGCCAGCGTCCTGACGGGCGCGCGCGTGTCACTCGACTGATATAATACCCGCCGGCGGGGCGCTTCGCTGTAGGTAATTATCGGATGTACCGCGCGGAGTGAGCCAGGCCTGCCAATAGGTATGTTTTTGGCCTCTGCAGGCGATGTGATGTGACATACTTGAGTCGAATCGCAAGCCCTATAAATGCTTGCATAATGTACTTTATTTAAAAAAAGGGGACAGTTAGGTACCTACATTTATCATTCATCCTGCATTTTTTTTAAATCTATCTCACTTGTACACAATACACCAAGTCCGGCGACTTGGTGTCGGCGGCCTTATTTCAAACGAATCATGTCACTGTTTTTGTTTGTCGGTGTAAAGTCGCCGACTCACGTAGGTGGATCATCTGAGCCCCGATTACGGTAACTTTTAACGTCAACAATCCAGACACGCTTCTCGATTCTGCGATACGATTGGTCAAAACAGCTGACGTACGCTGTTGAACGACCAATCGTATCGCAGAATCGAGAAGCGTGTCTGGATTGTTGACGTTAAAAGTTACCGTAATCGGGGCTCAGGACTGCATTATTGAACGGCAAAAAGTGTTAAAAAGACGCAAAATAGATTTTCAGTTCAACTTTAAGAAATAATGCGAAAAAATGTTGCAAGAATAGTTATATTGATATGAGTATGAGTATTACTGATGTACGTTCGAGTAAATTTGCTGTGCAATTAGTATATTTGATGAGAAAATAATATTTATGTATGTTACGGTCAAAGTGATAAATGTGAAAATTATGAATAATCGCCGGTTATTATGAATAATTACCGCATGATTTGGTAAATGTGATTAATATGAGGTCATTTATCCCAACTAATATTATAAATGCGAAAGTAACTCTGTCTGTCTGTCTGTCTGTTACGCTTTCCCGCTTAAACCTCGCAACCGATTTTGATGAAATTTGGCATAGAGATAGTTTGAGTCCCGGGAAAGAACATAGGATAGTTTTTATCCCGGTTTTTGAAACAGGGACGCGCGCGATAAAGTTTTTCTGTGACAGACAAAATTCCACGCGGGCGAAGCCGCGGGCGGAAAGCTAGTGTGTGTATAAAACTAAATAGGCGGCTTAGGGGTGGCCCAAGGGCCACCCCCGCCGCACCTTAACCTATTTTTCACTTTAAATCAAAACATTATGTTATAGGCATCATGGAAAAGTAATATTATGCAAAAAACATTCCAAACTCATTATGCCAAATTATACTAATATATGATATCAAAACGTTCAAAAGTTTGGCTGTACACGAGCACGTACACAAGATGTTGTTCTCTTTTATGAAATTTGTTAGTACTAAGGTTGAATTATTAAATAATCATTGCTAAATGTGATTAATTTATCACTTTCACCGCGACTGTCGGGAATTATTCATAATAACCGGTTATTATTAATAATTTTCAATTTATCACATTAACCGTAACAGATAAGTGTAACTATGTAAATTATGAATTATTTCAGTGAAAAATAAAGTTTTTAAATAATTTCGTATGAAAAAATAAGTCGAAAAAAATTATAAATTAACAAAAATTGTAATGCCATTCCATTCCATGAAGTGGTCTTATTAATACCCTAGAGTTCCAGGAAATCAAAAAGAGCACGTTGTATATTATGTTATTTGACGTGCATTTAATAATATTCCTTTTTTTAAATAAATTATGTAATACATTTACTATGCGCAAGTTATTATTAGATATGCATTCATAATAGCTTCACTCTTTAAATAAATAGCAATGCGTCACGAACTTAAATTGCTGCTAAGATTTTATTATTTTTAGGTAATTATTTTTCTGTGCAATCAGTATTTTTGCTTAGAATTCGGATTTTTTTAGTATGTAAAAGGATGTTTTTTTACTTGCAGTTAAATACTACCCTTTATTTATTTTGTTTAATTCAGAAAACAAACAGCTCACAAACCTAAAGAGGATTTAGGACGCTATTTGGATCAAATATTATGTAATTGCTCAATAATGAATATGTCGGCGCCGGACACAGATGCTGCAATTATTATTGATGATTAATAGTACCAATCTTAATATTATGTTATCTGTATAAATCTGTAGAGCGGAAGGTTTGTGATTCCTAAACGTAACACCCGACTGATGCGCAGAAAAAGATAGCTGTCAATCAGTTGTGTCATGTCAAGTGTGAGCAGGCGGCTGCGAGGTTATCTTTGAAAGCGTGTTGAGTTTGGTGGAACGTTAAATTGTAGGAAAAGTGATTGTCAACCATCCAAGATATTATATCTCCTTGCCCGTTAACCCACGCCAATGGAGATTCCACCCCTAGAGTTCCTTCTGATAGAGACCCAGTGCCTTTATCAGAAGTGGGATTCGAAGGGCACTATTCAAAGGAGATAAATCTTTCAGCATGCACACCTACGCTACGCAACTCATCAAGTTTTACATGGAGGATGCTGGCTCAGACATTGAGAGTTGGTGCAGGTTGACGGAAATTATTGTGATTGACGTAAACTGGAAGGGCCTTTGTGAGTAAGTGAGTTAAGGGGGCCGGGCCAAGGGCGCCCGGGCCACCCTGTTGCCGTGGTTGAAGGGGCTGTTTACGCCCGGGCGCCCTTGGCCCGGCCCCCTTAACTCACTTACTCACAAAGGCCCTTCCAGTTTACGTCAATCACAATAATTTCCGTCAACCTGCACCAACTCTCAATGTCTGAGCCAGCATCCTCCATGTAAAACTTGATGAGTTGCGTAGCGTAGGTGTGCATGCTGAAAGATTTATCTCCTTTGAATAGTGCCCTTCGAATCCCACTTCTGATAAAGGCACTGGGTCTCTATCAGAAGGAACTCTAGGGGTGGAATCTCCATTGGCGTGGGTTAACGGGCAAGGAGATATAATATCTTGGATGGTTGACAATCACTTTTCCTACAATTTAACGTTCCACCAAACTCAACACGCTTTCAAAGATAACCTCGCAGCCGCCTGCTCACACTTGACATGACACAACTGATTGACAGCTATCTTTTTCTGCGCATCAGTCGGGTGTTACGTTTAGGAATCACAAACCTTCCGCTCTACAGATTTATACAGATAACATAATATTAAGATTGGTACTATTAATCATCAATAATAATTGCAGCATCTGTGTCCGGCGCCGACATATTCATTATTGAGCAATTACATAATATTTGATCCAAATAGCGTCCTAAATCCTCTTTAGGTTTGTGAGCTGTTTGTTTTCTGAATTAAACAAAATAAATAAAGGGTAGTATTTAACTGCAAGTAAAAAAACATCCTTTTACATACTAAAAAAATCCGAATTCTAAGCAAAAATACTGATTGCACAGAAAAATAATTACCTAAAAATAATAAAATCTTAGCAGCAATTTAAGTTCGTGACGCATTGCTATTTATTTAAAGAGTGAAGCTATTATGAATGCATATCTAATAATAACTTGCGCATAGTAAATGTATTACATAATTTATTTAAAAAAAGGAATATTATTAAATGCACGTCAAATAACATAATATACAACGTGCTCTTTTTGATTTCCTGGAACTCTAGGGTATTAATAAGACCACTTCATGGAATGGAATGGCATTACAATTTTTGTTAATTTATAATTTTTTTCGACTTATTTTTTCATACGAAATTATTTAAAAACTTTATTTTTCACTGAAATAATTCATAATTTACATAGTTACACTTATCTGTTACGGTTAATGTGATAAATTGAAAATTATTAATAATAACCGGTTATTATGAATAATTCCCGACAGTCGCGGTGAAAGTGATAAATTAATCACATTTAGCAATGATTATTTAATAATTCAACCTTAGTACTAACAAATTTCATAAAAGAGAACAACATCTTGTGTACGTGCTCGTGTACAGCCAAACTTTTGAACGTTTTGATATCATATATTAGTATAATTTGGCATAATGAGTTTGGAATGTTTTTTGCATAATATTACTTTTCCATGATGCCTATAACATAATGTTTTGATTTAAAGTGAAAAATAGGTTAAGGTGCGGCGGGGGTGGCCCTTGGGCCACCCCTAAGCCGCCTATTTAGTTTTATACACACACTAGCTTTCCGCCCGCGGCTTCGCCCGCGTGGAATTTTGTCTGTCACAGAAAAACTTTATCGCGCGCGTCCCTGTTTCAAAAACCGGGATAAAAACTATCCTATGTTCTTTCCCGGGACTCAAACTATCTCTATGCCAAATTTCATCAAAATCGGTTGCGAGGTTTAAGCGGGAAAGCGTAACAGACAGACAGACAGACAGACAGACAGAGTTACTTTCGCATTTATAATATTAGTTGGGATAAATGACCTCATATTAATCACATTTACCAAATCATGCGGTAATTATTCATAATAACCGGCGATTATTCATAATTTTCACATTTATCACTTTGACCGTAACATACATAAATATTATTTTCTCATCAAATATACTAATTGCACAGCAAATTTACTCGAACGTACATCAGTAATACTCATACTCATATCAATATAACTATTCTTGCAACATTTTTTCGCATTATTTCTTAAAGTTGAACTGAAAATCTATTTTGCGTCTTTTTAACACTTTTTGCCGTTCAATAATGCAGTCCTGAGCCCCGATTACGGTAACTTTTAACGTCAACAATCCAGACACGCTTCTCGATTCTGCGATACGATTGGTCGTTCGATTCGAGTTTGGTGGAACGTTAAATTGTAGGAAAAGTGATTGTCAACCATCCAAGATATTATATCTCCTTGCCCGTTAACCCACGCCAATGGAGATTCCACCCCTAGAGTTCCTTCTGATAGAGACCCAGTGCCTTTATCAGAAGTGGGATTCGAAGGGCACTATTCAAAGGAGATAAATCTTTCAGCATGCACACCTACGCTACGCAACTCATCAAGTTTTACATGGAGGATGCTGGCTCAGACATTGAGAGTTGGTGCAGGTTGACGGAAATTATTGTGATTGACGTAAACTGGAAGGGCCTTTGTGAGTAAGTGAGTTAAGGGGGCCGGGCCAAGGGCGCCCGGGCCACCCTGTTGCCGTGGTTGAAGGGGCTGTTTACGCCCGGGCCACGCTGATGTAATGTTGGTTTCCTGGTCGCATGGCTGCATGCCTGGATCAGCAGTAGTAGTGGTGCGGTTTGAGGTAAATGGTTGAAGGAGCCTTGGCTTAAGCCTTGCGCGTCGGGCCATGTTACCTAAACCCTGGTTTCCTGGTCGCATGGCTGCATGCCTGGATCAGCAGTAATAGTGGTAGTTGGGTTTGAGGTAAATGGTTGAAGGAGCCTTGGCTTAAGCCTTGCGCGTCGGGCCATGTTACCTAAACCCCGGTTTCCTGGTCGAAGGGGCCTCACGCCCGGGCCAGCTGTAATGTTTTGGTTTCCTGGTCGGGCTTCGCGCCCGGGCCAGCTGTAATGGTTTGGTTTCCTGATCGAGGGTCATCACGCCCTGATCAGCTGTATTTATTGTGATTCTACGATCTGATATTCGCACGCTCTGTAGTCAGGAATGGACGAGCTGTGATAATAAGAAATTGAATGTTTACAGATGGACAAACCCTGGAGTAAGCGCACGAGGCCGTGCGATAGTCAGGCTGGCCGTGTCGGCGCCGGACACAGATGCTGCAATTATTATTGATGATTAATAGTACCAATCTTAATATTATGTTATCTGTATAAATCTGTAGAGCGGAAGGTTTGTGATTCCTAAACGTAACACCCGACTGATGCGCAGAAAAAGATAGCTGTCAATCAGTTGTGTCATGTCAAGTGTGAGCAGGCGGCTGCGAGGTTATCTTTGAAAGCGTGTTGAGTTTGGTGGAACGTTAAATTGTAGGAAAAGTGATTGTCAACCATCCAAGATATTATATCTCCTTGCCCGTTAACCCACGCCAATGGAGATTCCACCCCTAGAGTTCCTTCTGATAGAGACCCAGTGCCTTTAAATAATAAATAAATAAATAAAATAAATAAATACATAAATTGCATAGATACAGTGTAGTTAGTCAAAGCCTATAGTTTTCACCTCGTATGTAACGGGGTATAAAATTTAACAAATTTTAACTACCGCGGCACATTGGATGTACCGTGGTCATTAGATGGTGTGCCTCGGAAAAATAAGATTATCTTAAACTTATTTTTAGTAAATAAGTAAGGGTTAAGAGTAATAAAAATAAGTAATTAACTTAAAAATTGATTTTTCATGACGTGCGGTGTGGTGTACCTCCAAAAAAATTTGTTCTAGTGTACCTATAACACAAAAATTTGCGGAACACTGCCTGACACTGCCCTAGAACCCCTCTTACCTTTTCATAATATTGCTCGCTGGGTTTCCAACCGTGCGCATGAGCATATTTAGCCAATGTCTCAAATAAATCCAGTTCACTTTCCGACACCATCACCTTTACTGCAAACAGGGACTTTAGAAGGTCAGCCTGTATGTCGTCGTCCACAATCCTCGCTAAAATATCTGGAGTTTTCACAGCAATCAACTGTGTAGGTAAACATAAAGTAAGTAGGTAAGTAAAATTACTTATTAATTATTAGCTTTAATTCTTGAAAAATGGACTTTCGGCTGCATAATTTAATGTTACAGTCAAAACTCTAAACCAATTTTGTAATTTTGTTATTTTTGGTGTACTTGTGACTGCAGCGAACAGTCAAAAGTGGTTTAAAATTTTACCAATAAGCTAAAATTCATACAAAGTTTAGTGAAAATTACTAGGGAATCATCAAAGTTATACATAAATCAACTTTTAAGTGTAGGTAGTTACCTACCTAAACGTTTAAATGTGATTTGACCCCCTTGGTCAAAAGTCAAAGCCATTTTTGACTGATTTTTGCAGTCAAAAGTAAGTTTGACCGATTATGAGTTTTGACTGTAAATAAAACAATAACCCCCTTACTAATAAAAAGTTACACAGTCACGGTAATAATATCATACAGTATTGTAACTTCATATAAACCGACGAAACGCGAGCTTTCCTTCGAATTTCAAAACTCGGGACGTGGTTGAGATTCAAAAGTTAGGGGTGTCGCGAATGTGCCGAACGGAAGTCGATGGCCTAGTGTTGAAAATGACTAAGGTGATTGAATTTGACTGACCGTCTTAAACGGTCAAATTTGTCAAAAACTAGTCATTAGCTGTCAGAAATGGTCATTTTCAGTCAGTTTGATTTGAAATGAAAATTATATTGTATAAAACCAGCTTTGGCCCACGACTTCGCCCGCCTGAAATTAATGTAACAGGTCATTAAGTACTCATTATGATTAGTAGATTCGAAATTATTTTAGTATATTTTTTTAAATTAAATCTACTAATCACACAACAACACGCATTTTTATCCTATTCCATTCACAAAGTATTTAATTTTGTTTGTCTAAATAAAAAAAAAATACAATCACAAAACTAGATAGAAATTCTAAGTAAGACAGATGTAATTAGAATGGGTACTGTAGGTGAGCAGCCCTATCGCATGTTGTCATACCGTGACGTACCGCGGGGCTGTTGACATTTATTTCAAAAATATGGCCGAGTTGGAATACTGTATAGATAGTATTACCGTGACACAGTTGTTGATCATTGTTTTAAAATGACATTTCCATACTAAACGTCACTTTAAGAGTAGGTGCACACCGTTGATTTTTAGTTGGCCGATAGTTGTGTTGTTGTGCCCGATTTTAATTTGTATGAAGAATCGGCCAAATCGAATCGGCGTAGTGTGCGCACTCCCATACATTCAACTGCCCGACTAAACTATCGGCCGACGAAAAATCAACGGTGTGCGCCTACTCTAAAACACTGTTCAACGAGCGTGTAAGTTTTATTAGTAAGGGGGTAAGTACCTAAAGTTATTGGCTTGTCCGTTTCTCTACCGTCCAATGGAAAATAAGATTGTACGATTTGTAAGTACTAATTTAATGTGTCATGCTCTGGGGCGGGACCACCTTAACGTAGGTACATATAATATATACGAAAGAAATGTATAAAATATGTATATAATTGTAGACTTAGTTAAAAAAAAATGTATATCTATAGTTTTGTTGTAAACATTAATTCAAAGTGGTCCCGCCGGAGAGCATACTCCCTAGCGGGACCACCTAGAAGATTTCGTTACTGAAGGTTTCTGAATTCGTTTATAAGCCCATAAAAATGTATATTAAATGTATACAAATCTGCTATACTCAATTTTTTATTTGATTTAGTATAAACCGATTTACGGCAAATTTAAAATTTCCTTTCGGAACATTTAGGGGAGACTGGCCCAAAGCGGGCACCTTATGGTAAAATAGGAAAAAAACATACAGATTATGCAAAACGAAATAAGTTTTTATGACATAAGCTCAAAGTGGCACAGCGTGCTATGGAGAGGGCTATGCTCGGTGTTTCTTTACGAGATCATCGTTACATTCCCTCTAATATGGTCGAGTGAAGCGATGGCTGGTTCACTCGTCATGTCTGTGAACAGGCGCTGCTTTCGGGGACTGGTCAATCCAAGTTATTCAAATTTATTAATGCGAGTCATTTCTACTAGTATTTAAGTATCTTAATCTGTAAGTCTAGATATTAGCACGTTACTACCTTGTTTAATATACCACGCAATTTTGTATACCCATTCTTGTAAGATTTTTCTATTTATTTATATTAACCGGCAGACAGTGGTGACTGACTGAGTTTGTTGCGGCGCTTCTTCTCAGCACTTGCCAAATGTTGGTCTCGAAGCGCTGGTATAAAAAGATTATGAGACATGTAGAGGCTCCTTAAGAACAAAATGACGATTTGTAAGAACTATTTATTAGTCTAAACAAATAAAGAATTTTTGACTTTGACTTTGAGATCGAATCAGAAATGAAGAGATCCGTAAACGAACTAAGTAAAGTCGCTGACATAGCCCGACGGATTAGCAAGCTGAAGTGGCAATGGGCAGGGCACATAGGACGCAGAGCTGACTTGCAACTTTGAGCTTGTTTATAAGGCCCATGTTGCGTCTTACCCAGTTTCGATTGGGAGCTAGATTCTCAAGATTGTTGACAATATGTCTACCTCGCACAAAAGATTCAGCTACGTAGATTCAATTTCGAGAAAGAGGTCAATCGTCGCATCCAACTGTACCGTACCATTTTAGATGGGGGTTATAATATTTAGATAAATGAAAGTAATTTTAAATTTAACAAAAGGGTTTAATTACAACTCTTCAGGGAGTGGGTAAATAATTGCAACGCGAGGAATCACTGGCCTTAAATTCAATCAAAACCACTGCCCTTTTATCTGTGGAGTAGCGTTGACACGAAGTAGGAGCCACGAAGTTGTGATATCGTAGGGTAGTCCGACGACAAAAAAATGCGGCAATCACCTCCGCCGTAAACTTGGCTGTGGAGAGTGAGCCGGAAGCAGCAATTGAAATCCGGTACTGGAACCCTGGAATTCCGGAAATCGGACACTTCTTAAAAAGTCTGATTTCATTTGTGTGACTGCCACATCAACCGGAAGCGAAGACAAGCGGATCAGATGGTAATGATTACGGCAAAAAATAGTGATTAATGATGTGGCAGTTATACACAATCATCCTTAAACTAAAACAATCCGATGTTTGTACTAAATAAAGAACATGACGTTATTAAATAGTCGCAAACATCTTATAAAAATACCACTAATGAAATACAATTCTAAGTGCATTACTATAGTAATATTACTACAATAAGCGTTAATCAAATCAAATATAAATTTCGAAACATAATAGTTAACAACGACCATTGAAGGTCATGTAAGGTCATGTATGCATGACATTTACTTTTATATTTATCATATTAAAATAAAAACGACTATTATTTTATCATTAAACATTCTGCTTTCTAAAAACACTTAAGATATATTTTTATGTACTTTTCAAATATTTAAATGTAGTGCATACATAGCAAGTACATTTAATAATTTTTTTGGCAGGTAGGTGATCGATAAATTTACTAAGCACTAAGTACTATTACTATGTATTAACACAAGTATTAATTTGCAACACTTACCCGTTATCGGGGTGACGCACACAGACTTAATTAGATTTTGAGGTGTAAAAACTTCACGAGTTCGTAAACCTTATATTTAAAAAATCTGCAGCTAAAGTGGTACGTGTCTGCGTACGGATGTTTCGCGAGACACAGTGATGGATTCGCGATCGCTGCGAGCATTCGCCGCGCCTTGAATCATTCGGCGTTCGTTCGTTCGCTCCAAAGATTTAATAACATTGGTATCGCGCAGTTTGCTTACAAAAACAATTCTTTCAATTAATATTAAAATTTATTAAATGTTAGTTATTTTATTGATTTAATTGTATATTATTTCTTTTTTTTTTTACTTATAAAATAGTTGTTTTTAATTATTTCGATTTTAGTTTTTAAGAATAGTGTAACGAAGCGTTACACAACTCGGCTGGGCAGCATTCAGTAAACTACGCAACATCTTTTCATTCAAAATATCTCAGTACCTAAAGACGAAAGTCTACAACCAGGTGTGCGTGTGCTATCAATGATGATAATAGGTACGGCTCAGAAACGTGTCCTCTCACTATGGGCTGTTGATTAGATACAAATATTGCCTTTAAAGTTGGTAAAAAAGGGAGTAAAATTAAAATAGGGGATGAAATTTTTTGTGGAAATTCCATTTCACATAGTATTCATGCTCATGAGATTCGCTTCACTCACTCACTTCTCATTTCACATGTGTTTTTTTCTTGGTGCCCGCTTTGGGCCAGTCTCCCCTAAATGTTCCGAAAGGAAATTTTAAATTTGCCGTAAATCGGTTTATACTAAATCAAATAAAAAATTGAGTATAGCAGATTTGTATACATTTAATATACATTTATATGGGCTTATAAACGAATTCAGAAACCTTCAGTAACGAAATCTTCTAGGTGGTCCCGCTAGGGAGTATGCTCTCCGGCGGGACCACTTTGAATTAATGTTTACAACAAAACTATAGATATACATTTTTTTTAACTAAGTCTACAATTATATACATATTTTATACATTTCTTTCGTATATATTATATGTACCTACGTTAAGGTGGTCCCGCCCCAGAGCATGACACAATTTAATTAGTCTAAACAAATAAATATAATTTTGATTTTGTG
This sequence comes from Ostrinia nubilalis, assembly GCF_963855985.1. Taxonomy (NCBI): domain Eukaryota; kingdom Metazoa; phylum Arthropoda; class Insecta; order Lepidoptera; family Crambidae; genus Ostrinia; species Ostrinia nubilalis. The sequence continues at coordinate 3,885,594 of NC_087115.1, read as the reverse complement.
CCTACTTTCGGCCAAATCGGAGTTTACTAAATTATTGTTCCAAGCATAATTATCACAACTTTTCTGAACGTGTGCCCTATCTATAGCAGCCCCGACGTTCCATTGTCAATAATTGCTCAGCGAAACGATCAATATTAGCTTTAATGGCACCAAAATATCATCAATTTGCTTCAATCGCGTAAATTCAATTGACAATCGCTTCAATGCCTTTTGTAAACGATCAATGTCAATTGACAATCAAGTAGAATAAAATTGACAATCGCGATTGATCGTGTCAGGGCCACTTTAGTAGGTACCTCAAGTGACGGTAGGGTATCTTACTGTCCCCTCTCGTATTAAAGGGTTCCATCCACGAGACAATAATAAAAAGTAACTATTAATAAAGTCGTCCTAATAAATAAATTAATTAGCTACTCACCTTTTCACATCTTGAAATAATTATTACTGACTTGTCGTCATAATGTAATAGCAATGATTTGCGATATGCAAATAAACAGGTAGAAACATTTATTTTAATCTTTTTGGAACATTTATCTCTCAAGTTGTTTAGATCAATCCGCGATGTAGCATACCAAAGACTAATTATTTGTTTTTCATCTTCAATTTTATCCAAAGGCGATTCGTTTAGGTAAATGTATCTGAAATGAATGTGCATTTTAGATCTTATTTCACCAACATTTAAAGGCCTATTTTTATACATTTACCGTGTGTTCGCATCGTGGTCACTTAGCACATAGCAGGGGCCAAAAGAAACGTAGGTACATAGGTACGCCAACGGTCGTAGGTAGGTACATTTTACCTGTATTGTTTGAAGGTATCATTTGAAGACCACACGGGAAAAACAAAGAATGTCAAAAAACTACAATTAAGAGAAAAACAGTTTTTAAAGTAATTTGAAAGTCTATATTTCTTTCATTTTAGACTCTTTTATGTGAAATATTGAAACAACTTATTACTGTGTTAACATGCTTTGTCTGTACTTCTAAAACTCGATAAGTGATGCATAACATAACCGTTTCTTGCCATGGACAAACAAACACAAATTGAACTATTACAGTTGACTACGATGATTTTTCCCAATTCTGATTTTTGAAATAGAATGTTTCCTTAAAAAGCTAATAGATGGCATTAAAAACTCAGTTTCACAAAAAAGGTGACATTCATTGTTTTTCCCGTGTGGTCTTCATTTGCATTCGATGTATTCCTTTTAAGAGGGCTTTTAAAGTGGATAAACAACCTACCAGGTTGTATCACAGAATATGTATATGTTACGGTTAATGTGATAAATTGAAAATTATTAATAATAACCGGTTATTTTTTTTTTTTTTTTTTTTTTTTTTTTTTATGCATAACAAGGCAGGTATTTGACCACAACCGCACCTGATGTTAAGTGGGATATTATGAATAATTACCGACAGTCGCGGTAAAAGTGATAAATTAATCACATTTAACAGTGATTATTTAATAATTCAACCTTAGTACTAACAAATTTCTTAAAAGAGAACAACATCTTGTGTACGTGCTCGTGTACAGCCAAACTTTTGAACGTTTTGATATCATATTACACTGCACAACAGCATTTCTGATGATTGGGTTATGTTACATGATATTAGTCCAATTTTTAATGACGATTTCAAATCTGTGATTGAGATATCTGTATCAGCCCTGGTTAAAAAAATATGATACTTGGGTCTTTTTGTAAAAAAACACTCTTTTTTTAGAGATGATCCTATTTTATGAAGTTGTTAAGTTGAAAAAACTTTCTTTTATTTGACTTCCTTGCTGATGCTGAAGGCAGACAGCTCTTCTGAATGATTCAACAGCAGTCAGCCATCATGTGTGCATTCCAGTGGCCCTGATAGCGTCCCTCTATCGTACGAAGGCCCTGGTGGATTTGCTCGCCATGTTCTTCACTTAGATCCTTAAGAGTTGTGATAAAATTGTTCAGGTGATTGCGAAGAGAGTGTAATTCGATGTTTTTATTACATCCAACCAAAAAAACATGTTTGTAAGTGACTCATACGTTGTTCGATGTCTAAGAATAGTAAGATTTTTTCGGATTTTCCAAAAAAAAAATTAAAATGCCAAAATAACTCATTCCATGTCTTTTCGGAAGACTTGAAGATCCTAAATCTCTAAAACGATCGTTTAAACCATCTTGGCTACATGGTTTTGAAAATTTCGGGTCACATTCAAAGTCTCTACCACACTGACAGTTTTCGCCTCAAAATCCTCATGTGAAGTATCAACATGAGGTTCAGGTGACTTCTTAGGGTTGAAAAGACGTCTACATGCCAAACGTATGCAAGGAATTACTATTTAGTTCAATATTTTTTGGTTAATACCATTTTTGTTCAAAAATAAAAATAACAGTCGTCGCGATGGTTCAAGGGTTCCTTTCAGATCATAGCGGTTTCGTACCTAAATCTACACATATTCTTATTTATTTATAAACGTAAAACCTCAACGCGTCTTTTCCACGCCTTTTGCGGAATTCAAGGCTTATCTTTCATTTCCACTGGGTCCCCAAACTAATTTTTTTAAGCCAATTTTACGAACTTTGTCACATTTAAACGGATTATTTAAACATATCCTCTCCGCAAATGAAACAAAATTGATTTAGATAATTCACACAAACACTTCTTAATGCTACCATATTAAATTATACAAAGAAAACATAGTATTTTTTGAACTGTCGGCGAATTAAGACTGAAATTTAGCAATTTTTGAGTGAAAGCTATAACACGTAAACAAGAGCTGCTACGAAAAAATGGACGGCAGATTCAGAATCAGCGACGTCAAATTAGTAAACATCATGTAATGAAAGTCAATCATCAGCCAAAAGTTGCAATTTTGTTGTGCAGTGTTATTAATATAATTTGGCATAATGAGTTTGGAATGTTTCTTGCATAATATTACTTTTCCATGATGCCTATACCATAATGTTTTGATTTAAAGTGAAAAATAGGTTAAGGTGCGGCGGGGGTGGCCCTTGGGCCACCCCTAAGCCGCCTATTTAGTTTTATACACACATAAATTGCCTCATATTAATCACATTAACCAAATCATGCGGTAATTATTCATAATAACCGGCGATTATTCATAATTTTCACATTTATCACTTTGACCGTAACATAATAATAATACATAAGTGCCACTTGTGGTCTAAACTGAATAAACACTTTTGATTTTGATTTTGAATAATAATATTGTATCATTACCAACATAGTCAAAAAATTAGTTAGCCATAATTTTGAAGCCACGATAGCCGAACAGTGAAAGGGGTCGGACTGGCCGACTCATTATCCAGGCAACGCGGCAACGCGGATTCGGTCCCCGCTGCGGCTGCGCTCGACAATGTGGTGAGCTCACTCGTAAAAATTACTACTACTACCCGTTCGCGCTAAGTTTGCCGGTCCGTGGAATGCGCATCGCGCATCCCCCTCCCCCAACCGCGATTAAACGCAATTAGTTAGTGATTAAATGCAATTAATGTGTCTTATTTTACGCAAATACACAATTTTATGAATAACTAGCGGCCGCCCGCGACTTCGTACGCGTGGATCCCGTTTTACCCCCTTCATCTATCTTACGCGGTTTAGATTTTTTCATAGAAATGTTTTTTCCCGCTAACTCCCGTTCCCGTGAGAATTTTGCAATATCCTGTTGTAACTAAGCTTTAAATTTACTAAGGTACCTGCATGCCAAATTTCAAGCGTCTATCTTACGTGGCTTAGATTTTTTCATACAAATGTTTTTTCCGTCTTATTCCCGTGTCCGTGAGAATTTCGGGAATTCCTTGTTGTAACTAAGCTCTAAGTTTACTAAGGTACCTACATGCCAAATTTCAAGCGTCTAACTTAAGCGGTTTAGATTTTTCATACAAAAGGATTTTCCCGCTAATGCCCGTTCCCGTGGGAATTCCTAAGTATCCTATAACCTGCCCAGGAGTATGAAGAATAATTGTACCAAGTTTCGTTAAAATCCGTCCAGTAGTTTTTGTTTCTATAAGGAACATACAGACAGACAGACAGACAGACAGACAAAAATTTTACTGATTGCATTTTTGGCATCAGTATCGATCACTAATCACCCCCTGATAGTTATTTTGAAAATATATTTCATGTACAGAATTGACCTCTCTACAGATTTATTATAAGTATAGATAATAAATAAAAAATATTTTAAATATAGTTTGATAAAGTTTTTTTTTTTTTTTTATTTATATGGCTCGCGCGGTTTGCGCATTTGCCAATGTCAAGGTAGGGAAACGGATGTCAATAAAAAAGCGGAATTTCGGAATTTAGGGCTAGGATCAGTATAGGTAGGAACTGGTAGGAAGTGTTAATAGGAAATTAGGAAAACTAAACCTTTAAATTATTATTAGATAAATAAATAGAGATACATTTATATATAGAGAGGTCGTTCGTATATAAAAGAGAATTAATGCAAGTAGGAAAAGGGACACGGAGGGTCAGTAAGGAAGATATAAAAGAGGAGCGGTCATATTTAGGGCATGAAAATAGACAATGGTTTAGGTCACCCACTTCATTTGCGTCTCCACAGTCGCATTTGTCGCTGTCATTGAGTTATAATGTAGGGTAATTGCGCCGGTTTTCCGTCCAGCTCCTGTTTTCGTCCATTTGACCGACTTGCCACAAACAAATACGGAAAATTAGAATACAAACCTAACTTTCCGTGCAAGTTTGGACTTGTTACAATCTATAATATGTAAGTAACAGTTCTGCCTGCATGAAAATGTAATTTGACAAGTAATAACTCCAAAAAAATCTACAGAAGTTGCTGCACACAAGTGAATGGAAAACGTCGTCAAGTTAGGAAAAAAACGTGCCGGTAGGGAACTTTCATGGTATGTTTAATTACTGTTTTAGCTACTTTACGTAATGTTTTTGGCTCGTATGTCTAATTATTAGCATAATAAACATTATTTTAAGGGTTTATTAAAGTGTTTGTATAGAAATCTTACATAATTAAGTGGACTAATACTAGCATAACAATTTTGCAAGATTTTGGTTTTCGTCCACGTGGACGGAAACCCTGACACCTAGTTAATATTTTTAATAATCATTTTACTTCAATGGACCTACAAAATACAATGTTTTTTTCTTCCAATATTTTCTTTATTGCTATTACATTAAACATTTTAGTTTACGTCCACTTTTTAACAGTGATAAACCCATAAAAACCGTTAAAAAGATGTGGACGAAAACAAAAAACAGCTTTAAACGTTGTTGTGTTTTCGTCCATGACGTCATGAGCAAGCACTGGGGTGGACGAAAACTAAAATTAGCTATTCCTGTAGATTAGTTTTCGTCCATTTGTCCTTCGACCTATTGCAATATTTTCCTAAATTTAGGTAAGAAACTTATTTAAATCTTTTTGATATCATTTGAAAGCTAACAAAATTACCTTTCAAATGATATACCACAATCTATAGTTACTGTATTGCAGAATTGGTTTTAAGTTTATAATTCAACTGCACTCTTTTTTCTATACAGTGGTCGAAAACTAGCGTACACTAGGACGAAAACTGATTTTTTTGGACGAAAACTAGTGAAATCGTTTCTTTTGCATAAAATATTTTTTATAAAAAAAACCCGTGGTATTTACTTATTGTCATATAATATTAACGTAAAGTAGACTATATAAGGACTAAAATGACATATGATACATATGAGTAAGGGTATTTTAAGATATTCATTTCGCATCACAAAGTTGGCAACTCCGATAATTGGACGAAAACTAGCGCACTTACCCTACTACGTACTAGAGAAGACATGTCAACGAGATTGTTTCTGGCACGCAAACAGGTCCGTGGACCGATCTTCAATTAGTATGTGCCCAGCGGTTGCTGTGACAACACGCTTGGGTGCCGTTTTGTTTTTTGAAAATATACCATCCTATACACGAAAATACTGTTCAAATAACTCCAGAAACATATTAAGTAAAAATCAAGGAATGACTTGTTACCATTATGTTGTACATTTATGCACTTTAAAACACTAATTTAATTTTAATTTGTCAATTACAAGGCGTCACCGCGGCGGCAGCCATTTTACGAAAATTTCAAAGATTAAAAATCGCAGACTTGACACTGACTCATAAATTACTATACGAAAGGAAGGTTAAATAAAGCAATAAAAAGATTTTTTTAACGATTATTAGCAATTTGTATTGCACAAATTACTAATAGTCCCGTCCAGCCCCTCGTGTTAAGCTAAATAAGCTTGGGTTACGAGTGGGCTCACACAATAGTCGTGCGGGATCATGGATCAAACTTGTTCGAATCTCACTGCTGTTGTTCGTATGCGACTGGTTAGTTAGTAAATCACCCTAATTATTGACACCTAGCTCACGAGATAGGCTAAAATTATAATAATTATACAGTGTGTCTGGTCACCAGTGTCCGACCCGTTAGGGCGCAGTAATATGATCAATTTTATCGACAAATCTACTGATAAAACATTTTATCCCTACTATTTAAAAATTACAGCTATTTTATTTTTTTTATTTCTGAGTCCGGATGGATTCTTTTATTTAGCAAAATCTACCGATGTACACGACCTATAAATATAAAAGTGAATTCGTTCGACAGCTGAAAAAGTAAGCAATACGTTGCCATCAAAAAGTTAACCAAAAGCTCCCATTTAAATTTCTTAGGAACACTTGAACGTTAAAAAAAATGATGCTTCTTTTTAGATTTCAATACTCAATACGTTTATTGCTTCCATAATAGTAATATAGGATTGTTCAATGTTACAAAAAAAATTAGAAAGTGAACTTACATTTTTTCTATTTTTAGATGCACTAAGTCATTACCTAAAAACTGATATAATACCTTGGCTTTAAATCAACTAATCTAGGTGCTAGCTACACAGGAGATGCAGCAGTGGAAAGGAGAGGTGGGAATAGTCCCGTAACTTCTACCTCACTTTGTATAGAATTGAGGTACAGCTATTGTACGAGTACTCAACCGCTGAGGAGCTCAATAGTTAACAATAGTGACAATAAAATAACTGAACGTCAGAAAGGTTCCGGAGTGGAGGCGTGGGTCATCCCTAGCTTTGTCCCTACCGTGACGAGTGGGAATTTTTCTAAAATCTCAAGATGGACTGACTAAAGATAGCAGGAAGACGCTGTGTGCAGGCCACTATCAACTGGGCGACGTGAAAATCATTGGAGGAGGCCTTTGTTCAGAAGTGGACGTCCAGTAGCTAAAATGATGATAACGATGATTCCTTACAGTATCCAATTCAATAGGCAGAAACTAAACGTAAACGAAGTGTCGCCTCTGTAATGGTATCATTATCTATAACTCATAATATTTCGTGCGCTGTTGGATGACAGTTTTAAACTAGAGATGGGTCATTTTTTTATCGAATTAGAAAATACCAGTTAACGATTCTCAAGGCGATTATCGATTACATTAGATTTTAATCGGGAAGAAAAATTATTAAAGGCTTAAGCATCAGTATGAAGCCCATACGCACTTGTAGCACAAGTAACACGATTAGCCACAATCCCCTCAATTGTGAATTTGGAATCGCCAGTTGTAATTTTAAATTCGCATCACAGAGTGAAGTAACTAACACCAAAAAACGGCAGAGCGAAGTGATTTCACTTGTTTTGTCACTTGTCTAGGAGGGCTAATATTAGTCTAAGGGAGGGGCGCTTAGATTACATTACAGGAAACGCACAATATAATAAAAGAAAATAATGTAAGTAGCTGAACATTTTTGCTATTGAGCACCATGAAAATTATAAATAACACAATTTAGTCGATTTGTTTATTTTCACAATCGATTCAAAATGTCAATGATGAGGCGACCGCAGGAACGTCACTATACGCGCAATCCTAGCAATGAAGTACGACATTTTCTGGTGCAGATTTTATCGCCATAAATTATTATGAAACTTGATAGTCATGGATTTGACTGACAGCTGTCCGTCAAATTCCCGCCCCGCACCCCGCACTGCACATATTTTGTTCGCGATGTCTGTTCTATACGTAGTAATATTACTTCAATGGTCGCTGTTTACAATCTTTAATCTAGCCAAATGAAAGGGGAGGCAAACATGACCCAGTCGCATACGAATGAGGCTACTAGTCCCTGCCTTATCCAGCTTCAGTTTGAAAAACCACGGTTTGAGAGGAACTTCTTCTTCTTCTTCTTTGGTTTATGGCGATGAACTTGCGTTTTTTCGCCACTGAGGGCACACTATTCCGCCAATGTCACGTGCGCAGCTTTTACACAGTGTGGTTATAAAAATAAATAATTTTGTAGCTGCAATTTAAGCAAATTTAAATACCTAAAACAAACAGACATCACAAATAAGACAGCACAATACATGAAAATAAAATATAAACAGAACAAACAATAAAATTATGGGAGACAAAAAAGGGATGTTGTTGTTGCGGGCGACAATTAAGGGGAAAAAAAATAAAAAAAAAATAAAAAATAAAAAAAAAAAAAAAGAGAGACTTGTCACTCAGAGGGATAAAATTTAAAAACGTTTGCCAAATAGAACCATCCACCTACAAATTAATTTTGTTTAAGTTAATGAATTTAACAAGGGATTTTAAAGTGGAAGGGTTATTACAATTAAGTACACACTTAATGTTAGTAGGGAGTGGGAATTTTTTTGGAAGAAAATCAAACAAGGAAGAGCCAATTTTGGGACAGTTAAAAAATATATGATTGGTTGATCCCTCATCTAAGCCGCACTCACATAGGGAATTATCTTTAATCCGCATTTTTGCAAGGTGAACCGGGGTACAAGCATGTCCAAGACGCAAGCGACAGATAATGGAAACAGTCCTTTTAGATAAGTGGTGATATTTAAAGAACCAGGGTCTTGTGGGAATGCTCTGTTGGATGTCTGCATAATATCTACCAGCCAATCGTTTAGACTTTTCCCAATGAGTATTCCATGATTTGTAAAGGTGACTGCGTGGCAGGGAGGAAGCGTCATGCGCATATAACTTGTAATGTTCCAACGAGCCAGTGGTTATAGCAATTTTGGCGGATGAGTCTACTGTTTCATTACCAGGAATTCCTCGATGGCTTGGGATCCAGGCCAAAACGACGTTTAAATTCAGCTGATTACACTGATATAGGGCTTCTCGAATTTTGAAAATTATTGGAAATTTGGATTTGGATTTGAAGGGATTGGCTAAAATGGATTGAAGACAGCTTAGAGAATCGGTGAAAATTAGAGTGTTGTTTAGTTGATGAGAGATAATGTAGCGAATAGCTTCAAGTATAGCAACAGATTCTCCGGTGAACACTGATGTAACAGGAGGACACTTAAAATTCAATGTTATTTTGTATGCTGGGATCCATACTGCAGCACCTGTGCATCCACCTTCGTCCAGCTTAGAAGCATCAGTATATATCTTGAGCCAGCCTTGCCAGTGTTCGGAGACAATATTGATAAATTCTTGGCCTGCAGAACATGAATCTTTAGTTATACCAAAGTTTAAAATAATCGAGGGATGGTAAAGTAGAGATTCAAAGCTGTTAGAGAAAAGGGGATTCAATGTCATGTTTTCAATCGGAGTGGGGAGACGGTTAAATTTCTGGTAACTTAACAAGATACATGGCAAACTCCGGGAGAGGTCATTGTTGATCAGTGAAGAGAGGAGGATTAATTTGTCATTTAATGGGTGAGTTGAATTTTGAGAAACTTTTAAATAAAATCTGTCACTGAGGTATTGTCGACGCAAATAGAGGGGAGGTTCCACGCTTTCAACTTGTAATCCGTTGATAGGCGAGGATTTCATAGCTCCCAGTATTATGCGAAGACATTTAGACTGGGTTTTAGTAAGCTTATCGAGGACGGATTTGTTGCACGGGTCTAACAGAAATGAAGCATAGTCAAAATGGCTACGAACGATAGCATTATATAGTAGCTTTTGGGAATAAGGATGAGCACCCCACCAGGCACCCGAGAGGGCTCGAAGAATATTTAACCCTTTTTCTGCCTTTCCAAGGATGTAACTGAAATGCGGGATACCTGACAATCGGGTGTCAAGAACTAATCCCAAAAACTTTACTTGATTGTTGCAGGGAATGGTATCGCCGTTCAATGAAATATCTAAATTTGGAATGGAACGTTTTCTAGTGAAGACAACGCAACTACATTTTTGAACAGAAATTGAGAGTCCATGATCTGTCATCCAGGAGTTAAGGTAATCTAATGCTGAGTTTAGACGGGAGCTTGCTTCGTTAATAGATTTGGAGGAGTAATACAAGGATATATCATCCGCGTACTGCAGTATGCTGCAGAAAGAGTCAACTGTTCTGTTTAGGTCGTATGTATAAACGCTATAGAGTAGGGGACTAAGCACAGACCCTTGAGGGAGGCCTTTCCATATTAAACGAGGAACAGAAGAGTCTTGGCATCTCACCGTTATTGATCTAGACATCAATGAGTTACAGATGAGACGTACCAGTTTCTCCGGGATACTCAGCAAGTGCAATTTTTGCCTGAGCAATGGGAGCAAAACATTATCATACGCGGAGGCTATGTCCAGGAAAACACCAACAAGGAATTCTTTATTTTGGAAAGCTACTCGAATATCGGTTGTCAATATGCTCAAACTATCAAGAGTGCTCAGCCCTTTACGGAAGCCAAATTGGGACTTAGGCAAGATGTTGTTGGATTCTAAGAACCATTCTAAGCGGTTTTTAACCATATGCTCCATTATTTTGAGAAGGACGGAAGAGAGAGCTATAGGACGGTAGGAATTGTGGTCTGAAGGTTCTTTTCCTGGTTTGGGGATTGGAATAACTATCTGTTGTTTCCAAGATTCCGGAAGAGAACCTAGATCATGAAAAGAGTTAATGGTGTCAAGAAAGTAATGTTTGGCTTTTTCGGGGGATTTTAATATAAAAGAGTATGGGATTCCATCTACCCCTGGGGAAGAATCCTTTAAACCGTCAAGAGCCAATGACAGTTCTTCAAATGAAAAGGGCCGATCGAGGTTGTTTGTATGAGGGAGAAAACTACTGGGAGAAGGGAAGCTATCCATGAAAGGAACAAAAGGAGGGGCCAATTTGTCAGCGAAAGCATTTAACCATGCTGAGGGATCATTTGATGGAGCATTAATTGGTAATAAAGACCTACGGTATCTTTTGATATGCTTCCAAACTATTGAGGAAGGAGTTCTTGGAGACATAGTCTCGCAGAACTTAATCCAGCCCTTTCTCTTCTTTTTGGCCAGGAATTTTCTGGTTTGCGCAGCAGTTTTTTGGTAGAAGATGTAGTTCTCCATGGACATTGAACGATTGTATCTTTTTTCAGCCTCTTTACGATTTTGGACACTAGCAGTACACTCTGCATCCCACCAGGGAGGTGACACCTTCCTAGATGGGTTTTTTGTGGGAATATGAGCATCAGCTGATGTCAGCAGGGTATTCACAAACTCCGAGTACACATCAAGAGCGTTCTCGTTAGTGACGTTAGGTAGGTCCTTCAGTTTTTCTCTAACCGACGCATAATAGCCTGACCAATCAGCGTTATTTAATTTATATTTTAAGAGGGGAGGGGGGCGATTTATTACAGAGTTATTATTCGGTAGAGAAATTAAAATTGGAAAATGGTCACTACCGAACGTGCTCTTAAGAACACTCCAGGAAAGAATTGAGCTTAAATTAGGTGAACAAAACGAGACATCCACGGCAGACGCTGGGTTTTGAGACGGCGCACATCTTCTCGTTGGATAGCCACTGTTCAAAATGCAGAGGTCCAAATCATCCAAAAGATCCAAAAGCAATGATCCAGGGGAGTCAGAGTGATATGAGCCCCATGAGACGTGATGGGCATTTAAGTCACCCATAATGAGGACAGGAGGAGGAAGGGATATAATGGCAGAGCGTAATTCATTAATAGAGGAAGAGTTAGGACGAGGAATGTAAGCGGATAGAAAGGATATGTCAAATACTCGCACGGCCACGACATTAATGTCTTGACTGTGCGAGGGGAGAGGAAGTTGGGTATAGCGGAGAGAGCGCCTTACAAGTAAGGCACTTCCCGCGTAACCATCGGTCCTATCATCCCGGAGGCACGAGTAACCTGATACACGAAAGTGTGAACCAGGCACCAGCCATGTCTCCGAGACGGCTAGGACCGATGGAGAATATTTATTAATTAAAAAAGTTAATTCGTGTTTTTTACGTCTAATGCTTTTGCAGTTCCATTGGACTACCTCTGTCGACATTATTATTGCAAGTTAACTGCGAGATTTGGGAAAGCTTTTGCGCAACGTTGGACGGTAAGGTGTTTTTACGGCCAGAAACAATTTGAAGGATAAGAGAGAGAACCAGGTCCAGAAGGTTCTCCTCTCCTAAGGAGGAAAAAGAGTCATCGCCTAAAGCGCAGCCATTGGGGAGGGCGGAGGCACAGTTGCCTATTATGGCTTGGTGCGCCTGTTTGTCATACCCTTTATTCAATGGCGTATGAGGACGGGAAGGACGCGGGATGGACTTTCTGTAAGAGCTGGATTGAGTGGAGGGTGAGGATTGGGGGTAGGAAGATTGAGGAGTGGGGTTGGATTTTTGGGGTGATGGGGATTTAGCAATGTCTGCATATGACCTACGAACTGGCGCAAATTGGGAGGAGGCCTGGGAGTAAGAGACATTGTCCTGAGACATGGTGATCTTAATTGCCTTCTGCCGAGAGTGCTCTGGGCAGGACCTGTTTAAAGCAAAATGGGGGCCTTGACAGTTGATACATGTAGCTTTGTCTTCCGTAACTTGGCATTCCTCAGCAGAGTGTGGTTGTGTGCATCGGTAGCATCTTGGCTTGGATCGGCATTGAGACTTAACGTGGCCAAAACGACAGCAGTTCATGCATTGGATAGTTGGGAGTTGGTACGTCTCAACTGGTAATGAGTTGTGGAAGCAAAAGACTCTTTCCGGGAGAACTTGACCCTTAAATGTGACTACGACTGTTTGTGTGGGGACCCAGGAAGTTTGATTTTCTTGAACTAGTTTCCTATTGAGACGGCGTGCCTTCAAAAGGATACCGCAGCCGTCTGGGGTAGTCAAGGATTCTGCGAGTTCCTCCATGGTCCAGTCTGTAGGGATATTTCGAATGAGGCCCATGCGGGTCACGTTATAAGTTGGGATGGAAGCTACATATTTGTACATGGACAAAATTTCATTATTAAGGAAATTGTTGGCAGCAGTGGATGAAAGAAATTCGACAGAAATCTTGTTTCTGCCAATTTTTTTGACACCGTCTAAAATAATTCCCTGTATCTTGTTAGTGACCAGAAATTTGCCAAATCTCATGGGTTGAATATAAGCTGGGGAAGAAGGTTCATTTTCCACATGGGAAACGTGAACGATAAAGGGGCCTTTGTCCTGGTCGCTGTATATTTTAGGAGCAATCACAAGTGAGGGATGTGTGTACACCGATTGATGATTTTGTGAAGATCCGTCTGTGTTTGTCCTCTTGGCGGGCTCGGAGTCAACCTCCGTATCTAGGCGGCGTTTAGTTGCCGTTTGGGAGAATAAGGGTTGGGAGACCTCCATTGTATCCGTCTGATCTGGAGGATCAGGCGGGTCGGGAGGACTAGGGTCCATTTTTGTTAAAACTTACCGAGAATAAATAAACTTATGTACCACCACCCTTGTTTTAGTAATAATTTAGCTTAAAATTGGTTTTCTGTAAAAGATTACACTAGTAATTACACCAAAACTAATTGTTTTCCTGAAACACGTGTAGCCACTGACACTCGCGAGACGGAAAAAAAATTATTTTCGTTTGAGAGGAACATGTGGTTGAATATTCCTGTAGTGTTTCGCTTTAGTTTGACTGCTGTCAGTCCATTGACTTTCCCAAGATTCCCTAAGGGAGAGTTTGGGAAGTGAAAGTAAGTCATGACTGTAATTTTTATATGGGAACAGGTCACCACAGGAAATTGCATCATTAGCTAAGCGATCGGCCCTTTCATTCCCGGGAATATTACTGTGACCAGGAATCCAACCAAATACAACTTTCAAATCTTTTAAGAAGCAATTGTATAGTAGCCGCCTGCAATCCATGATTACAGGGTAGAAAGTATTTGACTTAAAAGGGAATTTAACAAGAGCTTGAAGAGCACTTTTTGAATCAGTGAAAATAATAGTTTGTTGCAATTTCATAATTAAGATGTATTCAAGAGATTTGAAAAGGCCGACACATTCAGCTGTAAATACAGATGTTTCTGGGGGAAATTTGATTTTTTGAACTATTTTTAATTGCTCATGGTAGACTCCAACGCCTACTTGGCTATTGGTAGAATGCTTTGATGCATCACAATACATGTGTTGCCAGTTAGACCAATCCCTGTCAATCATAAAATTAAAGTTTGTGAGGGCATTTCGATCATCTTTGTAAACACCCAAATCAAAATAAATCTCTGGGGAGAACATTAACTCTTCATATTTACTACAAAAAATTGGCAGATAAGAGGAACTATGGGTAGGAGCTTGCAGAGATATGTATTTACGATAACTGATTACTAGACACGGAGGAGATTTGTGATACCAGTATGAGGAAGATTCTACATATTCTAAAAGAGCTGTAAGTTTTGAATGGAGAGGGTGATTCGAAAACTGTAATGCTCGGAATAAAAATCTATCACTTAAGTATTGACGACGTAGCTTAAGAGGTGGATCGACACACTCGACTTGAAGAGCAATAATAGGGCTCGACTTCATGGCACCAGTTACTAATCGAAGAGCTTTATTTTGGATCAAATCCAATTTACGAAGCCCCACTATACTGCAGGGTTCAAGAAAGAAAGTTCCGTAATCGAGGATACTCCTGATAAGGGCATTATATAAAAGCTTTAAACAGAACGGATGAGCGCCCCACCAGACACCAGTTAGACATCTGAGAATATTTAATAGTCGCTCACATTTAGAACTGATGTAATAGAAATGCGGAAGACCTGTCATTTTGGAATCTAAAATGATTCCTAAAAATTTGGCTTCATTTTTAACCGGGATTGGTTGATTATCAAAATAAACACTAATTGGGGGTGGAAAACGGATTCTAGAAAACAAAACTATTGAGCTTTTAGGAGGGGAAAGGCTAAGGCCATTTTTGTCTAACCATGATTTTAATAGGGAGAGAGAATATGTAAGAGACTCACACATTAACTGTATATTATTACCACTAACATAGAGGAGCAGATCATCAGCATATTGTAAAATATGTGCACTGTTATTCATAGAAGGTTCTAAATCATAGCTATAGATGTTAAATAATAAAGGACTCAAGACGGAACCTTGAGGAAGGCCCTTACTTAATAACCTGGATGAGATTTTGTTATCATGAATAACATTTATAGTTCGCATAGATAAGATATTTAGGATGAAATTTACGAGCAAACCGGGAACTTGTAGTTGTAAAAGTTTACTTCTAAGAACAGTTAACAACACATTATCATATGCTGCTGTTATATCAAGAAAAGCCGAAAGAACTGAAGCGCCACATGAAAACGCCAATCTAATATCAGTGCAAAAAATGCCAATACTATCTGCACAACTCTTCCCTTTTCTGAAACCGTATTGACTCTTGCTGAGCAAGCCTTTACTCTCCATAAACCATTCCAACCGGTTTTTAATTAAGTGCTCAGCTACTTTCATAAGAATGGATGAGAGTGCAATTGGTCTGTAAGAGTTGGAGTCTTCTCGTGGCTTATGGGGTTTCAAAATTGGAATTACTTCCTGAGATTTCCATGAAGGTGGAACGCAACCAGAATTGAAAATAGAATTTACAAGAGTTAGATAATATAACAAGCTAGAATTACTAAGGTTACACAGAAATGAGTAGGGGATCCCATCGCCACCCGGCGCAGAGTCTTTAACATAAGTTAAAATTCCTTTAAGCTCAGAAAGTGAAAAAGGGTCGCTAAGAACAGTATGTTCAATGTTTGTAAATAAAAAAGCATCATTGGGTATAGAAAGATTCTCAGCAACAGAAGGTGGAGCAAGTTTATCTAAAAATTCTTCAATTAAAGTATCATTAAGAGACGGCGGCTGGGATTCTTTAAAAGCAGATCTAAATTTTCTTATGTTAGTCCAAACAAAAGAAGGGGAAACATCTGGCGAGATGGATAAGCAAAAGTTTCTCCAGCCTTCCCACTTTTTGCGTTTTAATAACTTTTTGGTATTTGACATTATTTCAACTAATAAGTTAAAATTAGCTTCTGTTGAAATAGCACAGTAATTCTTTTCCGCTTCCTTTCTTTTCCTAACAGCATCTGAGCACTCGCTATCCCACCAAGGTGGTGAGGGGATTTTATTAGTATGACGACCGTTTTTAATAGGAAATACCTGATTAGCAGATTCGATTAATAAAGAGGCTAAAGCTTCAGCACATGCTGATTGATTGTTTTCACTAACAACCGGTAGAGATGAAAGACCTTGTTCCACCTTGTCCTTAAATAGGCTCCAATCAGCTCGGTCCAGTCTGTATTTCATTCGAGGTTCGCGATTATTCACATTCCTATTAATATCTGGGAATTCAATGACAACTGGGAAATGGTCGCTGCCATACGATGAAGGTAATGTTGACCATGATAATGACGAGGCTAAATTAGTAGAACAAAGAGATAAGTCAGGAGCGCTCACTCCTTCATGAGGCGCAGTCCTGCGGGTTGCAACGCCAGAGTTTAAGATACATAAATGATTGTTATCTAAAATTTCTAAAATCCTATTACCGTAATAATTAGAACTACTACTTCCCCAAGCTTCATGTTGAGCGTTAAAATCACCCATAATAATAATAGGATAAGGAAGGTTGCCAATAATGTTATCTATTTCATCATAAATGTGGGAAGTAGGATGAGGAATATAAATTGAGACAAAAGTTATATGATTTACTGAAACTGCAATAATAGAAAAATCACTACTGTGCTGAGGAATTGGGACATGGGAAAACGGAGTAGAGTGACTAATAAGAATAGCCACGCCTCCATACCCATCACTACGATCTTCTCTAACACAGGAAAACTTAGGCACTTTAAAAATGGAAACAGGCTTAAGCCATGTTTCCTGTAGAGCAATAATAAATGGATTTTCTTTATTTATTAAATATAAAAGGTCACTTTTTTTAGTTAAAATGCTGCGGCAATTCCATTGAATTGCTGAAGCTTTGTTCGTTATGTGAAATTTTGTCTAATAATCTATCTTTGATTGAGGCAGCGTTGGACGGTAGGGATGACAAATTAGTTTGCAGAGAATTAATCAGGGCTACAATTAATTCTTTTAATGATAAATTACTTAAAGAGTTTGAGTATTTCTCATCGCTGTTAATTAAAATACTTTTACTTGGAGAGATTTCAGAGTTATATCCTTGAATGATTTCATCATGAGCAGATTTGTCATAACCTTTAGAGAACCTAGGAGGAGATCTAGGCTTTAAGAAAACAGTTTTTTTGTATGAGGTCTTATTAGAGTAATTTGATGACACATGATTGTATGAATTCTGAGGTGTAGGAGATACTAAAACATCTGCATAAGATTTAGAACAAGGGGGGTGTAATTTAAGTGCCTCAGCATATGTAATGCAGTCTTTTGCCATAGATTCCTTTATGTTCTTTTGCCTATTATATTCAGGACACACTTTGCTAGTAGCCATATGAAGACCTGAACATAAACAACACCTTATTTCATCTTCCTCCACTGAACAGGTATGTCCTGAGTGGCCTAGACCACACTTAAAGCATCTAGGAGTTGAACGGCATTGACTTTTCACGTGGCCATACCGACAGCAGCTAAAACATTGAATGGTGGGATAGATATACAGGTCAACGGGCAGTGAGTTAAAACATAAAAACACTCTCTTAGGGAGGACCTGACCGTCAAAAGTTAACACCACTGTTTCTATAGGCACAAACTGAGCCTCACCATTAACTATATTTTTCCTTTTAAGACGCCTAGCTTTCAGAATTTTCCCACAACCTATTGGTACTGAAATATTGCTCACAATCTCTTCTTCAGTCCAGTCTGTCGGCACACCTCTCACCACACCCATACGTGTCACATTAAAAGAAGGTATGAACGCTTTATATTTATTGAACTTCAAACTCCCGTTATCTAGAAATGAGTTAGCATCTTCAAATTTGGAGAAAGATATTGATAATCGGTTCCTTCCAATTCTTTTTAAACTACCATCAATGATGTTTCTAATCCCATTCTTTTTTAAGAAAAAGCCAAATGATATAGGATGAATGGTGCAGTTTTCATTAGGGTCAGATGGAACTCTTTGTATGTGAACAACATATGGTGCCAAATCTGAAGCTACATAAGAAGGTCTAGCAACTGGGGCACTTGGGGAGTTGGTTAAGTTTTCATTGGCCGACAAATTCGCAGTGGATGGAGATGGATCTAATGAAGAAACTATGGGCGCATCCTGTAATTCATTAGTACTGCTACTAAGAATACACTGACATTCAAAAACGTTTGTTGAATCGAACACATTAGATTTATTATGACGGCTCCTCCTTTTTTTGTTACAATGTTTGCAAACTTTTCTAGATAAAGTTCGTTTGCGTTTTGCATGCGAAACATTTGACTCACAGTTATTATTATCAGTTACCGATCCTTCAGTGTCCAGACATGAACTATTACGTGAAATAGTAACGTAATTAGATACCGGGGGGGCTGTCCCACCCGGGTCATGAGGATCGTCGTCCATTGGACGAAATGGAAAGTTAAAAAGTTAAAACTTACCCAATATGTGATGAGATATGATACACTAATATGATATATAAATAAAAATTAAGTTAACAAACTACACTGCACTACTTATCTGATCCTTTAAATAGAAAATTAATGAAAAAATAATTTCTCCAAAAAAAGACGTCCACCGAAACCGACGTTTCCCGCGCTTCCATTTGATAAAGTTATAGACGCTTTTCTTCGAGTGACGTCATATCGCCAGCGGCAAACTCAAAGCGAACGGATAGTATAGTTCCAAAATACTGGACTGTCCTGTCGATGACATTGACAGAGGGGCGCCACCGTCAATACCGGATCGCTGGTTCAGATTTTTGCCATGTTGGAAACCATATAGTTGAACGATGGTAGCGCCCCCCTGTCATTGAGTTTGGTGGGACATTTCAGCGTGGGTCATCTATACTAATAATCTTAAAAAAAAAAATAGTGACGTAAAAGTTTAGGTACACACATGAAGCTAAAGATAAAAATGGAGGGCAGAGTTGGAACAAAAACTTGAGTCAAATACCTACTTATATCTATCTCGCTCTCTGCGGCCCTACCTCTCTTTTTAGTGTGAACTGTAGTATTGCTATCTTCTGATTTAAATCTCCTTGTAAATTCTTCGAAATAGCCAATTCACTAACCAAATCAGAAGTTAAACAAATAAATAATTAATATTTGAAATAGGGGTCGCAATACCGAATAATTTCAGCAAAACCGGTATTTTCGGTATTGGCTCTAAACCAATACCGATAATCCGGTATTTTCGATATTTCCGGGATTAAGCTAAAGTTAGCAAATTTAGTATAATAAACTTATTTTGCGGAGGAATAGTAAGTAGGTACCTAACCTAAATGAATTTATCTTCTAAGGGCTGATTTTTCAATCATCAAATAACTTTTAACTGACGAATAAATTTGTCATTTTGATATATTTCCCATACTGAAACTATCAAATATGCCAAAATTATCCAACGATTGAAAAATCAGCTCTAAATAAAACAAAATACTCATTGACACAAGGTTTGTTGTTTGATATGTTGGTAATCAATCAGTTAGTTCTTTGCAATAATTTCTCCACAAAGATCTCTGACCTCACCAATCAACTCATGGAAGAGAGACGGAACTTGGTTCTGCAGTCCTCTGAAGATGCTGCTCAGTATCGTCTTAACAGACAGATCTCCAAGTCTTTGACTCGCGACCTACGCCAATTTAATACAGACCGTATTAAAGAGGCGATTGAGTGAAACAAGGGCTCTAAAGTGTTCGCAAGAGATCTGTCTGTTGACCAAAGTCAACTGACCAAGCTGAAGACAGAGGATGGCAGAGCCATTTCGTCGGAGCCGGAGATATTGGAAGAGGTTGAGAAGTTCTACGGACAATTATACACGAGTGTACGCACACCTGTCACAAATCTAGCCGAAGACCCAAGAGCTAGATTGACCCGACACTATACCGAAGATATCCCGGACGTCAGTCTGTACGAGATTAGAATGGCTCTCAAACAGCTGAAGAACAACAAGGCACCGGGTGATGATGGAATTACGGCTGAACTTTTGAAGGCAGGCGGAACGCCGGTACTAAGAGCTCTTAAGAAGCTGTTCAATTCCGTCATACTCGAAGGAAAACGCCTACGACATGGCACTGAAGTGTGGTGATACTCTTCTTCAAAAAAAGCGACAAAACCTTGTAGAAGAATTATAGACCCATCTCACTTCTGAGCTATGTCTACAAGCTGTTTTCAAGAGTCATTACGAATCGTCTCGCTCGCAGGCTCGACGACTTCCAGCCTCCCGAACAAGCCGGTTTCCGAAAAGGCTTTAGTACCATAGACCACATACATACGCTAAGGCAGATTATACAGAAGACCGAGGAGTATAATCAACCACTTTGCCTGGCGTTTGTGGATTATGAGAAAGCCTTCGATTCGGTCGAGACCTGGGCAATGCTACAGTCTCTCCAAAGGTGACAAATTGACTATCGATATATCGAAGTGTTGAAAAGTTTATACAAAAATGCCACAATGTGGGTCCGCCTCCAGGATCGGGACTCGAAACCTATCCAGCTGCAGCGAGAGGTAAGACAGGGACACGTCATATCTCCAAAACTGTTTACCACCGCCCTGGAAGATGTCTTCAAGCTTCTGGACTGGAATGGATTTGGCATAATCATAATCCTTTATTAAAATAACTTGGGTTAACTAGTTCAAATACTTACTTTAATTAACTCGCGCGCGCGTATTTTGAATTAAATGGCGCGTAAATTTTTCTATTTGTATTTGTTTTTTATTTATTTTACTAAAACCGAAAATACCGAATATACCGGTTTTTGTGAAATGAATACCGGTATTAATTAGACCTAAATTTGGCCCGGTATTCCGGTATTTTCGAAATTCGGTATCCCGGTTTGCGACCCCTAATTTGAAACTAAGATTACCTAGTTAAATAAAAAATCACAAAATTGTCGGCCATTTAGGCTTAATGTGTTGGCGAATCAGGGAATTACAATCCCAATTCCTGGGTAATCGGTACCATGTGGCAACATCGGCCCAATCCGGCCCATCATGGCGGTTGTTTACTATTTTGTTTATTAAGCAGTTAATTTCGTTTGAGATTGTTTACAGGAAATAATCATTGTTTTATCACAAGAATTGGTGCAAAATTTTGTAGTGCGTGGTTGCGGTAGTACGTGGTGTCCTGGAACCCTGGAAGTGACATAAGATTCCACGCGTAAGTGTTTATTTCGTGATTTCCGACATTGGATCATTGTAAACATTTTTCACATTTTTTACAGTAATTTCTTCCTAAAACGTTTTACCAGTAATTACACTCATCATTTTTAATGATACCTATGTCAAGAAATAAAGATTTTACATTGGTTTCATTGAATTTGAGCAATTTTATATTTTTTGTTTATTTAGAAAGAGCGAGTCTGCCCACAGAGAGCGAGATAGTGATACTTAGTTTGTGCTTCAAGTAGGTATTCGGAGTGTGGCCTCCATTTTTATCTGTAGCTTCATGGGTACACACGACAGCACATCAGGCTACCCATTTTTGTTGCAAACTCGCCCCTATTACGATTGCACAACCATGAAGCTACAGATAAAAATGGAGGCCACACTCCGAATACCTTGAAGCACAAACTATGTATCACTATCTCGCTCTCTGTGGGTAGACTCTATCTTTCTAAATAAACAAAAAATATAAATTTGCTCAAATTCAATGAAACTCAATGTAAAATCTTTATTTCTTGACATAGGTATCATTAAAAATGATAAGTGTAAATACTGGTAAAACGTTTTAGGAAGAAATTACTGTAAAATATGTGAAAAATGTTTACAATGATCCAATGTCGGAAATCACGAAATAAACACTTACGCGTGGAATCTTATGTCACTTCCAGGACACCACGTACTACCGCAACCACGCACTACAAAATTTTGCAGCATTTCTTGTGATAAAACAATGATTATTTCCTGTAAACAATCTCAAACGAAATTAACTGCATAATAAACAAAATAGTAAACAACCGCCATGATGGGCCGGATTGGGCCGATGTTGCCACATGGTACCGATTCCCCAGGAATTGGGATTGTAATTCCCTGATTCGCCAACACATTAAACCTAAACGGCCGACAATTTTGTGATTTTTAATTCAACTAGGTAATCGTAGTTCAAATATTTAATTATTTATTTGTTTAACTTCTGGCCGGCTGATTTGGTTAGTGAATTGGCTATTTCACAATACTACAGTCCACACTAAGAGAGGTCGGCCCACAGAGAGCGAGATAGAGATAAGTAGGTATTTGACTCAAGTTTTTGTTCCAAGTCTGGCCTCCATTTTTATCTTTAGCTTCATGTGCACAACAAGAACCCACCCACAGTGGTTACTTACGTTGACGTGCCGTCGTCTGTACACTGAGGGCCTACTGTGAAAAAATGACAATATAGATGAACTACACTGAAATGTCCCACCGACGACATTGACAGCAGGGCGCCACCATCGTCGTGCAACTATATGGTTTCCACTTCCACCGTGGCAAAAGTCGGAACTAGCGATCCGCTATTGACGGTGGCCCGTGGCCCCCCTGTCAGTGTCAAATAAAGGACAGTTCAGTCACAGTGTAGTTCATCTATAAATTATATGTACCCTTAGATTATAATCTTAGTACCTATGTACCTATGACGGAAACGTTCAAAAACTAAATTTTTTATACATTTTTTAAACGCGCATGAGCGCGTTTGATGTAAACTTACACTCAGCCCACTGTAACTTAAACTTAGGTCATAGTTCACAAACGATCTCACCTTAACAGTAGTTCAAATGTCTTTGGTTCGAAGTTATGTAGAGGTATCGGCTCATCACCACTTGCTGAATAAAGCAGTCTTTTAAACTCTGTCGAAGCCATCGCTAGAATCAGCTTGTGTGCACCAAAAGGCACTTTCTCGGGTCCAACTAAGAACTTGCAATCAAATAAATCTTGCATCGTATACATTCTTCGTAACCCTTCAAGAATTACCGGATCGTCCTCATCTGGATCGGAGAGGAGCCCCCTTTTCCACATTTTTAACAACAAAACTGACTTGACACTTCACTTATAGCACTCTGCTAAGTAATTGTAGTTGCTAGGATTACTGGACAATGAATGGTTAGTCAACCAGCAAAGAGCAAAGCTAAAACCGAAGTGATTATTATTTTGCAGTGTTAGTGTAGTGATAGTGACGTTGACGTAATATCGACAATACTATCGATACCTATTCGGGACTATTCACACCTCGTTCCCACCGCTGCAGCGCTGCTACTCCTGTGTAGCCAGGATCTACAGCTTGACCGCCAATAAAAACCCAACCAGTGAAGGTCAACTTTGTCCCGGGGTTGTTTGTATCGATACTTATTATAGGTAGGTATAGCACTTAACTAAGTGCCTGAGATAATATGGGAGCGGCACATGAGGGGTGATCATACAAATCTGAAGGAGATGTGACTCGCTGACATTTGACCTACATTCTAATGTGCTCGGTCACTCTCCCCCTCCCCACTTCCCCTTTCCACCATTCTTACAGGTTTAATAATACGTTAAAATGCATTAAGTTTAATAAGATTAATTATAATAAGGGCTGGGCTGAGACTGAACAATTTTAACTGAAGAATAAGTTTATTGACACATTGACAGTTTCAGTATGGGAAATATGTCAAAATTACAAGTTTATTCTTCAGTTAAAAGATATCTGACGATTGAAAAATCAGCCATAAATTATGTAGACCTAACTTTAACATCGATATTACTGGGGAGAATGTCAATGTCATCACACATCACTAGTTTATTGATCTTATTATTACAAAGCTGGTACACACGCTATCCTGGCCAAACTAAAAGGATTCAAAAGCTATAGCAATAAAGTAGATTTTACACTGACGATTGTGTTTCTATTTTTAATCAGAAGTGGTACGGATGTTGAATTCACGGAATCAGGGGAATTACCTAACATAGTGTAGAGTACAAGAGTACTACTAGGGTTGCCACCATTTTTATTGAATTAAAAGCACAGTGGTTATTATTATTAAATAAGAAAAAAAGTACACAGTATCAAAATAATAATAATAGCATTTGGCCTCGGCCCGTGCTCCTAATGTTAACCTCTTAGGAGAGAAAAATGACTAAAATACATATAATAATATTAATAAATACTCTTTATTGCACACCAAAGAACAGAAAGAAAGAAAATCTTAAATAGTTAACTCAAAGGTGACTGACTGGCTGACGACTGACTGACTGACTGACAACTGACTGACATAGTGACGGATCGGGCTGAAATTTGGTATTATATGCAGGTACATAAATATAGATGTTATGACGTAGGCATCCGCTACGAAAGGATTTTACAAAACTCCACCCCTGAGGGGGTAAAACGCACCAATCGATAAATTTTGTAAAACAAAAAATACTTACAAGACGACTAAACTTATCAAAATCCCAAAAAAATGAAATAATGAGAAATAAAGTATTTTCGTGTACTTACCTACTTTATAGTTCTCAAAAAAAAAAAATAGTACAATTACCTGAAATAACATAAGGATGGACTTCTTGGCGGGAATGTTAGCGGTTTTTTTATTTTCTAAAATTCGTGTTTAAACGACTATTAATGTGTAATAATGGTGGATTATTAACCATTAAGTCGACGGTCCCTACGTATAATTCAGTATCTACCAGTTCCGTGATTTGCCGTTTTTGTTTGCAAAACCTTCAGAGCACCCAACAGTTTCGGCTCAGTTAAAAAAACATACAGTTTTTATTCAAATTGAACCTTAAAACGTCAAAAAACAAATCCCGCAACTACAAAATTAGAACGATTTCCGCAGTAAAATTGCATTAGTGGGAGTTAAGAAATTTTATGTTGGACCGCACGCCTTACTCCGCGCGCCCAGCCCCGCAACTGCCACTGTCATTCGCGCAGATCGAGTAAATTGATACGTAATTTATGAAGGACAAAGGTATTATTATGGTTTCTGACTTAATTTATTTCACTCAACATTATACCAACGGCAAATTAATCAGTTAACTGTAGGCATAAGGTAGTTGCGTTGTTTTACTAGGGAAAATTAAAGTTACTATTATAAGTAGGTGGCACTTACTTATTTTTACGTCGGAAAATTCAAGTAGGTATCTTCTAGCCGTAACTGCCACTATAAATGTTTTACTTTGGAAAAGTTTGTTTTATGTCTATAAGTTAGTGCCAGTAACGGTGTTTTACGCTGAGAAATTGTATTTTAGCAATATCTGGTGGACATAAAAGTGAAGACAAAACAATATAAAATATGATTTATACAACACGACTTAAGTATCTAGGGTTATTTATTAGACTCAACGCAACCAAATTCTTCTCCTATGCTACTTTATAATACAAGATACCAGTAAAAAATCGTAAAATTTATTTTATTTATTTATTAAGCATAATAAAGGCATTCAGAAATAAAGATAAGCAGGTAACACTTACAAACAAAAGTTTAAATTAACTGCATATAGAATCTACTATTACATAATAATGCTCACATGATATTGCAAACATATACCCATCAGAAGGATGAGGTATACCCACTAAAAATACCCTGGTGCGGTGGTGCCCCGTCACTCGCTATAAGTGCTAACTTTGAGATTCCAGACAAGATCTCCCACCTACACGGCGACAGTTGGGACGAGAGCAACTGGAAGTACACAGCTTTCCCGTACACACACTCACCGTCAGCAGACGGTGGTGGTGGCCAATCTATGCAATGCCTCCCGTGCGGCCCCACGCCCCCGTTACGCTGGTCATTAGGTACCGAGGAAGGAAGATAGGAGGCAATCATACTGTCACCTTCCCTGGAACGAATTCAAATGCACTTGGTTAGTAGTCACGCTATCGTACCGCAGCTTCTTGCGGCACCTTGTCTTCTCAGATAGAGGTGATTCATTACCACCCAACTTTTGTTACCGTCCACATAGCTTTGACTATGCTATCCCGCAAGAATATGGTGTGTCGTATGTTCCTAGCCACCTCAAAACAGGTAGGGCTCGAAGGATCCGTGCCCAGTCATGGTGCGATCGCTAGAGCAACCTTAAACTTCAGCACGAGTGCGAATAAGGTTCGACGACCCAACTTAGCCACGGCCCATGGCGAGGTGGTTTATCAACTATTAGACTACAGCACAGTCTAGCGAGTCTCACGTCAAACGGCCTCTCTGTCCTCCTATGGCGGAGCTTTCACCTCGTTCTTCACGCTGCGTTAAAGCCGACGATGTAGCCTTGTAGACTTTCTGGGCCTGTTAAGGTCTTAGAAGATGGGCAGCATTACCCTTCCCAATGAGGGTGATGCCTTAGATGGGACAGAATCATGCTTTGAAGGTGCCAGTATAGAGCTCCCGGCCTTTCTCCATAGCCTTCCGACATAGAGTTTTCGGACCTCCAAATTAGGGAAGCAGCCACGAAAAAGCAAGCTGTCTTCCATTCGCACGGCGACGGGTTGGAAAAAGCGCGAGCTGCCACTGGTTATATACATAAGGTCACCGTATTTACGTTCACTACTTAGCGCCACTGGTGATTAACAGGATAACTCTTAGATATTTGATCTGGGCCTTAGTTTTGACAGTGGTGTGGGCGTCAGGTGAAGGTGTCAGGGATGCCTTTAAATATATGTGGTCCCTGGCCTAGGGCGACCATAATGCCGTCTGTGGAGCCCAGCCAAGCCGCCTCGCTGTGAAAGTTATTTATTTATTTATGAGGATATTCTTGTAATGATGAAACTATCTGCATGACAGATGATACCTTGAAATATTCATGTTTGAACCAAATAAACAATTTTTCTTTCTTTCTTTCTTTCCCTTGAAAAGGGTTCCACTTAGTACCCAGTCGTATTCAATGTTCCACAAGATCGAACTCAAAAAAGAGCCATGTGGATCTTCGGACTCGATGTCATGCTGTCAAACCTGGCCGGCACTATTGACAAAGAAAATTTACCGGTTCTACAGGTATTCTTCAGTAAAAAAAACCCCTTAGATAAGGAAGAATCTTAAGGTATTGAGTGCCTCCAATATGCCACTATCTGGGAAACGAGGCGGGACGCTGTTATGCCTCGTCGAGCAGGACTATGGGCCTAGAGTGAGCGTTACGGTCAGTAGTAGCTGAACTTTGTTCCCGTGTAGGACATGGCGCACAATTTTTGTTGAAGATGCCAAAAAAAACTACAAAAAATTAGAATGAATACTGTATTTTTACTTTTTTGATATCTTTAAAAATGACTGAAATATTCAAGCTCAAAGTGCGCTCTTCCGCTAGGAGCGATTTTCCGCGCGGATTTAGAAAATGTGACGTAGTAACATGAAAAGCTGCATGTAAGATATTATCTGTGTACAATGGTTAGAATGGTTAGTAGGGGAGCCGAAGCGGGGATTTCGGGACTTACTAAAGAGTGGCAGACTAACATACAAGGAAATACTTTGTATCTGGTAAATTACCTCTAAGTATGAATTTTTGATATAAAACGGCATTAGTTCTTATGCCTCTCACCCAAAAAATACCTCAATTAAGCCCAATATTGAGACCGCAGCCAAACTTTGAGTGACGATGGAAACTAGCCTAGATGGAGGTTACATGAAATTGAACTTCTGCTTCTTCATTGATAAAGACTTATCACTTACCATACCTTATCATTTTGTATTCCATTTTCAAGTCACTTTTTTTTCGCTTGCTGTTTAAACGAAACGTGGGATTTTTTTAAATCTCAGGTCTTTTGAACGCACATCTGAACGATGTCTGGTTTTAATTTCTTCAGTTACTCCGTGACCATGGCGCTTGCAACAGTGCCGAAATATTGCGACCTTTACCAGATCGTCGGTCCACCTAGTAGGAGGCCTGCCCACGCTACGTCTTCCAGCCCGTGGTCGCCACTCAAGAAATTTTCTGCCCCAATGGCCATCGTCTCTACGAGCTATGTGTCCCGCTCACTGCCACTTGATTTTAGCAATTCTGCGTGCTATGTCGGTCACTTTGGTTCTCCTGCGGATCTCCTCATTTCTGATTCGATCACGCAGGGAAACCCCGAGCATAGCCCGCTCCATTACCCTTTGGGTGACCTTGAGCCTTCTTATGAGGCCCATAGTAAGCGACCACGTTTCAGAACCTTAAACTTTCCTATTTATTTCACGACTAGCTTTTGCCTGCGGCTTCACCCGCGTGAAATTTAGTGTCACAGATCGGCATAAATTATAGCCTATATGTTATTCTGGGTTACAAACAATAATATTGTACAGTTTCAACAAAATCCGTTGAGTACTTTTTGCGTGAAAGAGTAACAAACCTGAGACACAGGAATCTTCCTAGTTCAGGTATCAACCCACCAACATTCTTACTTTTCCTGATTGTTTGTTATCATAATATTATCTGTTATGTTGGTGAGAAATAAACATTACTTTACTTTATTTTAAACAATATATACAAACTTGGTTATTTTTCCAGAAAATTTATATTTAAGTGCATAAATGTAAAAATGGCTTCATAGTGCACAAAATTGGCAATAGGTGGCATAATAATGGTTACTTTTATAGCGCCTAGTTTGAAATGTGATTGAACGATGACAACTAACAACAGTTGTCAGTTAGGTAAAATTTTATTTTAGTTGGAAAAAGACAAAAAGTGGTAAATGGGTTAACGTGCGGGGGCTGCAAAATCATGTTGTGACGTCACGCGCGAATATTGGAAATTTTTGAAAATTTTAAAAAGTCCGTAAACTTCTCGAGGCTCTATCTTCGGTAATACTGGATGGATTGAGGTGAAATAAAAACTAGTGTAATGTGTGTGATCTAAACTTTAAATTAAGTCATAATTTAACTTAATATTACAACTTATGCGTGTTGTCCATTACTGATGTGGCAGTTAATAATTTAAACAAATATATTACTCCGACGTAAAAGTTAGTAAGTACCACTTACGTCATTTGTAATTAGAAACTTTCCGTTGTATAAGTGAGTAAATGACAAATAATACACTTATTGTGATTATTTTTTGATAATTCTTCATGTTTTATAAAATATACCTCATATAAAACTATTATACCAAATTTCATCAATGTATGATAAATAGAACGCGAGCTACACGTCATGTTTAAACCTTCAAACCGCTCTCCTGTAAAATTGGCCGTTTTCAGATACGTTTTTATACGTAGGGACCGTCGAAGTGTTCGTGAACGTGCATGAGTGTGGGCAAATGAAAGAAAGCAGTGCATCGTGATTCTTCGGATTCTCTCGGAGTTATTCGGAGGATAGGATAAAGGATTAGGATAAATAGTGGGACGTGTAAGTGCTTTTTTTTTTTAAAACATCGGAGTGCCAGACCGTCTCGTGCACATCATACGAGACTTTTTGTCGAATCGCTCTTTCCGCTACCGAGTGGATGGGACACTGTCCCCCCCGCACCCCATACGAGCCGGAGTCCCCCAAGGGTCCGTGCTCTCGCCTCTCCTCTTCTCGCTCTTCACTAGCGACTTCCCGAGGTTTAAGCCATCGCCGCTTACAACCCACACCGCCCTCTTTGCGGACGATACAGCCATTTACTGTACGTCCCGCCGGGCAGCCCACATAGTCAAGACCCTCCAAAACACTGCCGACGTCCTCGGCAAGTGGTTTAGGAAATGGCGTATCGAGGTCAATCCCGATAAAAGCGCCGCCATCATCTTTGCTCGCAATAGCAAATTCCCTCCCACGCCCAAATCGATCACTATGTTCGATCGTCCCATTCCATGGACAAAGAAGGTTAAGTATCTCGGCGTCACTCTTGACAAAGGGTTAACCTTCCGCGAACATGTGAAAACCGTACGCGACCGAGCGTCCTTCGCTCTAGGTCGCCTCCATTGTCTCCTAAACAGTCGTAGTAAATTGTCGCTTAGAAATAAGTTGAGAATTTACACGACTTGCATTCGTCCCATTTTCACGTATGCAGGCCCAGTGTTTGCACACATCGCCCCCTCCCACATCCATAGGTTACAAGTCCTCCAGAATAGGTTCATGCGCAAGGCCACGGGAGCCCCGTGGTACCTGCGTAATGAAAATCTCCATATTGACTTGGGGTTACCGACTATTAAGTCGTACCTCAAGCAATTATCTGAGAATTATTTTGACTCTGCCACGTCCCACCCGAACCCCCTCATTTCCGGGGCGGCGAACTACTCGCCGGACCTCCCCACCCCCCCGCGCAGACGTCGTCCCAGGAACGCCCTCAGCGATCCCGACGACGACATCACCCTAGCCATCGAGGCCGCCCAACAGCTCGCGAAAACTAGCACCACTCCACTCCAACCGATCTACCGTCCTCGCCGGCGAGGACTCGCGCCGCGGTCCCCTTCGACCCGTCCCTTTTTCTCACGGTATCGGCACGTGCCGGGCCGCTTCTCTCCCCAAACCTACGTTAGGCTACCGTCCCCCAGCAACGCCCTAGGCCGAGGTTCGAGCCCCACTCGGGGGCGCCCTTAGGCTCGTTGCTTAAATTTTGAGGTTGAGAGCCATCTGCGCTCACCTATTGTCCGGTGAAGCTGAAAAAGCCGCTCACGGCTATCAGCATAGTCAGTCCGAAAAAAAAAAAAAAAAAAAAAAAAAAAAAAAAAAAATGCTTTTTTAAAAGCCTACTTGCAAAAATAGAACAAGTTTTATGAGCTTTCATGCTCTTTAATAGAATAAAAATACTTGCTATAGTCAGTTTTTTTATTCAGTTACATAGGCCCTTTCCATGCGCTTATACATGTAACATGTCCCAAATAGTTTGCCCACTATTTCGGGACAACATTATTATGGGTGTTGCTGAGAAGCGGCGGAAGGAACTCAATTACTTGTCCATAAAAAAAGTATGGTCTCCTTTAGACGTTGACACTGGGGTATTGGATACTATAGATGACCTACACTGAACTGTCCCCCCAAACTCATTGACAGGAGGGCGCCACCATCGTTCAACTATACTGGGTGGAATTTTGTAATGCCACCTGGAGGGAAAGTACCCTTAATACGTTGGAGACGTTAAAAATTACCGTAATTGGGGCTCAGATTAGAGAGTATGGTATTGGGTCTATGGACGTCGACCATAAACCTACGGTTATAGCGGTTATTGGAGATCAAAGCGATTTATTTAGGGATTCACCGACATATAGAAAGTCCCATCCCATCCAAAGCACTAAAAGGTGTTTTTTAACGTATTAAAATTGCTCATTGTTCAGGTGAGACAGGGGGATTCCCAAATGAATGTTGCCATACCACGTATCATGTATACCTACCTACTATAAAAAAAGTTATTTTTTATCTGTAAGATGTAATTTAATAAAAGGCTTTATATAAAGCGCTTTTTTCACACGTTTTCCACTATTACTTCCCTACCACTGCTTCGGGATAATAAATGGGTCAGTTCTGAAGAGAAGCAGCTCAAAAAACTCACTTATCTTTGTCAGTCTCTTTTAGAAGGGTTTCCAATAGTAAGTACTTCATGTTTTCACTAACTGCAATAACATTGATGAGTTTTGTTTTTAGAATAAATGCTAGGACCTTTTTTAAATTTTTTTCGAAGTAAATTTTTTTACTGATTCGTGATCAGAATTAAGCTCTTAATTAACTCCCTAAATATGGCGAGGATTGAAATCAACATCCTGTATAGAATTCTCTAGTTAGGTAGGAACCTCGCACCTAGACAGAAAGCAATGGCAGAAGTCAACTACGCAAGCGCGGTGGGCGAATCCAGCTATAGCCCGGTCTGTGAGCACGTAGAATTTTGTCCAATGACCCCAAACTACCCATCCTTATCGCTCGCGCGTAATTAATTATATTGCTGTCGCGACTGTGCGACGGGCGCCCGCAGTAGCAACATAATTACGCGCGAGCGATAAGGATGGGTAGCTTGGGGTCATTGGACAAAATTCTACGTGCTCAAAGACCAGACTATAGATAAAAATGTTACCGTATACTGAACTTGCCGGGGTGTTGAATAAAACGAAAAATATAACCATATCGTTTTATTTTGCATCACAATCAAGAATGGGCATTAGAACCGTTGTAATTGTACTCCTTATCAACATCTGAGCATATCAAAATGAGCGCTATCGTATTTGCCCTAACCAGTAGGTCTAAGATGGCGCCGTGATAACTTTTATCGACGTCAAAATGTATGAGGAAAATCGATAAAATGGCGTGACAACAGCTTATCGCGGCGCGCATCTTAGGCCTACAGGGCTCCACTGTAGAGTACCTAAGGTACAGTCGCCGTCAGATATATTGGAGCAGACAAAGTGACTAAATACTTCTGAACAGTTTAAAATGCCAATAAGTTCCATACACTACAAGTTACCATTAATATCTGAACATTCATTATTTCATTAATATCTGAGCAGATGCTAGTCAATAACTTCTATACACACAACTAACCAATAATATGTGAACACTCATAACGTCAAGTGTATCTACGCAGCTAAAATGAGACACATGATGTGCGTGATACACATAATATCTGTTACATCCTGTACACTATCAATTGGATTTATAATGAAATGCACAATGATTATTGTCAATATATTTTTATTTATAACAATTTATATAAATTTTAGTACTTTGTGTAACCTCCTTCTGCATATTTAAGACCATCTGCGTACGTAATGAATGTTCAGATAATTATTATTGGTTAGTTGTGTGTATAGAAGTTATAGACTAGCATCTGCTCAGATATTAATGAAGTGATGAATGTTCAGATATTAAAACTTGTAGTGTATGGAACTTATTGACATTTTAAACTGTTCAGAAGTATTTGGTCACTTTGTATGCTCCAATATATGTGACGGCGACTGTACGGTCATTCGTCAGTGGTGCCAACTGTTAAGTTTAAAAACGATAGCCCTCACTGTCTAAGAACAGGGCCGTCTTTGACTTGCTGAGGGCCCGTATCTATGGGCTTTTTTCCTCTAATGGCGCAGTTACACAATATACGAAATTGATCGAATCAGATAGTGTAAATACGCTTTCTTTCTTTTTCATTCTTCCGTACCCACGCGTATTTAATAATTTTCGCGCATAGTGTAACTGAGCCATAATAAAAGGAGGAATCCGCTACACTACAAGAACTTTTCAGCGGTTACGCTTATGCTAATTATAGGTAGTTTTTTTAATAGTCCCGTTAGCCCCTCGTACTAAGCTAAATATGCTTGTGCTACGAGTGGGCTCACCACAATAGTCGAGCGGCGATGGGATTCGAACCCGCGTTCCCCGGATCACGAGTCGGCCAGGTCGACCTCTTCACCGTTCGGCTATCGTGGCTTCAACATTTTGTGGGGCCCCGTGCCCCGGGCGACCAGTGGGAAAGACGGCCCTGACTATGAATAGGTTTTAGAGCTTGAAATAAAGTATTACTGAACAGCAACTACTTAAAAACATAAGGGTTCTTACACACGAACAGCATTTTGCTGTCGACGCATGTAACTGCAGTCGACGTCAGAAGGCGACGGCTAGCTGTCGACATGCTGCCGACGTGCTGTCGACGCGTTCGCGGCTGCCGCCGGCAGGTGGCGACAGCTAGCCGACTCCGCCATTTTGAAGGTCAACTGTCAGTAGTCCAGGAGCTTACACGCACACCTAATGAGTTCCGAACAAATTGATTCGGAATTGCTAAAAAATTTGTGCTGTCAAAAACAATGAAATAATATGGAACTCGAATTTAGAAGGCTACCATAATAAAACATAAAAAAATAGAGCATGGGCGTCGGTGTGTGTAGTCTCGTTCTCTATTCAATAACATTTCTTAAACTCACAATGACCGGTTCTTTCTCTTTCGTCGACGACGACGGAGTAAATGCAACAACAGTGTTTCTTCAATGAAATCCATTTTCAACTGGCTGGCTCCTGTACAAAGACGTACGCCGACACGGTCGTCGCAGCAAGCTGTCGACTCGTCGACGGCAGACGTCGACGTGTCGACAGCTTGCTGCGGGCACGTCGACGGCTAGCTGCCGACAAGTGACGGCGACTGCGGTCGCCTTTGCTGTCGTCAATGTGCTGCTCGTGTGTAAGAGCTCTAAATAACCCTTCGGCTGTATTGAAAGAACTCAATAAGTGACTAAAATTAAAAAAGCTGAGAGACAAAAATCATCGTTGTGTGCGTTTGGAAGCGTTTTTAAGCAAAATGGCGACTGGTCACTGCAAAAAAAATGCACAGGCCCTGTCACTGCTAAAAAATGAATGACACACGTCAATATTGAAGTTGGCAAATGTTAACAAACGTGTCCTCGCCGAAAACTGCCGTAGCGGTCGCCATTTTGTTTACAAGCGCACAACCCAAACGCACCTCTACGGCGTATTCTCTTCAATAATCCTCTATTTCAAGTATTTCCCTAGCCAATCTTAACGGATAAAAACATTGATGAAAGTCGGCAAGTGAATCTAGTTTAAAAATGTACCTATCTAATGTTTTACATTAATTTTAATTTTAATCAAGTTGCAAACGTCATAAATATAAATAAATAGGAACAATTTTCGCTAACAACACGGGCTGATCGTAAGGATTCGTTGTCAATTGTAAAAATAATAATAAGCCCAGTTTCCACCAAAGCGGAGCGGATAACTGTTTTGAATAACCAATCAGATTTCATTATTTCCAATTCTCCTCTCCGCTCTGCGGTTTTGACGCGGACCTTCATAAATATCCGGGAATCATTATAATGTTGCTCCCGAATTGGCTTTTTGATACATTATAAGAAAATAAAATATTTGGGACACCCATGTCCCCTGAAATAGCAGACAAATTAAACTAGCAACACAAAACATTTTTTTTTTCAGACTATAAAGCACCTATCACACCGTGAGCGAGCTTCATTACGTCACCATAATGATTTGAACCACAGATCATAGAAACTAAAGGGAGATGTGACAAAGGGGCGGGGCCGGTGTTGCAGCAATATGCCCAAAAACAGAACACATTGCTCGCGCGCGACAGCAATGATGACAGCGGCGTCGTCATAATGTAAAAACTTTACATTGCTTGCGTAGCGTAGTACTAAAGATTATTCGAACGTTGAGTACTGATACCGCAGTGGATAATGGGCACATACTTTGATTACTTTGTGTGTGTGAATTTCTAATGCGACATTGGGTTTCGAACTCGGCGCATTAGTTGGCATCTCTCTTTAACTCTATGATTTTAACTCTTCTAACCCCGCGAATCGAGACAATAGAAAACAATTGTTTAAAAAATTGCCCGTTTTCACCATTAATTTTTAAGTGACCCCTATGGTAACACATAACATGAATTTTGTTTTCATAGGAGTCACTTAAAAATTAGGGATTGATGGTGAAAACAGACAATGTTTTAAACAATTGTTTTTAATGTCTCGTGTAACTTATAATCGGTCAAAACCACTTTTGACTGCAAAAATCAGTCAAAAGTGATTTCGTCTTGACTGATAGTGAGTTTTGACTGCAACGTAGACATGGACAGTAACAAATATAGCTTACGCTTCGCTCACGCTGTGGCACGGGCTTAATTGCACAATAACAAAATATCTTATACAATTAAAATTAACATATTAACTATACTTAAGAAGATATTTAGACTAGAATAAAATAACTGAATATAGTGATCAATATTACATAAATTTGGATTTTTTATTTCATTTAATTTACGTCGCTTGGTATTGATAATAATTAAGCAATTGAATAAATTGAGGTATTTACTCAATTTCAAATTATTCAAACTTAAAAATAAACCATTTTTTTATTATAAATACATTTCAAGCGAAGACATTTTGGAAAACAGATTTTAAAAATATTTTTAATAATAACTTAATATTGTCAATTCCATAACAAGAAAAAAATATAATTATCATCTATCTAGTTAATTAATTATATAACGTCTTAGTAATAAATTATTTTCTATTATAAATTATTGTATTGATTTAATGAAATTCTTTGATGGATTAATCATTAATGCAAATTGAAAAAGTTTCATATTATTTTTAAAAGCATGTTTTAATCAAATGTCATTTTAAATACATTATACAATAATCATCATCATCATTTCAGCCACAGGACGTCCACAGCTGAACATGGGCCTTCCCCAATTATTAACAAATGAATACCAGACCGCAACTTTATATTGGTTTTTTTATGAACTTTGAGATTTATTTTTCATTCTTTCTGTTCTTCAAAATATTAAAAATACTTACGTCTATCATGACTCCATCAATTTCGTCTTAAATACTATAAAAAACAAAAATGTCATCAAAATGACAAGACTTAACAGTTTTTAAATGAACTACAACGATCTGTTCCACCCGTGACATTAACAGGGGGCGCCACCGTCAATACTGGATCGGTGGCTCCGATTTTTGACTACAGGGTGTTAGGTAAATGGGTATATTTTAATTTGCATACAAATCGGATTTTACTAAATTTATTTTGTATGAAAATTAAAAAAATTAAAATGATGATATCAAATTTCTGACTTCACCATACCATTTATATGACCATGTTAACATGGGCTAGTGTCGGCTCATATACCCATTTACCTAACACCCTGTATACAGTTGAACGATGGTGGCGCCCCCTGTCAATGTGTTTGGTGGGACAGTTCAGTGCAGTTCATCTATACTATTGCTTAATTGTTAGAGGTCAATTAAGATTTTAAAACTATTAATTGCACGAAGAATCGTATGGTCGAATTAAAAATTGAAAATCCTGGTCTGCGCAAAATTCTTGTAAATTCAACAAGATCAATTTAAATAAAACTGATTATTTTTATTAGTTGTATAGTCTGGTCCGTGAGCACGTAGAATTTTGTCCAATGACCCCAAGCTACCCATCCTTATCGCTCGCGCGTAATTATGTTGCTATCGCGCTCGCACACTCTCTGCGGGTGCCAGTTGCACAGTCGCGACAGCAATATAATTACGCGCGAGCGATAAGGATGGGTAGCTAGGGGTCATTGGACAAAATTCTACGTGCTCACGGACCGGGCTTTAGTAGTGGAAGCGAGAACAAATATGTTTTTATAATTAGAGCCCACAGCACGTGCTACTTTACATCCGTATTCACAAACGATGCTTGCTCAAGTGAGGCAGCAAATCGAACGCACAGCGTAATATACACAGAATATTCACAGAGCTGTATACAGCAGAATACAGCTCTGTGATTGGTTCGTGCGTCACCCTGTGCGTTCACGCGCACTGTGAGACCTCATAGTAATGTTTGTGAATACGGGCGTTAGCATCGGCGATTAAGGGCAGATTTTTCAAGTATCGGACTTTTAACTGAAGAATATATTTGGCACATTAAAAGTTTCAGTAGGTACGAGAAATGTGTCAAAATAACAAGCTTATTCTTCAGTTAAAAGATATTTGCCGATTGAAAAATCAGCCCTTAGTCGCTATTTAGAGGTTGAATGTAGCGACCACACATTGCACACATAGTGTAGGCGCACACTAGACGACACGCGAAAGCGACAGTCGCAAATTGTCGGCCGCAGTCTGTCATCGTGTCTAAAGTCCGGTCGCCGAGCAGATATAATTTCGTCCAATGACCCCAAGCTATCCATCCTTATCGCTCGTGCGTAATTATATTGCTGTCGCGCTCGCACACTCACTGCGGCCGCCTGTCGCACAGTCGCGACAGCAATTTAATTACGCACGATAAGGATTTGTAGCTTGGGGTCATTGGACGAAATTCTATCTGCTTGGCGACCGAACTTTAGCCGCCCAGCTGTCGCTGTCGCGTGTCGCCTAGTGTGCGCGTACACTTAAAAACGCCAAATGCGGCGATTGAGTCGCTTTTCGGAAGTTAGACACAGCGATAGCAGTCGCTAAAACGATTCCGATACCGCGTCTGAACTCATAAAATCGCATAATCACCATGCTAAAAGTAACTTGCCTGCTGTGGCCCATAATTCACAATAAACTTGGTATAGACCGTTTCATCCACGAAGACGCGCCCCACCCCTTTTGGGCGAGGGAAGCGCGGGGTGCGGGGAGTTTGATCCGAGCAATCCGAGCGGCATTATTGTTGTGTGCGTGTGCACTCATGGATAGAAACACACTGTTTACTAAAAAAATATGGATTAGCGGAATGCTGTATTATTTAAGAATTGGCGACGTTGGACATGGAAATAAATAAGTTAAAACGAATAAGCAGCCTGAAGGGCAGCCTTACACGGACACAATATTGTAAGTACAGTGACTGAAATCTCCGATGAAGAGATTACATTACGAAACTCCCCGCACCCCGCGCTTCCCTCGCCCAAAAAGTGGTGGGGCGCGTCTTCGTGGATGAAACGATCTACACTGGTCATCACAAAAATCGGCCCACCTACGTTTTACAGGAAAACTCGTTTCTACTGACACAATCATGGTGCCCCAACAATATTGGTGTCATTTGAAAGCCCAATAAATATCCTTAAAGAAAATCACATTTAATTTCCTAATAAACGATTAACATATACAATAAATGTGACTTGAAAAACTTGAAAAAAGACCTCACTTTGGGCTCACCTCTGGGATCAATTAGACCAATTTTTATGGTTATAAAACCAAATAATGATCTCACGTGTCCTCTTTTACAGATGGATAACGATTAATCCCAACTTAACAGTTTTATAGCCATAAAAGTTGGCTCAAGCGTAACTACCTATTTTTTGAAGAAGTGACTCTGGATCCTTCTACAGACACATTTTTGGGGTAAAAACCTTTCGTTTAATGAAATGAAGTTTACAACTAGGCTTTTAAATGGTGCCAATATTGTTGGGAAGTGGGGATGCATACGTTTGAGAAGTGCTTGTTGCGGGAGGTGCGATTTATTTGATGCCGAGTGTATGTATTTTGCAGATACATATTGATGTTCCAAAATATGGCAGCGCGAAGTTTGTTTGCATCTAATTTACAACTAAAGAGATCCCATATCCAAGTTAAAACTTAAAACGACGCTTCTACATTTGCGTCGCCGACTTTAAATACGTTGAAGGCAGGGATGTTATGGACATCCGTAACCGTAAGTGAAACTTTCGGATATCCGAAATTAAAAAATAACCGAAATCGTAACCGATTCAAAAGTTTCGGATAAAGGCGGAGTCTAAATCTTAATATTTTTAATATTTGTTACTTGTCTGGCATCCCCTGGGACCATTCTGTTATATCCGCCTGTTTTACCTTTATCATAGGTACCGTCATAGTAAATAAAGTGGCTATGTGAATCGCGCAGCGTCTTGCTATTTGAATTTTGCCTTTTTAAAATTCAAATATCCGTAACCGAAATTATACGAAACTTTCGAATAATCCGAAATGATTTACTATCCGTAACCGTAACCGGTATAATATTATTCTAATATCCGTAACCGTATCCATAACCGAAACTTCATATCCATAACACCCCTGCCCTTAAGCACGAAATTAAAACATTAGAAATGGCAACACTATAGATACTGGCAAGCTAACTAAACCGTTGAAAATTGTAAAAAAAGTACATTTAAATCTCGAATGTTCAATTATTTAAAAATGGAACAAATATCGAACTGCGCAATTTCGAACTACAACGAACTGTCCCACCCGTGACATTGACAGCAGGGCGCCACCGTCAATACCGGATCGCTGGTTCCGATAGTTGAACGATGGTGGCGCCCCCCTGTCAATGTGTTTGGTGGGACAGTTCAGTGTAGTTCATCTATGATTCTCAATTTTTTAAAATTAATCCTTGATATGTCAAAGTTTACGGTTTTTAAATATTTCCGAGTGATTTTTTCAACGTTTTATTTTAAAGAACAAGACGAATTTTCTAACAACTTTTTGACTAGCTTAATTATAATGGCGTAAATTACTTTTTATAGTAGAAATATAAATAAAAGGAGCATACTCCAAACATGTACATTACAAAATTTCCATAGACACAAAATATATAAATCTATATTATACTAATTTCCTTACAATGATATAATAATAAAATTCTTTATTTCGAACTGAGCACCTTTGAAATAAAATAAAGCACTAGCAAACATTAAAACCTTCCTTAAAAGATAGCAACATTGCATAACCATAGACTAACATTTGTCAAACCATAGACAAAACAAAAACGTGTAACCCTTAACAACTAGAAGAGAACTACTTATACATTTTAATTTTTCAAAAACTTTTTAAAAGTGACTAAATCTTTTAAATCGAATTTTGTACTCAAAAAATGTCCGAAACAACCACTTTTACTCTAACGCCATAGACAATATCCTCTAGTTCTAAACTTGAAAATTGTGTCTATGGTATGACTTCCGATTTTCAATATAACTACATCACAATACATTTCCTTCCCATCGATCACAGAATTTTGACCCTGCCTCATGCAAGTGTTACTACTGTCGTATTACATTTTTTTTTGTTTTGAATAGAATAAAAAGAATTTATTTCAAAACAGGTTATACAGGGTGTTAGGTAAATGGGTATATGAGCCGACACTAGCCCATGTTAACATAATATTATGCACATAAATGGTATGGTGAAGTCAGAAAACTGATATCATCATTTTAATTATTTTAATTTTCATACAAATCTGATTTTATTTATTTTGTATGAACATTAAAAAAAAAATGATGATATCAAATTTCTGACTTCACCATACCATTTATACGCATATGTTAACATGGGCTAGTGTCGGCTCATATACCCATTTACCTAACATCCTGTATATCTAAATCCGATTAAACTCTATTAGCGGCCGCCCGCGACTTCGTACGCGTGGATCCGTGCTTTGGGGTGGAGTTTCGTAAAATCCGTTCTTAGTGAGCACCTACGTTCTAAAAGGAACCCCCATGCAAAATTAGAGACTCCTAGCACTTGTAGTTTCTGAGATTTCGTGATGAGTGAGTCAGTCAATCAGTGACGTTTCCCTTTTAAAGGTTAATAAATATAATACGACAGTAGATAACATCCAAACATCCCCGCATTAAAAACATACACCCCCCCCCCCCCCCCCCCACAATAACTTTCCATACAAAACATTGTATATCTCATACAACACAGACCGACAGACGAGAATATTAAAATCTAGTCTTTATACAGGGTGTCCCGTAATGTAACGTCAAGCCGGAACTGGGTGTTGAGGCAAGTTGTGCTGGTTATCAGAAAAATATAAAAAAAAATCTATGTGGCATATTTTCAAAATAATAGGCATTTAAACAAAATCTAAAAATTCTACTCCAGGTGACGGTCCTTTTACTCGTGTTGCCACAAATCTTCACTTTTTCCAAATTTTTTTTTTGTTATGTAACTCTGAATAATGCTTCTCTAAATTGTTATCAAAATTACAAAACCAGCTGCTCCAGCTTGGATGAAATAAAAACATTATTCCCAAAAAAAATTTCAAAATAAACATTTTGCCTAGTTTAAACTGACTGTACTGAAATAAAAATGTACTACGCGAGTGTGGCAAGTGACGTCATAATTTGGCGCATTTAGTAAGGATTCCAAAATGGTATAACACTTGGTAAATTTTTGTTGTAATTGTCGACAATTTTTGTTTTTTTGGAAATAGTCCCGTTTTTAACTTTATCTACCTTGGTTAAAAATTATTATTCTAATGTGCCCAAAATTCAAGTTTCTGTTTCTGACTACCGTACAGTCAGTCACAGAATCTTTTGTCACCATGACAGTAATAGTAGTTGACATACTGTGACAAAAGTCACCCGTGCGCGCGCGCCTTTACTACCTGCTCTGCCTGCACTTGTACTTGGTAACAGGGATAATAAGGATATGAAGTTTCGGTTATGGATACGGTTACGGATATTAGAATAATATTATACCGGTTTCGGTTACGGTCACGCATATGAAATCATTTCAGATTATACGAAAGTTTCGGATAATTTCGGTTACGGAATTATTAGAATTTCAAAAATGTAGGTAATACAAATAGCAAGATGCTGCGTGAGCGTGACCCACATAGCTACTTTATGTACCAACTAAGACGACACCTATGTATGATAAAGGTAAAACAGGCTGGCATATTAGATGGTGCCAGCGAATGCCAGACAAGTTAGTAACAAATATTAAGATTTAAGGTACAATTCCAAGACGGGCCGCAGACCGCAAACTGCAACCGCAAACTGCAAAACTATGAAATCGGCAGCGCGGCATTGCAGCTGCGGCGTGTATACTGCAGATTTCATAGAGTTTTGCAGTTTGGAATTGTACCCTTAGACTCCGCCTTTATCCGAAACTATCCGTAACTTTTGAATCAGTTTCGGTTACGGTTATGGATATTTTTTTATTTCGGATATCCGATAGTTTCGGTTACGGTTACGGATATCCATAATATCCCTGCTTGGTAAGATGCCCCTCTCCGTCCCGCTCATACCTTTTAAAATGGCTTCTCCACCTCACTTAAGCCAGAAACT
This sequence comes from Ostrinia nubilalis, assembly GCF_963855985.1. NCBI lineage: Eukaryota > Metazoa > Arthropoda > Insecta > Lepidoptera > Crambidae > Ostrinia > Ostrinia nubilalis. Next base: position 3,842,947 of record NC_087115.1, on the reverse strand, counting down.
TGAATTTTGGGCACATTAGAATAATATTTTTAACCAAGGTAGATAAAGTTAAAAACGGGATTATTTCCAATAAACAAAAATTGTCGACAATTACAGCAAGATTTTACAAAGTGTTATACCATTTTGGAATCCTTACTAAATGCGCCAAATTATGACGTCACTTGCCACACTCGCGTAGTACATTTTTTTTTCAGGACAGTCAGTTTAAACTAGGCAAAATTTTTATTATGAAATTTTTTTTGGGAATAATGTATTTTTTTCATCCAAGCTGGAGCAGCTGGTTTTGTAATTTTGATAACAATTTAGAGAAGCATTATTCAGGGTTACAAAACAAAAAAAAATTTTGGAAAATGTGAAGATTTGTGGCAACACGAGTAAAAGGACCGTCACCTGGAGTAGAATTTTTAGATTTTTTTTAAATGCCTATTATTTTGAAAATATGCCACATAGATTTTTTTTTATATTTTTCTGATAACCAGCACAACTTGCCTCAACACCCAGTTCCGGCTTGACGTTACATTACGGGACACCCTGTATATTAATAATATGATATTTCACGCACAGAAAATATCTTGATATTTTTCAACAATCCATTAGCATTTTGTACGTCGTGCTGACTGAGTTGAGCACTACCTATAGTTCAATATCAGTTGTATACATCAAGCCGTTAAGGCGTGGCACTGAACCAGAGTAAATACAAATGAGTAGGGCATCTTCATAGAAACGCACGGGCGCGGTTTGTATGTGAGCGCGCCAACACGGATGCGGCGCGCACGCACACACTGACAAAATTTAGCGGGGATTGTTGAAATTTAGTGGTTGCGCCGAATGAGCCAGTGTGTGCGTGAGCGCCGCATACGTATATTGGCGCGCTCACATACAAACCGCGCTCGGTGCGTTTTTTTATGACGATGACCTACTCATTTGTATTTACTCTGACTGAACTTTACATAGTTGAAAATATAACTAATTTCTGGTGCAGTCGGGTAAAAAATATCAAGATATTTCCTTGCAATTATAGTTAAAAATCCCTATGATATTGTGCGTACGATCACAATGGACGTAGATGCAGTCTGAAAATCACAGTTTTAAAGGTCCGATATAACAGTGATAAAGGTGGATTTATATTTGTCTGACGTGTTGTGTCATGAATGACGCAGAACAAAATCGGTTTTATTCATTTAGGCCGGTTTTCTTTATTCCATCCTAATCCAAATCCGTCCTACAACTATCAAATTTCATTCAGTTTTAGATGCGTTTACACTTTAGTGTTGTATAAACAGTCTTATAAACAATATGAAAATGTAAAACATCGAAATCCGTAGATATTTTAACCCCAAACATTGAAATTTGACAGTTGATGCTATTTTTTGGATTTTGATAAGGATTGATTTAGAAAACCGGCATTAGTGTGCGACACGTTAGAAGCCAAAACATGACATAATATTCTAGTTTAAACATTGCCATAATAAATGTATTCAAAACAAATTCCGTTCTGATGCGTCACGACACGAAACAGCACGTCACACAAATATAAATCCGCCTTTAGTCTCACTCTTTGAACTATCAATGAAATATTGAAATAGCTACTCTTTCAAATGTATATAAGGTGCAATTTAGATAAACACGGATATTCACTATCTAAAGAACTAAAGCTTAAACGCATAGACAATAAATGAGCCTAATTACTTCGAACGAGAGGTTTTTTAAAATGACTTTTTTAGACTAGAGCGAGCGATTGAACATCTACTCCGATTGTTATCTCTCTCACACACATACCATCGTTCAAGATTGCGAGAGAGACAACAATAATCGGTTTCGTGTGATTTATTTTTAAATGATTATTATAATTTACTAAATAAGCATCTACTACCATTGTGGTACTGTCAACATAGAATGCAGCGTTCAAACCATTTGATGATTTAAGTCAATGTGAAAAAGATAATTTTTCTTAATAATCAATTTTTTTTTAAAGTGGATTTATATTTGTCTGACGTAGTGTCGTGACGCATCAGAACGGAATATGTTTTACGTCAGAAGCCATCGCAACACTTCAGATAAATATAAATCCACATTAATATAATACAACACTGCCTTCGTGTGCTTAATGCAAGTTGCAGGTATAGCGATTAACAGAGTTAGAGCCTGAGGTATGGGAGCGGCACGGGAGGGTGTTTTTGTGACGTCAAACGTCAGCGAGACTTCAAAAATGTGCATACAGTTCCAAAATACTGAACTGTCCTATGCATGACATTGACAGTGGGGCGCCACCGTCAATACCGGATCGCTGGTTCCGATTTTTGCCATGTTGGAAACCATATAGTTGAACGATGGTGGCGCCCTGTCATTGAGTTTGGTGGGACAGTTCAGCGTGGGTCATCTATAAGATTTGTATGTTCTGTCACGTCATAATATTTTATGTCAATGTCACCCCTCCCATGCCTCAGGCATTGACTAAGTTAAGAACGAGACCTACAATTCGTACTTAACAGTGCATTTTTAATGCTCTTTCTATTTGATATCCCCATAAGAAAACGTGCGAATATTTGCGAACACAATCATTACATTTCTCATGGCTTCACAACTACCCGCATTAAGCACTAATGTTGACAATTAAAGGTCATAGCACACTTATCAACGCGGAAAGGGATGAACACAACACTTTCACCGCGCTGTCAAACGCGAGGCGTTTACGTTACGGTGCGCCTCGGGTTGATACGGTTACGATCCGTTTCCGGGTTGATAAGTGTGCTTGTTTTTATGGCTAAATTAGGTCTTACTTAAGCTGGCTTCATATCATTGGGTTTGACTGGTTCTATCAAATGAGACATGGTGATGTGTCGCCTGTAACAAAAGAACAAATTAATTTAAATAAATGATGAACCAATTAACAAAAATATAATAGGGATGCTTAATACTCAATGGTTTATTGCATAACCACATTAGCATTCACATTAGGTCTTACAATTTAGGCAGTTATACAATGTGGACCCAGTTAGGGCACAGCAACTTTAGGAAGGAGGCAGAACGACGATCTTAATACACATTGAGTTTGGTGGAAATGTCATTATTAAACGTTTAGATAATTATAAAATAAATAAAGAATTAATGAATTATTAAAATGGAAAAATATTGTTAAAATGTCATGCTAATTACGGATGTTTCCTGTGTAAAAAAGCAAGAGTTTGAATTAGTCCATCGCGTAGGTTAAATTATCAAAAAATACTTGTCACGTGTTTTTCACTTTTTCAAACTTAATGAAGATTTTAAAGAGATAAAGAACGCCAAAGTTCAATAGAAGAGGCCCGTGACGTCAGTGCTTAAAAGTGCAGCACTTTGTGACGTCGCGCGGAACTTCAACGCACTGTAATTTTGTAATTAGGTATTTGTTTGATTGACAATTAAAAATATAAATGTCCAATATTTTTTGATATTAAAATTGACGAACTAAAAATATTTTTTTACGCAACTACCCACTGATCGATCGTTTCATCCACGAAGACGCGCCTCACCACTTTTTGGTCGAGGGAAGCGCGGGGTGCGGGGAGTTTGAACTTGGTACTGCTTATGTTCATCAAAAATATTTTAGGGCTCTAATGGCGAAAGAATCCATGTATGAATTTTGGACCGATTGGTAAAATTTTAAATCAAGCGAAACCGAAAAATCTGTCAAAAATGATATTGACAAAGGGCGTCAGTAAACTATAAACCACTTTTCACTGATTTTTGCAGTAAAAGTGGTTTCGACCGATTATGAGTTTTGATTGTAACATAAAGCCTGGTCCGTGAGCACGTAGAATCCCGTCCAATGACCCCAAGCTACCCATCCTTATCGCTCACGCGTAATTATATTGCTGTCGCGACTGTGCGACGCGCGCCCGCAGTGAGTGCGAGCCAAAGCTCGCACTCACTGGCTTTAGACATAATACTAATTATACATAATTAATACATACCTCAATCCTCTCTCGCCTCTGAACGACAGACTACACATGTTGCAACTTTTGTAATCTACGCCTTTGCCATCTTTTCCCGTCGCCCCTATCTTGTCTATGGCCGGGTCTTTCTTCTCTATGGCCGGATCTTTCTTCTCTATGGCCGAATCTTTCTTCCCTATGGCCGGATCTGTCTTGTTTATGGTCGGAATGGTTCTCTCTGAGTTCTCCGTCTCGCTCTGCGATTTCTTGCTGTCTCTGTTTGGAGAGTTCGTTGACCTCTTATCGGCTGGCTGGATTTTTGGTTTCATTAAGTCTGCAAAATAATTAATATTGATTGAGTCTGCAATTAGTATCATAGCTCATGCATGAGTACCTTGAGATCATTTTAGGGGGGAGGGGGGGCTGTGCCTAACCGGCTGGTTGGTCCCTCGTACTAAGCTAAATATGCTTATATCACGAGTAAGGCGGTTATCACACTGCGCCAGATTTAATCATTGTATGCAAGTACCTCAGTTTGTATAGAAAACACGCGCGGCACTTCACACTAACAACGCGTCCGCGCGCGTGATTTTTTATATGAAAATCACGCGCTCCGCGGCGAAGCGCGGCGCAGTGTGATAACCGCCTAAGCTCACCACAATAGTGGAGCGGCCGCTTTATCTGGATCACGAGTCGGCCAGTCCGACCTATGGTGGCTTCAAAATATCCCCAATTTTCGATGCTTTTACACTTTAATATTGTTTACCAACCTTTTGCGAGTATGACTACATTAGGCACGCCCATCACGCGATCCGGCGAGTCGCTGTTGGCCCCCGGCTCGGTGGCCCCCCGCTCGGTGGCCCCCAACTCTTTGGCCCCTTCCACCATCCGACTAAGCGGGAGCGCCTCATCGCTGGACCCGTCTGAATCGCTCCGCTGTTTCGATTGCCGCTTCTTTACACGTTTGCGGAATCTGAAATCGACGTAGAAAAAGGAGTAGGTTTAAGGGCTATATTTCACCGGGACACCTTGGCGCAACCAGTCGCCGCTATCAACAAAATGTATACAGCTCTATAGAGAGTTACTCACCACCAGGTGAGACCACCACCACGGACACCAGTCCGTTTGGTTGCCCAAAGCTCTATACATTTTGTTGGTAGCGGCGACTGGTTGCGCCGCCATGGTGTCCTGGTGAAATATAGCCCTAAGAATAAGCCCAGGCGCAGACCACGGATTTTTTGTCGGCCGATAGTTTAGTCGGGCAGTTTAAGCTTCAACCACACCAACGCGAGTGCTAATGAACCTCACTAGTGAGCGCGTCAAAACATGACATTAAATGTATAATGGATTGTACAGCGCCCCTAGCGGGAAACGTTCAAAAACTACAATTTTCGCGCTCATTATAGCCCGGTTCGTGAGCCTGAGCACGTAGAATTTTGTCCAATGACCCCTAGCTACCCATCCTTATCGCTCGCGCGTTATTATATTGCTGTCGCGACTGTGCGACTGGCACCCGCAGTGAGTGTGCGAGTGCGATAGCAACATAATTACGCGCGAGCAATAAGGATGGGTAGCTTGGGGTCATTGGACAAAATTCTACGTGCTCACGGACCAGACTATAGATGTAGACAGACTCACACTCAGCCCACTGATCGCCATCGCCGGCGCGATCAAAGGGAAATGACAGGTCGCGCGACCTATGACAGTTCACGCGATTTGTCATTGGCCTTTGATCGCGCTGTGATCGCACCGGCGATGGCGTCTGCACGCGTTGGTGTGGTACAAGCATTAATCAGTATGGGTATGTATGGAAGTGCACACATTGCCGATTGCGTTTAGGCGCGATTCACAATCGGTCCAAACGTAAAAAAATTACAAATTCGCGATTGGTCGAAATTCGCTATTGGGCCAATTCGTTATTGGTCCAATTCGTAATTGGACCAATCGCTTTTTTCTGCAATAGGTAAACATTGAATAACCTCCTTATTTTTTTCATTTAGGATATCCTTTTATTTTGGACCAATACGAATTGGACCAATAGCGAATTGGCTAAATAGCGAAATGGACCAATCGTGAATTGGACCAATAGGGTATTGGACCAATCGCGCCTAAATGCACCGATTGATTGATTCTAATTAGAATCGGGCCCAACTATCCGCCGACTAAATTCGGTGGTCTGCGCCTATGCTTATAATTTTTATCAATTTTCGGCATCACAACGATGATACTAGTTAGGTGGTAATTGTTATTAAATTTTCAAAATCAGTTCAGTAGCTCCAGAGGTATTATAAATAAAGTTTGTAAGGATGGATGGATGTTTGTTACTCTCATGCAAGAACTACTGAACAGATTTTGATGTAACTTTACAGTATTATTGTTCAAACATTAGAATAACATAAGGATAAAATTTCTAACAATCTGGGACGAAAAAAAGCTAGTTAAGCTTACCGTTTTCTTGGTCTCTTGTATACAACCACCGGTTTCTTAGGTTTCTCCTCATTATTGTTGATGTTAACGAACTTGGCAGTCGGTTTCTCAGCTTCAGTGCTACTTGATATGCTGGTCTTGTCGCATGCAAACAGATCGGTTTCGTTGCTCAGTTCGTTGCTGTCGATTTGCTCGCTGATCGAAAATAAAGTTAACTCGTTAATTTTCTTTTTAATTGTCTGAAAGTTTGTATTTGCAGCACACTGATGCGTTGGGCAATCTTTAATTTAAAGTTGAAAGAGCTAAAATACTTTAGAATAAATTGATAATGGGATTGCTGCCATGTACTATCGGCAACAGTGTTAACTGCCCATTGCCAGTCATTGCAAATAATCACCATTTGATGAGAACAAGAGCAAAAATGGAAAGGGATAGTTAACGCTGTGGCCGTGTGTACCTTACTTACGAATGCTAAAATACTTATTGTGAAATCAATAAATAGGTACCTAGTCAATGGAAAAATCTCAATAAAAAATAAACCAACATTAAAATACGACAAAAAAAAAATATTTCCTTTTTTAACCCTTTACCTACGGGCTCTTGGAAACCAAAGTCGCCTCTCAATACGGGGTATTTTAACCTATAAAATTGTTTGCTCCACTTAACATCAAGATATTTTAAAATTTATGAGACTTACGGTATTGAAATTTAGAATATTATATTCTGGAACTAATGTAGTTTCATAATCACAAACGCATTTTACACTTAATTTGCAATTTTATTGTTTTTTTTTCGTAAACCGTGATTTAGTACTGGCTTTGCCAAAATTACAATAGATGCCACCCGTATTGAGAAGTGACTTTTGACTTGGCAACTATAGTTGCCTCCCGTAGGTAAGAGGTTAATAAGTTAAAATTCCAATGTTAATCTTCTTAAAATTTTAATAAGCACTTAAAATTCAACTTCTACAGCATTATCTTAAAGCAAATGCAAATTTAAATCATCATTTAAAGTTACTTCAGCGAGTTGATGCCAGTGGCCTTGAAAATGTGCTGTTGCAAAAGATCAAAATGGTTCAAGGATTAATTTTACTTTTAAATTAAAACCAGCCGAATAACAATAAGTAAAAGACTTACCTGTGGTCCGAGCCATCACTCTGCGCTGCCGTTTCAAGCTGCTTTATTTGAAATGTTATGTTTATTCTTTTATAAATCTCTTCAGTGATATTTCGACATTTTTCATACTTAGAATCAATTGTTTCCTTCACTGACCACACTGCCTGCTGATTCTGAACAGACATTTTCATGTAGGATTCTTATTGGACCACCAGAATTTCATTTATAGCCAGTAAACATCGATTTGTTTGGGAAACATTGAGTATGCTCGCCATTTCAACACCACTCCAAATACACAGATTTCGAAACAACAATAATGGTTTCAAACTGGTTTTCAGGAACCTCCCGAGGCTAGATCGTAATGTTAGCACTAAATTGGAAGTTTAGCTGAGTGTTCCACACGGAACGGCCGCCCGAATCTCAAGAAAACAACACCTCGGGAACAAAGAGTCGTCAAATGTATATTTTATGGCACAATAAAAGTCATTGCATAGCAGATTGCGAGCGGGATATATTACAGGACTAGACAATACTACGGTTCCAGCACACACTTATTAATTATAACATTAATTAAAACTAATAACAATAAAAACAAATTAAAACTACTGTCGCCGATGCGGCTTTTTTTTGTTTTTTGACGTTTCTAATTTAGTGTTGCTTTGCTAATTGCCCAATATTTCACATTGAAAAGTACTTATTTCCATAGACAAAACACTTTCCCGCAAATTGTGAGGCACGTGAGCGTGACAGAAGTCATAGTATTTTTCCGGTTTTCATATGTTTATTGCAAAGTTGCGTTAGAATCATTAATTTGCATGTTTGTGTTTCATTAATTAATCATTGTTTTGACTCATAAGCATGTACTCAAGAAGCCTCAAACATACTCATCAACTTATTCATTCGGGTTTCGAGATTTTTGGACGAATCAAAAAAAAAATATTTCCCGCTATTTTTTGACAGCACTTTTGTTTTGACGTTTGATAGCGGCTGGTGGGCTGTTGTTCTGCTGTTGTGTGAACGAAATTTTCAATAAAATCTAGGTTTTCGTATTAAATCAGCAATGTGAAAGCTCATAAAATAAGTCTTTCAACTCTGTTGAGACTAAATGTGGGATTAATTTGTGTTTGCATATAATTTTTCTTTTTAAAATGGCCAAGAAAGCTAGTGTAGATAAGAAACTGTTAGCTAAATTGGTGACAGAAACTGCAGATAGAAAGCCGTGTGCCTTTTGCCAGCGAGAAATTGATGACGAGATCACATACGGAAAGTTGTATTCAATTGGGATCATTCAGTGTCACTACTTTTGTGTGGTAAGTAATTTTCACCAAATGGTGCCCTTTTTAAAATAGTCCACGCATTTCTACCTATATTACATACTTTAATAAAGTAATGTAAGTAGATATCTGGTTAAATGGATGGGTGAAACCATATTTTAGTCTTTTTTATCTGGAATTTGCTTAATAACTTCTTGAAAAGTACCAGCTCCTGGTTTGATTATCATCAGTGGGTTCCTGGGATCTGTCAGTTAAATAAATCTCTAAATATATGAATTCTATGTCTAAAAGGAAAAGTAATTAAACAGAATGTAGCTAGGTGAAGAATTGGGTATTTGCCACCACTCCCCAATAATAGGCTAGATGACAAAATTTCAATTATTTGTCCGTCAGACAGATAATTAGAAAATAATATTTTATTAGACTTATATTTTTTATTTTCTTTCATAATTAAATAATAACAGTGCTTCATCGAGTTGAAATGGTGCGATATGTCACGCTTGAGTAGAATTTTTACTCAACAGTGACGTCACGCGACGTTTCAACTCAATATAATGCTGTAATTATTCGATTATGGAAAATAATAAAAATTTGAGTCTAATATTTTCTAATTATCTGTCTGATGGACTAAATAGAATTTCGATTTCATTACCCAGTCATCATCCCTATTCTAAACCAAAACGTTTTTAAAAAGGCACTTCATTGTGGTCTTAAAAACTTAATTTCGTTTAAAATTAGCTGTAAATTAAAATTTTTGGTTGCATTGTAATTGTAAAAAGTAGTTTTAAATTCTTGAAAAACTTTCATTGCAATTTTAAATATGACTTTTATTCCAGTTGCTGTCGTGTTGCTTGATTCAGAAAGGGAAAGATGAACAAGGGCTCTTCGGTTTCCTGTACCCAGACATCTTGGCTGAGGTTGAAAGGAGCAAGAAGCATGTAAGCTAATATACGCAAAAAAATTTTTAATAACGGTTGTTTTTGGGCATTAACTGGCATGCTAATTTACTGTTTTGTGGCTCTTAGAGCTCAATTTACTTCTCATCATTCTGTTAATATACTTGGTACAAAGACTCCTGGCAGGCGGTGTAATGATAAAACAGGGCATATCACGTTTGCACTCACATGGTTATGGGTAACGTAATACAGCGGAAGTCATAGTGTTTTTTTTAAATAAAGCAAGGCTTTTGTCGAGGATTTATAATACATTTTTTTTTTATCTGTCTGACGTACTAAATAGAATTTCGATTTCATCACCCAGTCATCATCCCTATTGACTGTATGTTTTTGGTGTCTCCAGCGATGTTCGTATTGCGGCCGCGGCGGCGCCACGCTCGGCTGCTGCGTGAGCCAGTGTCGCAAGCAGTTCCACCTGCCGTGTGGTCGCGAGAGGAATGCTGTGTCGCTGTTCTTTGGGAACTTCAAGTGAGTGCCATTATGTTTTAGCCAATAGACGTCCACTGCTGGACAACACCGAGGCACTGCAGATGAACACAGTGTTGCAGGAAATAAGATCCACTGCAGAAAACTGCCAAGAACGGCTGGCCATACACCCCAATTAGCTGGTTTCGGAACTGCTCCAAAAAAGCTATAGCAAACGCCTCAAGAGGCATGACATCCTGAGTCTGCACTGGAGAGTGTAGAAATACATCATAAAGAAGTAGTCTTCTCAATGGAGAAGACACATGCAAATAAATTTATATTAACCGGCAGACAGTGGTGACTGAGTTTGTTGCGGTGCTTCTTCTCAGCACTTGCCAAATGTTGGTCTCGAAGCGCTGGTAAGGTAATAAGATTATGAGACATGTAGAGGCTCCTTAAGAGCAAAATGACGATTTGTAAGAACTATTTATTAGTCTAAACAAATAAAGAAATTTTGACTTTGAAAAGGGCACTACAACTCATCCGCTCATAGACTGATTGCTTATGAAGCACAGAAGAAAAAAAAAACCTGCTGGACAACGGCGTCCCCAAAAGATTTCCATTAAGAGTAGTCCTGCGCTGCCCGCATCCTTCTTCCTGCCTGCTCACGCTACGTCTTCCGGCTCGTGGTCGCCACTCTAAAACCCGGTCCGTGAGCACGTAGAACTTTGTCCAATGACCCCAAGCTACCCATCCTTATCGCTCGCGCGTAATTATATTACTGTCGCGACTGTGCGACGGGCGCCCGCAGTGAGTGTGCGAGCGCGACAGGGACAGGGACGCTAGGGGTCATTGGACAAAATTGTACGTGCTCACAGACCGGGCTTTAGTACTTAATGAGCTGCTGCGCTTCGTGGAATTGTTAAACGTAAAATTATTAGTTACCTACTCATGTTAGAAATTTTAAACATTGTGAAGAGCAGCCTTATCCTAGGACAAGTTTTTTTTAAACTCAAATGGATAAGGCTAATTTGTAATGACAATGTAACATGTGTTTCATAATAAAAAAATTATTTAAAGTTTATAAAATTATTTATGAAAAAAAATATTTGTGTTTGTACTTAATATTTTGTGATAAAACCCAGGAACTCCAGATACATTTTTGTCAACAGGTCGTATTGTGCGGTGCACGCGCCCAAACAAAAGATCGCTGAAGATGTGATGGCCAAAGCGAGGGTTCGGATGAGAGCAGACAAAAACAAATCCAAAGGCCTCGTCGCTAAGGTCGAAAATTTGGAACCAGAGGGTAAGTTTGCAGGTTTTAAATGTTATTGAACTGCCTCTGTGGTCTAGTAATAAGACCACCTGCTTCAGACGCAGAGCTCCCGTGTTCGATTCCCAGTAGGGGCAGATTTTTATGTTCGGGTTGGTGGTAGGACTTGTTCTACGTCCGCCTGGCTAGCTACCACCATCTTACCATGTTAACAGCGGTTGAAGATTCCGGGTGAAGCTCGCTTCCACCTTCGGCCTAATCATCACTTACCATCAGGTGAGATACAGGCCAAGAGCATCCTCGTTGTGAATAAAAAAAAAACAAAAAAAAATTTTTAAAGTTTCGTACCGAAACCGTACCAGAGTTTCATCCGCCACTTCTTCTCAGCACCAGCCCATATGTTGTCCTGAAGTGGTGGTGACAGTTTTTTTTTGGATAGCTGCCAAAGTCACAATGACCCAAAATTCATGATTCACCAGCATTCTAACCTATATTGGGAGCATACGCTGACAAACTTTCAGCTTTTATAAAATGACGTAGGTCTGGCGTTCACTAGCTCTTAGTCTAAATCAGTGGTTCTTAACCTTTAAGTCACGAGGGAACATTTTACCAAATTTCTGTCTCGTCAGGGACCACGTTTTTTTACTCGACGGCGTTGCGTTGGCTCGACTCATCACGCACGTCACTTGTTTATTACGATGTCTTCGTGGACCCCTTGGAATGCCTCCAGGGACCGGTGGTCCGCGGACCACTGGTCTAAATAGACATCACAAAAATAAAGGCAATTACGAGTACATAACCATGACAGTGGCACATAATAACGGAAGAAAAAATAAAAACGAGTAAACTGAGCAGTGCCACCCATTCACAAACAAGATGCCCACTGCAACGTGTATGAAGTCGCGGGCGGCCGCTAGTGTGCAATAAAAATGACTATAGTCTGGTCCGTGAGCACGTAGAATTTTGTCCAATGACCCCAAGCTAACCATCCTTATCGCTCGCGCGTAATTATGTTACTATCGCGCTCGCACACTCACTGCGGGTGCCAGTCGCACAGTCGCGACAGCAACATAATTACGCGCGAGCGATAAGGATGGGTAGCTAGGGGTCATTGGACATAATTCAACGTGCTCACGGACCGGGCTTTAATATACCTTTTCAAAAAAGTTTCATCATAATTACTAAAACTGAAAAAACACCACCAACACCACTATTTTCAGTTGGCCGATAGTTGAGCCCGATTCTAATTTGTATGAAGAATCGGCCGATACCAAATCAGTGTAATGTGCGCACTTTCATACATGCCCATACTGATTAACAGCACGACCCAACTATCGGCCAGTTGAAAGTCGGTGAAAGCTTTTTTTTTTTTTTTTTTTCGACTGGAAAATGCATGAAACTGCATACTCACCAGCCCGGGGGAGCCAATGAGTTATGTGGGGCTCTCCTCGCCTGAAGGGCAAGGCCTACCCACTAAAAACCAGTCGGGTCCCTCTGGTGGCGCTTAGTGGGGCAGCATACGAGTCGGTGAATCGCATTTCTGCCCCCACGCAACGGCCGCAGCCTCGCTCTACAGACCCCTTCAAGGGGTCCTCTCTCCATTGGAGAGCGGTGGTCTGCACCTAGGTTAACCCCTTCTATACTATACTAATATTATAAATGCGAAAGTAACTGTCTGTTTGTCTGTCTCTCTTTCTTTCACGCCTAAACCATTGAACCGATTTTGATGAAATTTGGCATAGAGATAATTTGAGCCCCGGGAAAGGACATTTAATTTTCATAGTTTTTATCCCGGTTTTTGAAACAGTAAGAGAATGTTTTTCTGTGACAGACAAAATTCCACGCGGGCGAAGCCGCGGGCGGAAAGCTAGTATTACAATATGCTTGTGTTACGAGTAAAAGCTAGTGTTTTTTTATTTATTTACACGTTGTGTTTGCAGCAGATTCTTCCAACGAAGACTCCCTGTGCGTGATATGCTACGAAGAAGTTCAGTGCTACCCCACCAACCAAACATTTTGGCCGCCGTGCTGTGCGAGGGACAAGTGGTTCCACAGATCCTGTCTGCAGGTTAGTACCGCATCCACATCGGTTCAGCAGTCGCTAAGGGCTAACGACCTTCAACTGCAGACAACGGTTCTATAGGTCTTGTCACTGGAACTCACTCGTTACTCAGTCACTCGGCTCATAACTTACTTGGCGCACTCACTCGTTCGTTACCTTGGTTCACTCACCAACTTATTTGGCTCACTCACTAACTCCGTTACTCACTCTCTCGCCTCATTCACTAACTTACTTGGGTCACTCACTCGCTCACTAACTTGTTCACTCACTCACTTACTCGCTCATCTCATTCACTAACTTACTTGGCTCACTCACTTGCTAAGTTGCTCGCTCACTCTCTATCTCGCTCTCTTACTAACTCACTCACTCACTCGTTCATTTACTCACTCACTCACCTCATTCGCTAACTTATTTGGCTCACTCATTTGCTTAGTTGCTCGCTCACTCTCTATCTCGCTCTCTTACTAACTCTGTCACTCACTCACCCACGGCCTCCCTGTGCGTGATATGCTACAAAGAAGAGCAGTGCTACCCCACCAAGGTTTGCAGGTTAGTACTGCATCCACATCCGTTTAGCAGTCGCTAAAGGCTAACGACCTTCAACCGCAGATAATGGTTCTATAGGTCTTGTCACTGGAACTCACTCGTTACTCAGTCACTCGGCTCATAACTTACTTGGCTCACTCACTCGTTCGTTACCTTACTTGGTTCACTCACTAACTTATTTGGCTCACTCCGTTACTCACTCTCTCACCTCATTCACTAACTTACTTGGCTCACTCACTCGCTCACTAACTTGTTCACTCACTCACTCACTTATTCACTCACCTCATTCACTAACTTACTTGGCTTGGAACGTCTTAATCCTTCAAGGCCCGCGAATCTAGACACAATAGTTAATCAATTGTTATGACATTAATGAATGCCGTCTGGGACTCAAGCGGTTAATAGAATATTATTTTTAAAAAAGTTTTTTAATATTCATTTCTAATTTGTTTCGCAGAGAATGGCGCTAAGTGCGGGCATGCACTACCTCAAGTGTCCTCTCTGCAACGATAAGGAAAACTTCTACCAAGCCGTCATTAGTCAGGGATACTATGTGCCTGACAGGTAAGTTATATCTAAAAATAAAGATAAATTAGTTAATACAGTAGAATCCCGATTATCCGGATCAATTAAAACCTGGGGTGTTCCGGATAATCGAAAATCCGGATAATTGATTTCAAAGTAAAATTAACTTTTTACAATAGAAGGGGTTTTCAATACATCATTTAGAGTCGAAAAAACTAAATTTTAGACTATTGGATGAATCTATTTCTTTTAACAATGAACTAAGACGAAGTCCATAACGCGTTACGGTGGCGGCGCCTTCCGTCTAATTACCGATTATGGGTCCAGACCCTAAATCGGTTATTAGAAACTGTGAAGAATGAGTCCGGATAATCGAGATTCTACTGTATCAATTTTATAACCTCTAAAAAGTTAATATTTACTAGCCCAAGCAGGCCTGTTCATATCCCTAAGTACTGAGTAGGCATCGAAAACAAAACACGCACGGCGTACCCCTCCTAGGATGTTTAATCCACGTAATAAAATTTATTTATTTATTTATTTTGGCTTTTCAACAATGAGTACACTATTAAAATTTAAAATACATATCCAATATTACATGTATAAGTGCCCCATCACTTAAAGAAAAGCACTGCATCTGCTAAATAATGTGTAACTACGCAAAAATAAATAATGCAAATACTACCTACACTACAGTACAATTTTATATTGCTACAGTATACAATAATACAGATGCATCGAACATATTCGCAAATGTTTGTTACAGTACAGATAACCATACCGTATTTAAATAAATTCAGTTAATTTTAAATGCATGATTATTCCAAAGCAAGTATGGCCAAATAATACATAATGATGATTAAATGTTGGCAAAATGTAAAACCTCTAACCAACGCCTATATGCTATGATTTATTTATTTATTTAAAACTTTTATGCACATAGAGCAGCGTAAGGCGGACTTAATGCCATTCGGCATATGATGTAGCTGAAAAATATTTTATTGAGTGACCTGTATGTACACACGGCTACACTGTTAACTATCCATTTCCGTTTTTGCTCTCGCTCTCATCAAATGGTGATTCTTTGCGACAGAACGAGACGACATGACCGGTAATGGGTAGTTAACACTGTTGCCGATAGTACTTACCTATATTAGGCAATAAGAATATTTGATTTCTTATTGCCTAATGTAGGTTCCAAAGGTTGCTGTGCCCTAACTAGGTCCACATTGATCTGCTTCAATGAGGGCTATCGTTTTAGCGCTCACCAGTTAGCGCCACTGTAGAGTAAGGTCCTGTCACTTGCTAGTAGCGAAGACAGTGGCGCCAACTTGTGAGCGCTAAAGTGGTAGGAGGACTATCGCATTTGCACTCATCAAGATGGCGCCACTGTAGAGTAAGGTCCTCTCAATCGCCAGGGGTGCCAACTGTTAAGTATAAAAACGATAGCCCTCATTGTAAGACCTAAATGCTAATGTGGTGTAGCAATAAATTATTAAGTATTGATTTGATTTGACTATGATGATGTTTGCAGAGATGCAGCGTGGGAGTTAGAGCAGAATGCGTTTGCTGAAATATACGAGCGGGAACTGACCTGCAGCTTGCCGGAATGCCTCTGTCCGCTAGGCCGGGACCACGACTCCGATAACGGGTGAGATTGTGCTTGTTTTTCAATTATAGGTCTAGCTGCTTTTTCTATTTATTTATATTAACCGGCAGACAGTGGTGACTGAGTTTGTTGCGGCGCTTCTTCTCAGCACTTGCCAAATGTTGGTCTCGAAGCGCTGGTAGGGTAAAAAGATTATGAGACATGTAGAGGCTCCTTATGAGCATATGACGATTTGTAAGAACTATTTATTAGTCTAAACAAATAAAGAAATTTTGACTTTGACTTTGACTAGCGCTTAATTCAGTCAGTGCCTGAGGTATGGGAGCGGCGCGGGAGGGTGTTTTACGTCAAACGCATTCGATATCGACTGAGTTAAAAAATATATGAAGATTTTAGTTCTTGAAAGTTCCCGCCAGGGGCGCTGTACAATCCGTCATACATTTAATGTCACTTTTTTACGCAGTCTTGTTTGGCCCCGGCACATCTCTTCCTCGAACCACTTCCATCAAAGCGGAGTGGAGAAGAGATGTGGAAATAATTAAATCTGATTGTTTGCTCCGCCTTGGTGGAAACCGGGCCTTAAAGCGCTTTTTAAAATAATAGTTTTTTGTGAATCTAAGTCAAAGGTGACTGACTGACATCAGGCCTGTTCATCTCCGCGAGTTTACATCGAAAACAAAACACGCACGATGGCCCACCTACAGGATACTAATCGACAAGGCCTCACATACGAGCGAACATTGACTCACGCACGCGTTTTCTTGTGTATGATGGAAGAAAATAAAGAAAATGGTGTACCAAATACTGTGCAGTATTTAACTGCCTAAATAATAATAAAAACACAGAATGTACTTTTTTAAGTTGCCTCAAGACACTGAGAGGTAATTAAGTGGTTAATATTATTCATGATAATTCATGCATAATCATGTATTTCCTCCGCCATTTTCTGCAGTTTGGCACCTCACGTCACACATCATTTTACCGAAGTCAGCCCTATGGCTTCGGCGCAGTACCGATCACTGACGTTTGTCAACAAAATGGTGCTTGACTCTTGAGACAAGCTAAATTACACCATATTGTTAATGACATCGAGCATACATTTTTTTAAATACCTTCGCGAATAAACCTTCTGTACGTAGTACTTATTATTATTCTGTGGTATGGCCAACAACAAAAAAGAAGTATCTTTGTTGAAAATAATTGTTTTTTGCAGGCCATGGGACATAAAACTCTGCCTGCTATGCGGCAGCGTTTGCGCGCACGCACAGTGCTTGGTAGCGAGCGGTGACGGCGGGCGATACGTTTGCGTTACGTGCCGTCCTGCTGCACCTGGAGACGTCGAGTCGCTCGCCGCCGCCGTGGACAAAGGTGGGTAGATACAGGGTATCGCTGGAGTGGATCAAACGGAAGATACAGGGTGTCGCTAGAGTGGATCAAACTGAAGATACAGGGTGTTGCTTTTGGTGTGTATCAAATGAAAGGGATTTGCTACTGATCCAGTGTGAAAACTACTTCTAAGGAGCTTCAAATGTCATTATCAGTCCCTCTAGATAAATAAATATCCTTGGACATTTTACACTGCGCTTCTAGTCCCAAACTAAGCAAAGCTTGTACTATGGGTACTAGACAACGGATATAAACATACTTAAATACTTTTTTTTTGTAAATACATACTTATTATACATAGAAAACCCCCAGTCCAATACAAACAAATATGTTCATGCACACAAATGTTTGTACTGTGCGGGAATCGAACCCGCTACCTCCAGAATAGTAGTCCGTTTCGAACCACTACACCAAACGGCCGACGGGTACTGGGTGGGTTGATACAGGATGTCGCTAGAGTGGATCAAACGGAAGATACAGGGTGTTGCTAGAGTGGATCAAACGGAAGATACAGGGTGTCGCTAGAGTGGATCAAACGGAAGATACAGGGTGTCGCTAGAGTGGATCAAACGGAAGATACAGGGTGTCGCTAGAGTGGATCAAACGGAAGATACAGGGTGTCGCTAGAGTGGATCAAACGGAAGATACAGGGTGTCGCTAGAGTGGATCAAACGGAAGATACAGGGTGTCGCTAGAGTGGATCAAACGGAAGATACAGGGTGTCGCTAGAGTGGATCAAACGGAAGATACAGGGTGGCGCTAGAGTGGATCAAACGGAAGATACAGGGTGGCGCTAGAGTGGATCAAACGGAAGATACAGGGTGGCGCTAGAGTGGATCAAACGGAAGATACAGGGTGTCGCTAGAGTGGATCAAACGGAAGATACAGGGTGTCGCTAGAGTGGATCAAACGGAAGATACAGGGTGGCGCTAGAGTGGATCAAACGGAAGATACAGGGTGTCGCTAGAGTGGATCAAACGGAAGATACAGGGTGTCGCTAGAGTGGATCAAACGGAAGATACAGGGTGGCGCTAGAGTGGATCAAACGGAAGATACAGGGTGTCGCTGGAGTGGATCAAACGGAAGATACAGGGTGTTGCTTTTGGTATGTATCAAATGAAAGGATTTGCTACTGATCCAGTGTGAAAACTACTTCTAAGGAGCTTCAAATGTCATTATTAGTCACTCTAGACAAGAGATCGTGGCAATTCGAAATCGATTCGCTGTGGCGTTTTTTGTGTAGAGTAACTTCACTTTGTGAAGCGATTTCGAAGCTAAAACTGTCACTTTATGCAACCTGTCTAGGAAGCCAGCCCCCACCCCATAGAAAAGTAACAAAAGTAATTTCTAAATCGCTTCGTTTCGGCGATTTGTGTATGTAGTTACGTCGCTCGATTGTCTCTAAAAAGCGAAGCGATTTCGAAGTAAAAACTGACACTTTTTTTAACTGGTCTAAGGAAGCAGGTCATTTAGCCCCAGCCCTGTCTAATTTACTCGCTCGCCGCCGCCGTGGATAAAGGTGGGTATTATCATGGACGTATGGGGCAGAGGATGCCCCCCTTGGAAATCTCGTAGATGTATGTACTTGTTGCCTAAAAGCGCTACAGTAAAGCGAGCGAGCGAGAGCGAGACGTAGTAGGCCAGAAGCCGGGTATGACTTAAGTAGTATGACATGCCCGTTTTCACCATCAATCCCTAATTTTTAAGTGACCCCTATAGTACACATAACAGGAATTTTGTTTTCATAGGGGTCACTTAAAAATTAGGGATTGAGGACTCCCCGCTAATCCCCGCTAAATTTTGTCAGTGTGTGCGTGCGCGCCGCATACGTATTGGCGCGTTCACATACAAACCGCGCTCGGTGCGTTTCTATGAAGATGACCTACTCATTTGTATTTACTCTGGTATGACTTTCCCCCCTTAGACCAGAAGTTGGGTATAACCTGTCCGTCCATCTATATTGTGATTTCAATCTTAAAATAAAGTGAATTAACCTATTTTTATTTTTTTCCAGTTGTATTAGCATCACAGCTAAACAACTCGCAGACTGGGCCGGTGATGCCGAGTCGGATGTCACTGAGGCGTACCAAGCAAAGGCAGTCTTATTACAGGTATGTATAAAGACTATAGTCTGGTCTGTGAGCACGTAGAATTTTGTCCAATGACCCCAAGCTACCCATCCTTATCGCTCGCGCGTAATTATGTTGCTGTCGCGCTCGCACACTCACTGCGGCCGCCCGTCGCACAGTCGCGACAGCAATATAATTACGCGCGAGCGATAAGGATGGGTAGCTTGGGGTCATTGTACAAAATTCTACGTGCTCACGGACCGGTCTTTATTGTATACTTATTAATATTTCTCTGGCGTTAAGAGTCGAATCACGATCTAAATATTTTTAAAATAACTTGACAATATCGAACTGCCTGAGGCGGGAATCGAACCCACGACCTTTCGCTTGCCGGGCGACTGCTCTTCCATCTGGGCTACTTATGCTCGTTTTCACCATCGATCCCTAATTTTTAAGTGACCTCTATTAAACAAAATCTCTGTTATTTGTTACCATACGGGTCACTTAAAAATTAAGGATTGATGGCAGAGTAAATACAAATGAGTAGGTCATCTTCATAGAAACGCACGGGCGCGGTTTGTATGTGAGCGCGCCAATACGTATGCGGCGCGCACGCACACACTGACAAAATTTAGCGGGGATTAGCGGGGAGTTGCGCCGAATTGTGCTTACTCTGTTGATGGTGAAAACAGGCATTAGACATTTGAAAATTTCGACTGGTTCATCCAGCGCTCAGATGGAAAAGCAGTCGCCCGGCAAGTGTAAGGTCGTGGGTTCGATTCCCACTTTAGTCAGTTCGATTATTTTCAAGTTATTTTAAAAATATTAATAGGTACTATTGTTGTTTGCAGCTAAAGCCTGATCCGTGAGCCCGTAGAATTTTGTCCAATGACCCCAAGCTGCCCATCCTTATCGCTCGCGCGTAATTATATTGCTGTCGCGACTGTGCGACGGGCGCCCGCAGTGAGTGTGCGAGCGCGACAGCAATATAATTACGCGCGAGCGATAAGGATGGGCAGCTTGGGGTCATTGGACAAAATTCTACGTGCTCACGGACCAGGCTTTAGTGCCTGAGGTATGGTAGCGGCACGGGAGTGACATTAACATTTATGACGTGACAGAGTATACAAATATGAAGTCTCGCTGACGTTTGACGTCACAAAGACGCCCTCCCGTGCCGCTCCGATAGCTCAGGAACTGACTGAGTTAAGCGCTAGCCCTGTATTATCTTGTCGGCCGTTTGGTGTAGTGGTTCGAAACGGATTACTCCAGAATAGTAGGTTTGCGGGTTCGATTCCCGCACAGTACAAACATTTGTGTGCATGAACATATTTGTTTGTATTGGTCTGGGTGTTTTCTATGTATAATATGTTTACAAAAAAAAAGTATTCAAGTATGTTTATATCCGTTGTCTAGTACCTATAGTACAAGCTTTGTTTAGTTTGCGACTAGAAGCGCAATGTAAATTGTCTAAGGATATTTATCTTTTAAGTTACTTATCGTTTTAATTTGAAATTTTATTTTGCATTTTTTAATTTTATTTTCAGAAACTTAAGTTCATCATCGCAATCCAATTCTTTAAATCAAAGAGCCGAGCATCAAGGTAGTTTTTTTAGTTTCTTTCTTTTTTGCTAATAAAGTGTTTATTTACAAAAAAAATGGTATGGTAGTATCTTCGATAATTTTGCAGGAAATCTTTAAATGCAGTTCTCTTTCCTTTCAAAAAAAAGGCAATGTTTTCTTTGCTTCATTTTTTCTATTTACTGTATTAAGAGTACTTTCCCGTACTACAAAATTCCATCCTGTTTATATTTTATTTCAAGCAACAATATCCTCACAAATTAATATTATTTTCAGATGTACCAAACCTAACCCAAGAGACGAAAACTTCAAAATACAAAGGCACTGAAACAATATTAAAAGACATTGAAAACACTCTGCTATCGCCCGTTAAACTCATAGAGCAAGGTTTTAGAGAAAAAGCCAAGAGTTTGGGGGCAGCAGAGAGTGTCATAGAACCAAGAATTCTGGAGAAATTGAGGCATCAATTCAGAAAACCCAAGCCACTGAGTGAGAAAAGGAAGATTGTGGAGTAAGTAGTATATACAGGGTGGAAACGTTAAGTGATCTCACTCGATTATTTCTAAACTATACAAGATATTGAAAAACTGGTTACTGATCCTGACAGTGCTTCAAGAGCTCTTTCAAACGGTACCAATAATAGGTTACAGAATAAACTGGATCTATCTGAAAATTCAATGTTTCCAGCTTCCATACTAAATGTATGCCAGACACACAATATTGGAAGTGTATTTTTTTTTATTTAATAATAAACTCTTAAAATAAACTCGTAAATTGTATTCTTATTTTAAATTATTCATGGAAAACATTGGTTTTAGGCTTTACTTGCTATAATATTGTCAAGAGATGAGTGTCATGAATGTGGTACATAGTACAAAATGTATGGAAGAAGGAAACATTGAATTTTCGGATAGACTCAGTTTATTCTGTAACCTATTATTGATACCATTGGATAGAGCTTGTGAAGCACTTTTAGAATCAGTAATCAGTTTTACGATGTCATGTGTAGTTTTTAAAATAAAGTGACTTTACCAAATGTATGGAAGCTGGAAACATTGAATTTTCGGATAGATCCAGTTTATTCTGTAACCTATTATTAATACCGTTTGATAGAGCTCATGAAGCACTTTCAGGATCAGTAACTAGTTTATTGATATTTTGTATAGTTTAGAAATAATTGAGTGAGATCACTTATCGTTTCCACCCTGTATAGTATTAGTTCCCAAAGTGGGAGGCGCAAAGACCTTTAAAGGGGGACGCGGGCCATCTGTGTACTTAAGTATAAAAAACCTGCGACCACTGAGAGAATGCATTCCAAACTGCTCGATCCGAAAATTTGCATTAGCTAAGCATGACGTCACTTACCTAACAGGCTAACAATATGTCCATACTAATATATTATTTACTAATTTCAGTGGTATATTAGAAGACTTGGTGAGCGACATAATTATTCAGAAGAAACCTAAAACCAAAGAACCGGTCCGAGCGTGGTTCTCTCCAAAGAAGGACACTACAAATGTCACTGAAGAGAATCAGGTAATACATCTATATCTATAAAAGCGAAAGATCACTTAATGAGTGACTCACTCATCACGAAATCTCAGAAACTACAAGTGCTAGAAGTCTCAAATATTTGCATGGGGGTTCCTTTTAGAACGTAGGTGCTCACTAAGAACGGATTTTACAAAACTCCACCCCTAAAGGGGTAAAACGGGATCCACGCGTACGAAGTCGCGGGCAATGGCTAGTTTTATAAAATACTAGCGTCTTTGTACGCGTGAAAATAGTTTGAATAATATTTTCCGTGTTTGCAACATTTTTCTTTACTGCTCCGCCCCTATTGGCTGTAGGGTGATGTTATATAGCCTAAAGCCTTCCTCGATAAATGGGCTATCCAACACAAAAAAAAAATCCAAGTTCAAGCAAACAAACTCTTCAGCTTTATAATGTTACTAGCTGTGCCCGCGACTTCGTACGCGCGAAAACCCGTTTTCGCAACATTTTTCATTATTGCTCTGCTATTGATCGTAGCGTGATGTTGTATAGCCTATAGCCTTCCTCGATAAATGGGCTATCTAACACTGTAAGATTTTTTCAAATCGGACCAGTAGTTCCTGAGATTAGCGCGTTCAAGTAAACATATAAACAAACAAACTCTACAGCTTTATAATGTTAAGTATCATCATTCATCATTTCAGCCATAGGACGTCCACTGCTGAACATAGGCCTCCCCCAATGCTTTCCATGTTGATCGATTGGCAGCGGTCTGCGTCCAGCGCTTCCCTGCTACCTTTACGATGTCGTCGGTCCACCTTGTAGGTGGACGTCCCACGCTGCGTTTTCCGGTACGCGGCCTCCATTCCAGAACCTTTCTGCCCCATCGGCCGTCAGTTCTGCGTACTATGTGCCCTGCCCATTGCCACTTCAGCTTGCTAATCCGTCGGGCTATGTCAGCGACTTTGGTTCGTTTACGGATCCCCTATTTCTGATTCGATCTCGCAAAGAAACACCAAGCATAGCCCTCTCCATAGCACGCTGTGCAACTTTGAGCTTGTTATGTTAAGTATAGATTATCGAAAATGTTTTTTAAATTTCAGCTACCCCCTCTAGATACTAAAGAACCAGAGACAAACAAAAACCTTGAAGAATCAAAAAGCAAACCACAGACAAGCGAAAACTACATTACAAAGTCAAATGACGTCATCATAGATAACCCTGCAAGCTCCTTCGAACTACCCTCATCAATTGAGACCATAGACACCAGCCCACCCGACGACATTGCTATAGACAATGGGGCTGATAACTCTGAAAATGAATCGGTAGCTGGTAGAAGGATACTGAGACGGACGAAGCAAAGACAATCTTATTATAGGTATGTACCTACTAAGCATATTGGATAAAACTAGCACAGAATAGAGAGAAATTGAAGGACTTGGAGGAGGCCTATACCCTAAAAGGGGTTCCTATAGACACATTATATTATAAGTAAACTAACATAGAATTAATTATAAAATTATTACTAATCTAGAAATAAGAAACTATAAAACAATGTTTTGTCAGATACCTATAGGAAAATAAACAGGCTTTTTATTTTTTATTATTACTAAGCATATTTCACCAAGACGGAGTGAATTCAGAGTTGTGCGGCGAAGCTGGCAGGCTATTTCCACCAAAGCGGAGCGGAGAAGAGCGGAGCGGTGCGGAGACGAGAGATGTGTGAGCTGTGCGTAGCTGTCAGCTGTCAGTCTATTGCTATCTTAGAAACACCTCACCGCTCCGCAAATCTCCGCTCCGCAACGCACCTCTCCGCAAATCTCCGCAACGTACCATTCCGCAACGCACCGCTCCGCAAATCTCCGCACCGCAAATCTCCGCACCGCACCGCTCTCCGCAAATCTCCGCAACAAACCGCTCCGCAAATCTCCGCAACGTACCGCTCCGCAAATCTCCGCAACGTACCGCTCCGCTAATCTCCGCAACGCACATCTCCGCAAATCTCTGCAACGTACCGCTCCGCAAATCTCCGCAACGTACCGCTCCGCAAATCTCCGCAACGTACCGCTCCGCTAATCTCCGCAACGCACATCTCCGCAAATCTCTGCAACGTACCGCTCCGCAAATCTCCGCAACGTACCGCTCCGCAAATCTCCGCAACGTACCGCTTCGCAAATCTCCGCAACGCACCGCTCTTTTCCGCGACGCATCACCGCCGCTGTCAAATTTTATAGTAAAACAAATGCACCTGACACATCTCCGCTCTTCTCCGCTCGATGCATTTCCACCGAAGCGGAGCGGAGTGGAGATGTGCAAATAATGGTATAGGTGTACCAGAATCTCATGGCAAACAAAAATAATGGAAAAGTGTGTTTTTCATATGGTCATTGTCTATGGCTCTATTGTCACCTGTCAAAGTAAATCAAGAGATCTGTCAGCCGCTGCAGAAATTTTGTAATCTCTTCATGCCTATTTGTTATTTTTGTGAAAAACTCGAAAAAGCTCAAGCAAATCATATTGTTTTCAATGTGTATTGTAAAATAAGGCATAATTCAAAGTCAATCTTTGATTTTAAAGCGCGTCGTTGAGTTGACAGTAAGTTAGAGTGAAATGTTTTGATACATTTAGTTTATTACCTAACTGCGTCAGAAAGAGGGTTATGTTTATTTTTATATTATTCTTACCTTATAGCTGCTTTATCGGGGTTTTCGGGTGTATTTCATACATTGATGCAGAGGAATAGTGAAAAAGTTATGACCATGTAAAGAAAACTGAAAAAGATTTCATCAAGCAAGTTTGAGTAATTGAAATGCTGAAAGAGCGATTTTTTATTATACAGGGTGGAATTTTGTAATGCCACCTGGAGGGAAAGTACTCTTAATATTGTAGATAGAAAAAAATTCTCAAAGAAAACATTCCTTTATTTTTGAAAAGAAATAGAACTGCATTCAAACATTTCCAAAAATTTGCTTGCCACGCCCGGGAATCGAACCAACAAATTCTGTTAAAAATTACATCCTGTATTTTTATTACATCGATCGTTATAGTATAAGGATGAAATCTCTCTAACAAACTTGATAAATCAAATGAAAGGAAAACCATGAAATCTTAAATTATTTTAATAATGTTACAGAAAATTAGTAAAAAAAATTCGAAAATCTTTGAATGCAGTTCTTCAAAAATAAAGGAATGTTTTCTTTCAGCAAAATTTTCTATCTACAGTATTAAGAGTACTTTCCCTCCAGGTTGCATTACAAAATTCCACCCTGTATAAATACCACTTTAACTTGATCATCTATTGAAGAACAAGAATTGCAAGTGGAGTTCTTAGAATCGTTTTCTAGTTCTGAATGAAGTGATAAGTTATAAGTATGATACATAATAAAATTATTTACAGTAATATACGGTTTACTTATTTTTCAAGACCAGTTTCTATGTTAAAAACCCGATGTATAACAACATTCTTCATACACATACCTAAAATGTATAGGTAGGCATTCGTACTTCATGTTCATTAATATTAGTCATAAATAAAAAAAATTAAACAGTATCAAGATCGTTTAATCCAATTTCCCCAGTATTGCACTCAACAAAGTTTATTTTCCCCATTTGCCATGAGATTCTGGTACACCTATAAGGTGGAATTGTGTATAGCAATCGTAATCATTTGACAGTTCATAACGTACGATAAAGTCAGTTAAACAAAGCGTTTGACAGAATAATCGTATGTTATGAACTGTCAAATGATTACGATTGCTTTACACAATGAGGGCTATCGTTTTTATACTTAACAGTTGGCACCCCTGGCGATTGACAGGACCTTACTCTACAGTGGCGCCATCTTGATGAGTGCAAATGCGATAGTCCTCCTACCACTTTAGCGCTCACAAGTTGGTGCCACTGTCTTCGCTACTAGCAAGTGACAGGACCTTACTCTACAGTGGCGCTAACTGGTGAGCGCTAAAACGATAGCCCTCATTCCACATCTGATAGGTTACTCTGCTCCGCTTCGCGTTTTACTCATAATTTTATTTTTCAATTCCAGAAACTCCAGTACATCACCACAAAAAAACTCATCACCTGAATCCAAGCCTGAGCAGCAAGGTATTTATTAAGCTTACTTTTTTACCCATCATCATCCTTTCAGCCATAGGACGTCCACTGCTGAACATAGGCCTCCCCCAATGACTTCCACATCGCCCGGTTGGTAGCGGCCTGCATCCAGCGCCTTCCTGCTACCTTTATGAGATAGTCCCATCAAATATCTATCTATCTATCTATATAAATAAAAATGAATTGTTGTTCGTTAGTCTGATTAAAACTCGAGACGGACTGGGCCGATTGAGCTGATTTTGGTTTTAAAATGTTTGTCGTAGGGTAGGTCTAAACGGTGAGCAAATACGCGCGCGATATTGTTTTTCTGTGACAGACAAAATTCCATGCGGGCGAAGCCGCGGGCGGAAAGCTAGTTAGAAATAAATAAATGCAGAGTGTCTGTATTCATTATCTGAATCCATTTTTTGTTCCACATTTAAAGCAAATAAATAAATATATCTTTACTTACACAACAACCAATATTTTTTCAGACCTACCAACTCTAGAGAGCAGTCGTGAAGAATTAAACTTGAAAACACCAAAAAGATACACAAAAGCAGCGGAACGAACATCAAAAGATATTGAAAACACAATGCTGTCACCAGTGACATTGATTGAGCAAGGATTCAGAGAGAGCATTGAGTGTCTGGGCACGGACAAGTTAGAAATTGCACCGAACGTTCTGGAAAAATTGAGGCATAGGTTCAGGAAACCTAAGCCCATGAGCAGAAAGAGGAAGATTATGGAGTAAGTATTATACATCATTCATCATTTCAGCCATAGGAGGTCCACTGCTGAACATAGGCCTCCCCCAATGATTTCCATGTTGATCGATTGGTAGCGGCCTGCGTCCAGCGCTTCCCTGCTACCTACTATTCCCACCTCTCGTTCCCACCACTGCAACTCCTGTGTAGCCAGGATCTACAGCTTGACCGCCACAAAAACCCAACCAATGAAGGTCAAGTTTGTCCCGGGGGAAAGTTAAACTGTCATTGGACCCGCAACGAAATTAATCAGAAGAACATAGGAGTTCGAAATTAAGGTTCGACTTCCCTCCATTGCAAAGCGGATGACAAGTGACAAACAAAGGTTTAAAACCTTCAAGAAAAGATTATGCACCACGGACAATAAATTAAATTAAGGGGGCCTATCTTATGAGCTTCCCTGCTACCTTTATGATGTCGTCGGTCCAGCTTGTGGGTGACCACGCTGCGTTTTTGGGTACGCGGCCTCTACTCCAGAACCGTTTACCCCTTCGGTCGTCAGTTCTACGTTACGTTGTTACAGTCAGCGTCACTCGGCATCAAATAAATCGCACCTCCCGCAACAAGCACTTTTCAAATGTATGCATCCCCACTTCCCACCAACATTGGTACCATTTGAAAGCATAGTTCTAAGCTTCATTTCATTAAATGAAAGATTTTTATTTTTTACCCCAAAAATGTGTCTTTAGAAGAATCCAGAGTGACTTCTTCAAAAGACAGATAGTCCCAGAGGTGAGCCCCAAGTGAAGCCTTTTTTCAAGTCACATTTATGGTATCAGTTAGTAATTGTTTATAAAAAAAATTAAATGTATTTTTCTTTAAGTTTATTTATTGTGCTTTCAAATAACACCAATATTGTTGGGGCATCATGATTGTGTCAGAAGAAAATCTTTAAAGTTCGCGTCGCGGAATTTGGCCACTGTACGCGCACCAGTTGGCCACTGTAGAGTAGGGTCATGTCAATCGCCAACGGACTATTCCCACCTCTCGTCCCCACCGCTGCAACTCCTGTGTCAGGATCCAGGAACTACAGCTTGACCGCCAATAACCCAACCAGTGAAGGTCAAGTTTGTCCCGGGGGAAAGTTTAACTGTCATTGGACCCGCAACGAAATTAATCAGAAGAACATAGGAGTTCGAAGTTAAGGTTTATGTCCAGCGTCAGTGATAAAACAGTGGTGCCAACTGCCTCATTGACTAATTTGAGAGCTATCTATATTTTTATTCTTAACAGTTGGCACCACCACTGGCGAGTCACAGGACCTTATTCTACAGTGGTGCCAACTGTTGATGGCAGGTACCTATCTGCCAATCGTATGATTGCCCTCATTTTGATATCTATGAAAAACTGTGTAAGAAACTCCGAAGAAACAGAAATGACATCGAAAATGTTCTAAAATATTAAATTGTTCTTTTCCAGTGGCATCCTAGAAGACTTAGTAAACGACGCAATGGAGCAGAATAAAACAATAACTAAAGAGCCGGCCTCTCCTATAAAAGACGCTATAGATGTCGCTACAAAAGATCAGGTGATTATTTATTTTAATTTTATGCAAAAATTAAAAAAGATTATAAAATTAATTTCATTCTTGTTAGTAGGCTTTTAAAAAGCACTTTAAGCCTAGATCAGCGGTTCCCAAACTTATTTAGTCTACTGCCCACTTTGAGAATAAATTATTTTTTAGCGCCCCCCATTTTTGTAGTCAAGAGTCGAGCTCAGTCGGTGTCTAAGAGTCCTCCTAGTAGATGACGCCTCTCAAGCCTCTACACAACGTCCCTATTTTTTTTTCTGGGCCTCTTACCGCCCCCCTTTAAGCCTGCAGCGCCCACAAGGGGGCGTTATCGCCCACTTTGGGAAAGACTGGCCTAGATGAAGACCGCCGACTTTTAGTTGGCCGATAGTTGGGTTAGATAATTTTTGGTCTCGGTCGCGCGGGGCGCAGGGAGTTTGATCCGAGCAATCCGAGTGTCATTATTGTAGTGTGCGTGTGCACTCATGGATAGTTTAGCGTGTACCGACACTCAAAAATTAGCGGAAGAATTGTGGGGCGCGTCTTCATGAATGAAACGATCTATAACTAAAAGACGAGCTGTTTGTAATAAGAAAATAAGCATTATAACTACAACTACAACTTTAGTTTAATAGCCCACTTATTTTATTACTATACCAACAAATACCATTTTATAATTTAAAATATCTGCCATTTCAGGTACCCAAACTTGAATCACCACAACGAGAAATTCAACAAGAATCACACACCATCACAAGCGTTGAAAAATGTAACACCGATTCATTACAAACAGAAAACAGCCCGGATACTGAAGGTCAGAAGTTAAACGAAGTCATAGATATTGACACAGACGATGACTCCAGAAGCACTTTTGAGTTACCCCCAGAGTTCATAGCTGATGACAGTAACAGTATTCCAATATTTGACACTCCAAAAAAGTTAAAAACCGTTGAAATACAAAAAGATTCGAGCATGGAGATATCAGAAGACAACAATGTCATCAACATAGATCTGGTACAGATTGAGAATGCAAATGATGTGGTACTGAAATTTACAAACGTTAAAAGTCCGGCTAAAAATGAATTCTGTGCCTTCAAATTTAGTCCAAGAGATAAGGAATCTTTGGAGGAAAATACTGTTGATATTGATTTGGAAAGCTTCAAGAGTCAGTACTTGAATGAGGTAGACCGTGACTTCAAATGTACGTTCAGTCATAAGCATAGTGATTGCAACTCGAACTCTAGTACTATAAAACTTAAAACAGCTATAGATTTCGCTTTGGAAGCTGCCAGTAAAGAAAAGAAAGTGAAGATCAAATCGAAGAAGAAAGCTAAGAGATCGGAGGGTACCGAAGAAAGAATGTCGAAGAAAAATCAAAAGAGAAAACGCTTGAAGCTGGTATATGTTTGGAAATCAGATCCAACGTTGAATTTAAGCCCATCCAAAACGGAACCCCACAAAACTCTAAAGCAATATGTTCTAAAATATGCAGATAAGAAGTCCGGAGAAGTGATAGGCAAGCCTGAAAAAGATGTGACACCGATAAAGAAGAAACACTTCAAGAATGAACGGTCTCCAGACAATTTGATACAGACATCCATACAGAGCTTTTTTAAATTGAAATCAAATGAAAAATAAGTATTTGTGGATCTACAAGTATATTTTATGATTATGTTTGATTTCTAGGATAAATCAAGTGTCTTTTAGGAAAGTTGTGCCTTTTATAGACTAGCGGTCACTGGCGCCTTCGTACGCATGAAAACAGGGCTTTCATACAAACTTCCAACCCCTGATTTATTCTTTTAGGTGTGGTTTCGTAAAATCCGTTCTTAGAAGATATCTACACCCTATAAGGAACCTACCTGCCTTTCAAGTTAATCAATGAGTGGTATTTCGCTTTTGGCACTTTTTATATACGGAATTTTGGTCTATCACAGGACAGAGGTAAGATAGCCAGTTCCTCCGTAGTTGAGAATTCCGGGTGAAGCTCGCTTCCACCTTCGGCCTGATCGTCACTTACCATCAGGTGAGATACAGGCCAAGAGCTTCCTCGTTGTGGATAAAAAAAAACTTTTCCCCTTTTCTAAAACCGGGATAAAAACTATCCTATGTTTTTTATGTATCTCATCTCTACAACAAATTTCATCCGAATCGATTCAGTAGTTTAAGCGTGAATAGAAAACAAAGTTATTGTCGCATTTATAATATTAGTACAACCAGGTCAAGTTAACTGCGCATCTCGCTGGAATGCGAGTAGGGTTTCTGATTTCTCGACTTATTTTTTTTCTCGAGTTTCGAGAATTCTCGAGGCCAAAGTCTCGAGTTTTCTCGGGTCTCGAGTCTTTTAATGAAAACTGCTGAAATCGGTTGAAATTTAATAAAAACACAGGTTTTTTAATCTAATATACCTACTTTTATTAACAACAATCAATATTAGATTTTAGTACCACTTATTTTGGTAAGGAAAGAAACAAAAAATAAAATCTTCTTTTATAATTAATATTTACTAATAATCATAACAAAAGTCATAAAGTCGCATGTTGTTTAAGGATAAATAACAATAAAAATCTGGAACTACAATTGAATCACTTGTTTTCTAAAGAACACAAGTCCAAATAGCAAAATTACGATAAATATTTTTTTATGAACAAAAATAACTTTTTAATAATTTTTTTTATTTCTTACAGATAACGACTTTAATAAACTTTACGAGGAGGCACGAGTACCTAACCTAACGTCTGTTAGGTAAGGTAACTGTCTAGTTAACTTTTTCAGTCTTTAAATCAGTCAGAGTTAAACATACTAAAATTAAAGAAGAAGAATATATCATACTCGTTGGTGAACATTATTACTTAGTTTCGATTGAGATCATTACTTGCAAATCAAATCAGTTAAAAAAGAAAAGACTAGGCCAGTCTAAAAGCAACGTTGGCCTATTAAATAATTAAAAACTTACTTTTGTCTAAGAAAATAGGCTTTCAAGAATATTTTAAAGCTTCAAAATCGAAACTCGAGAATTCTCGAGCTCCGGTAATTTTTTTCTCGTCTCGAATGAAGCCAAATTTCTCGAGTTTTCTCGAGTTCGAGAAAGCTCGAGCAGAAACCCTAAATGCGAGTCGCTCGCACTCACTTGCGCTCGCCCCGTCCGTACCAGAGCGTCTGTGACGTCACGGCCGCCAAGAGCGCACTTAACTCGCAGGCTTGTAAAAGTTGTAAATTTCAGTTCCGATATTATTTTCCAAGAAAATGCTTATTTATTTATGCGGCTAGTGTTTAAAAATAATGAGTTTTTGTACGTAGTTTTATTTTGTATTTCTGTTTATGATTTTTGAGAGGTATTAAAGCATCGTTGAACCATAATCATGTATGTTGTTGCAATGAGGGCTATCGTTTTAGCGCTCACCAGTTAGCGCCACTGTAGAGTAAGGTCCTGTCACTTGCTAGTAGCGAAGACAGTGACACCAACTGGTGAGCGCGAAAGTGGTAGGAGGACTATCGCATTTGCACTCGTCAAGATGGCGCGACTGTAGAGTAAGGTCCTGTCAATCGCCAGGGGTGCCAACTGTTAAGTATAAAAACGATAGCCCTCATTCACGAAGGCGAGTGAGCTCGCTACTGTTAGTTTTTCAAAAGTTTTGATAGACATTACATTACACTATCGTTATGTGCATGTACACGTAACACACACTACTAAAGCTCACTCGCGTTCTGAGTTGCAAGAACTTTAAGTTATATGAGCTGATTTTGTATGTTTGTTTTATAATCTATAAAATATTTTAGCAATTAGAAGGTGGAGTATATCAAGCAGATCAGTGATGTCACTCTTATTTAGTTGTGGTGCTATTTTACTGTAGCTACGTGGTATACTTGTAAGACAAACAAACTCCAGATTTTTAGTCGGCCGTTGGATAGGCTTCCAATTTGTATGAGAAATCGGCCGATATCAAATCGGTGTAAGGCCTCAGCCTCGAACTTAGCGGGCAGCGGGGCGGCGGCGGCGGCGGCGGCGCGGGAGCGGCAGGATCTTATGCGTAAAATCAAATAGACCGGTTCTCGAAAACAGCGGCGCGGGAGCGGCGCCGGAGCGGGCAACGAGCGGGCAGCGCACTCCTTCTTTTGCCCACAATAAATCGAACGTTAGGAATAAATTTGAATCGAAATAAAATTGTCGCCGTTGTTCAGAAATTTCGTTTGCGAATAAAAACAAATATCTCGACAACACAACCCCGAACACAACACTTCGCCGCTAAAGCGCCGCGCGAGCTGCCCGCTTGTTTCGAGAACGGGTCTGCGTTGCCCGCCCCGCTCCAGCGCCGCCGCCGCTCCCGCCCCGCTGCCCGCTAAGTTCGAGGCTGAGGCCTAATGTGCGCACTTCCATACATGTTCATTGTTCATACTGATTAACAGCCCGACCAAACTATCGGCCGACAAAAAGTCTGCGTGGTATCAAGTTCGAAAAGTTAAAAATATATTATGTTGCGAATATTACCTAATATAGCTTTGCCATCAATCGTTCGTTCGTTTTATCCTTGTAGATGTTCAATTTTATATTTAAGGTAGTTTTAGAAGTTGGGAATACTTTATTGGTATTTCAGTTCTTATAAGAAAGTGTAAACGCTGTAAGTTTTTTTGTTCAGTAAAATATATCTCTATTTAATTTATTTATTATTTTTTACCTTTAGCTTTGAAAAAAAATGTCGGTTTGGTAAGTAAAACTATCGTAGTAGTTTAAGCTGTTCTTCATAATAAAACAAGGAATAACAATTTATAATAAAAGGAAGAAGAGGCCTAAACTAAACACAACACATGAAAAACACCCTATTAATTTTCATTTATCAAGAAATTAAAATGAAAACAATAGAAAAGTATAAAAACAATAATTTATCTAAGATTTTCCCGCCATTTGTTTTTCTATTCGACCAACGAACATTTAAAATTGCCGCGCTTTTAAAATGTTTCTATGTTTATTGTACTTTCTACTAATTTAGTAGTAATAAGTAAGTAAAGTAGCTACTGATAAAAATAAATCTTTTTGCAAAATAAACTCGTTTAATACAATATCAATGTAAATCAAGTTTTATAACTTTTCTTATAACTTCTAGGTATAAATTACGTTATAGCCCGACCAGGAACATAAAAACCCTCGCCATGTTGCGGAAAACTAATGGTACTAATTTCTTTTAATGGCAACAGTAACTGAAAACTTCATTGATATGTCACCTTGCATGTCAGTCTATTGCTGTCAAAGTGTAAACAAAGTTTATTTTAAATGTGCGCAATTGATTTTGTGAATTAAATTGCTAAAATCTTTTTATAGTCGTGAAAGAAAAGTGTTTCACAATGTGTTAAAGTATTTGTCGAAGAGAAATACTAAGGGTTCGGACAATATTTTCATTGAATAATGTTTCTGACAAAGGTTGTCAAATTGACTGACATGTTTATCGTATAGTACAGTCTACTATGAAAATTAGCTGTGGTTTGTTTCAACTACCTATTTTAAAGTTTTTTGTCACTTTCTAAGTATTGAATTTTATGGAATTGGGAAAGAAGTACCGAGTTTGAAGCGTTCATGAGCAGACATTGCAGTTGAATATTAAAGTTCTGAATTTGATTATTGATGAATAATAAAATAAATCCTACTAGCTCGATTGATGGTTTTATTTAATTTATTTAAACCAAATTACCTATATTAATATTTTTTCGTTAATTTATGAAAATATCAAATTAGCCCGTAATCCTGAATCCTGATACATAAAGTTAGCCTATTAATTTAACACAGGTACGACTGTACTCAGTGTTGCACTATCAAATGCAATTGACGCGCCTCTATGCCAGGGTTTTTATGTTCCTGGTCAGGCTATATATTATGTATCAAACACAAGTTGAAAGTTTTTTTTCCTCAGTTATACCTTGCGTTAATAAAACAAAGCTGAACTTCAGCGTGGCAATGGCAAACATAAAAATAATATCGACAGATTTAATTTAAGTAACGAGTACACAACCACTTTCATATCCAAACCATCGACCGCTGGACTGGTGTGCTCAGTGCTGTTCCATCTGGAGAGCTTATTCATACGGCGTCTGAACCTTTGCAGATATTATACTGGTTTTTGCAGGATCCAACTCAGAAGAATGTAGGTACGAGTTTTAACACTGACATTCAGACGAATTTTATCCCAAACAATCACCATTTTGGTGAGAGTGAGAGAAAACGGATTTGGGTTGGCCCGCTGAACATCCTGTTTGCAGCGTCCCACAAAAAACCAATCCGTTCGAATTTTGAATTCAAATTTCAAAATACAAGTGTTCGACACAGTCCACTTAACTTACACACCATCTTAAAAGACGAAAACCAGTCTACCATTTTTGTTCCCTTAAAAATCTTATGATCTTGAACTTTAAAATAAATAAAATTAAAAGATGAAACGAATGAATATTGAGAAAAATAGCTTATTTGTAAATCTACTAAAGACGTAGTAGTTTCTCAGTTTTATTTATATGGCAACACTGTTCTTTGTTTACAACGCGAAAGGTAGGAAACAAAAACAAGCCGATCAAAAGCAAAGCCAGTTTCAACAGTTATTTTGTGCCTTCTACGCAGCTCCAATTTTCGTTTTAAAAATTCTAATTGAGTTTTTTAAATTAGTTCGTGATTTTTTCCAATTGGTTTTCTAAAGAAAATTTATATTGACTCGTTCCATTTTCAAATTTTCTTTGTTTCGTTTTGAGGAGTGAAAATAAAGACGCGACGTTGCCGCTCTTACACCAAACTTTTTATACAACAGTTAGTTGGGTTTTTAACTGAATACTATAGATTTTGTGATCTGTTTTATATTACTAAAGTTGAATGCAGTGAAATAAACCGAAAGTTATGTTTCAGTGTTTTGAAATGTGTGCGTTTGAACGTTATTCATTTTCTGACGCAATAGCCAACTGGCAACAGCGCACGGAATCGGACTGAAAAGGAACTTTCAAATGTGCTAACAAAGCTCATCGGATATTACTTATATCCACACATCACAACATTTTATGAGGTAAGGCAATATCATTCGTAAATGTAATTTTATATTGCATTAGTAATTAAATAAAGTAGGTGAAATCGCATTTTCAATTTTCCCGCCGAATGACGTAATTTTAGGCGCCATCTTTAAATTTAACAACCCGTCATCTGTCAAGTATAGTTTGTCGTACGAGGTGCCAGAAAAAAGATTCCACACATTGGGTGGTTTTTAGCAAAAAAACCATCACGGAAGCATCCGGGTGAGTCAGAAAATGCGATTTCTTTATTATTTTAGTATATTTACAGTATTATTTGGAGATTTTCGTCATTTTTTTAAGACATAACCTAAAAGTAGTTCCATACCAGTTTTGAGGTCATCCTGTGTCTTCTTCATGGCGAAACTCTATATGTGTACATTTATTTGCATAATTCTTGTCCCGCTAGCCTTTTATGTGAGAGAAATCTGGTTTCCCACGCAAAAGTAGCTAGAAAGTCCGTATGTTTCTCGACTACGTTTAACTACCTAAAAGGTCTCCAATCCTTTCTAGAACGACTAGAACCATCTAGAAACAATGTTAAGGCCTTAATTTTGACAAATAAATACATATTTTATTACAAATTGGTTTATAAACCATCATATTTCAAAAAAAATACATTGAACCATTTTGGAAGTTACTTATAAATGCAAAAATGTTTTTTCATCATCATAATTTTAGCCACAGGACGTCCACTGCTGAACATGAGCCTCCCCCAAAGACTTCCACAAATGTTGTTTAGCAAATCCTTAATTATTCTGTCTAAACAGTCCCATTTTTATGTTGTCAATGTATGTTATGTGCAATGTTTCCTGACAATGTAATACAATGACTGTGAGCTTATATTACTCGTACTTCTGTATGGTTACGGAACTATTGAACTGTTAAATTGCTATAAGCAAGCAACCTGGTTCAATTCTTATGTAACAGCAATATTTTATGAACAATACACTCTTTATTATTAAAAAAATCCTCTCAGGTTAAATTTTGGAACAAAACAAATTAATCTCAATCAATTTACACAGAAGATCTATAATCGTACACAGGATTATGATAAGCTCCCACTCGTTGAATATTTGGTAACATAGTATTCCGCAGTTACCCACATTTAGAGATAAGGGTTTTCGGCTTGTTGATAACACATGCATAACGTACTACGCGTTACGCATCGTTAGTTTTTTACAAAATTTGAATGTGCTTATTCACCCTATCAAAAAAGTATCGACATTTACATACAGATATTTTCATTACTCCGATTACAGCGATGTCATGCGGTAGCCACGTGGATGCCGTCATATGAGCTGAAACTGGATCCTAGGCAATATTTAAGTCTAGATTAATCCCTGAAAATCTGTTGCCCTTTTTAACGAATTGGACTAATTTCTGAACTTATTGCAATATGGAGAATAGAACCTGCGACCTTTCGCTTGTGGTTGATTCCTCTAATCACTGAGCTATTGAAGCATTAGTACACTTGTCATTTCAAGTGACTTCTACGCCTAAATATCGTTTTTTGGATGCAAATCTGCCTATTGTCTTAGGAATTCAAATGTCAAATAACAATAAGTTTTACGTAACCTGCTCAATAGCCACGAATTTTCGCGAAACGTATTTATTTAACCAGGTGCGCGAATCGTTGATCTACGCAGTTACAAAGTCACAGCTCGACTGCGTGATACCGAAACTTTAGTTATTTGTGCGTAAATGCGCGCTTTTAGGTTATCTTTATCTGGAATTTGGGCCTTATAATCTGCTAATACGTATACTTATTGCTTGGGGAAATCCTTCCTTTAACCAGGCAACTTTGGGAGAATTTTAAAACGGGTGACGCAATTTGTGAGTAATGACGAATTTTGAAATAACCCACAACGTTTCGCGTTGCACCGTGCGTGATCGAATGCACAGACAACGCCATCTGTTGAGGAAAAACTTCAAAGAAGTTTTTCTGTTTTTTTATCAATCACGGCTATCAAAGAAGTACAAGATAATCTCGTTCCTTATCAATAAAAACTTGGTGTGTTAAAAAAATAAGGGTGATAGATTAATTGAAAAATCTAGTCGTTGCCGTTATCGTCAAATCAAAAAACCATCGGTCGGCATAAACTGTGCAGGATTTTCTGATCTTAAAAAATCTCCTAAAGAAACATCCAAAGGAAATTGCACTGAATGTTCTCTCATATGCCGCGGTCGTTGCCAAGTCCCAACCGACTAGCGAAAATGGTTCCTTGCATGCGAGTCCTATGGCATGCGTTACAGAAATCTATACCTGAAATGCGGACCAGGCAGGAACCCAATGAAAATGAGTCAGCCCTAGACTTTCTACAGACTACAGACTTTGTCGACCTCTACTTTGTTCAGCTCCTATGAGGAATCGGCCGATAACAAATTGGTAAGATTCTCTCTATCAGCGTACGGCTGGATTCCGCTTGGCTCCTGGTGATGCTGAAGACAAGGTTCTGGATCATTTCCTCCGACGTGGTGACGTTCGGTGAGGATACCACTGCCCGGTTCACTTCGGTGTCAGTGTAGTCTGTGTCCGAGTCAGATCCCTCATTCCTCGCGGAATATGCGTACTATACGTGTTCATACTGATTAACAGCCCGACCAAACTATCGGCCGACAAAAAGTCTTATCTGCGGGGTGTCAAAGAAGTGTACAGGCGTACAGCATACACGTCATGGAAGACATACATCATAATAATATCTTCAAGGTTGCATTTGAAACTGCTACAAAAAGTGGACCACCTTGTATGTTTTTTACATCAATACATAGCGAACTGGTAGACGACCATTCTTAGAGAGATTTAATCAGAGTTATGTAATATTGTTTTTGAACATCCGTCCTCCGCGTGATTTTAAGATAACTTGTTAAATAAATCGATTGTATTTTGAGCACCTACAGTTTCGTTCGCGAGAAACTGTATAGTCCAGTCATTTAAGCTTAAATTAGGTAAGAATCTCGGAATTAGAGATACCCAGCTGTAAGTCTGTAAATACTTGTATATTGACACCCTAAAAGTTGTCTCAAAACCTACATATGGTAGGGTGTAAGCAACTATTAAATTTTAAGGTCAAAGGTCACAAAAATCGGTTTTTTGCGCTTTTTTTGGAAATATCTCATTTCCTATGGGTTTTTTGCTATTTGTATTTATTATCAATATTGTAGAATACTAAATTCTCTACAAATTTTGTTTAAAAAATTTTTTTATACGGTGAACCGTTTTCGAGATAGAGGGCGGAGAGCGCGCGGTCACTGCATCACTTCAGGTCAACTTAAGCGGTTTAGGTTTTTCATACAAAAGGATTTTCCCGCTAATTCCCGTGGGAATTTCGGTAATTACTTGTTGTAAATAAGCTTTAAGTTTACTAAGGTACCTACATGCCAAATTTCAAGCGTCTAACTTCCGTTAAGCGTTTAGATTTTTCATACAAAAGGATTTTCCCGCTAATTCCTGTTCCCGTGGGAATTCCTAAGTAAACTATAACCTGCCCAGGTGTATGAAGAATAATTGTACCAAGTTTCGTTAAAATCCGTCGAGTAGTTTTTGTTTCTATAAGGAACATACAGACGGACAGACAGACAGACAAAAATTTTACTGATTGCATTTTTGGCATCAGTATCGATCACTAATCACCCCCTGATAGTTATTTTGCAAATATATTTCATGTATAGAATTCTGTCCGTCTGTATGTTCCTTATAGAAACAAAAACTACTCGACGGATTTTAACGAAACTTGGTACAATTATTCTTCATACACCTGGGCAGGTTATAGTATACTTAGGAATTCCCACGGGAACAGGAATTAGCGGGAAAATCCTTTTGTATGAAAAATCTAAACGCTTAACGGAAGTTAGACGCTTGAAATTTGGCATGTAGGTACCTTAGTAAACTCAAAGCTTAGTTACAACAAGGAATTCCCGAAATTCCCACAGGAATTAGCGGGAAAATCCTTTTGTATGAAAAATCTAAACCGCTTAAGTAGACCTGAAGTGATGCAGTGACCGCGCGCTCTCCGCCCTCTATCTCGAAAACGGTTCACCGTATAAAAAAAGTTTTTAAACAAAATTTGTAGAGAATTTAGTATTCTAAAATATTGATAATAAATACAAATAGCAAAAAACCCACAGGAAATGAGATATTTCTAAAAAAAAGCGCAAAAACCGATTTTTGTGACCGTTGACCTTGAAATTTAATAGTTGCTTACACCCTACCATATGTAGGTTTTGAGACAACTTTTAGGGTGTCAATATACACGTATTTACAGACTTACAGCTGGGTATCTCGAATTCCGAGGTGAACTTAATGACTGGACTATGTAGTCTTGAAGTCTGGACTTTCTCACAAATAGAGAGGATACTTTTTGAGAAATGATAGTTACTTCCTATCATCAAAATACTTGTAGTCTTCTAGTCTATAGCACTGCAGAATCGGACTACCTACACCTTTCTTTCGCACAGATTTTGTTTATCCACAACGAGGAAGCTGGCCTGCCTCTTAAGATATCAATGAGAAACAGACTTATCTCAATGAAAGACCGAATGTAATACACACTACAACTACTTACGATGCCAGTGTAGATTCACGTGCCATTTGTACGAAAACAAAATTGTCGTCTTATTTGCCTCCATTTTGACCCAATTCGATATCCTCGCAACGTTTGCGCGTACGCACGCTGCGCGACCTTGTAGGGGCTCTCGGTACGTGACGAGTGGCGACAGAGCCATCTATGCCGCGCCAATAGAAACTAGCAATACAATAATAATGCTAATTTAAATACTAATAAGACAAAAGACAAGACAAAGTCCAAAATAATCAGTTTAATGTATTTCCTGTATCTGTTCACGCCACTTCTCAGCACCTGCCCATAATAATATGTTGTCCTGACCTGAAGTGGTGGTAGGGGAACTTTTATTTGCCCTGGAAAGGGCCTTAGTACTGAATCGCAAGTAAATAAAACAATCTTATCTTGATGTATTGCTCTCTTTACAAACGAAAGTCTTTAGCGGAAGTCTGTTTTGCACCTGACTGACTACGCTTGCCATCTGTCTGTAGCACGGAAGAATGCCCATAAAACCAAACTGAACTCCAATTTAATTACAATAGGTGTCATTTCCCAACAAAAATTTGTATAGTCCACTATTCTATGAAAAAAATGTATGGGTGCAAAATGCATCTGTTGTCCAACGGTGAAATCACTCGCTAATTCGCCATGACCCTCATTCTCAAGAGACCTCGCACGTAGGTCTTCGGTGGCGTACGTGACGTATGGCAGACCGCGCTGTAAACATAAGCCATTGAGAAGCGAAGGGTCATCGATGTTACGTCATCTTTCTTTAGGGCAAGTTTCGCGTATCGGTGCTTGTTTACTCCCACGCATATGCACATTGTTAAATTCTTGCAAGAACACAATATTATAAAGCTTGCAAGTATACCGCATTTGCGCGCGGATACTATGTTCTCCTGATTTAACTTTCCCCCGGAACAAACTCGCCTTCTCTGGTTGGGTTTTTATTAGAGGTCAAGCTGTAGATCCTGGCTAAAGGGTTTCAGCACTTACAGCGGTGGGAACGAGAGATGGGAATAGTCCCGAAAGTCTTAGAAAGCAAAAATCCAGGTCCCATTCCATCCCTCCCAACGACAACCTGATTTATTTTCGACCCCTTGGAGATATCGATAGAGACCCACTACGTATCACTATAAGTCGAGAATGTAGGTATTCTAACCTGCTTTCATTGTAGCCGGTTTGAAGGTGAACTAAGAATTTAATCCGTAAGACTTATGACGTCATGAGCTGTAAATGTTTTCTAACAATCGCTATGCATTTTTGAAGAAGCCATATATTTATGCTTGACTTAGTGGTTTGTGAACCGAATACAACGTAATGCAACCAACAGTTTGATACTCTTGGACTGGGGATAAATTCCCCTTAATAACACCCCGTCGTTTTTTCGTCGGTTGTGCAGTAAAGATCTATCTTTTTTTTACATAACTAAATGTCGTCCAAATTCGCTGTAAGCTGTTTGCAAATGTAGTAACAATAAATCAAATAGAACTTAACAAAAATATCATTTACCACTCCCCAAAATTGTACAGTCGCACAACGGACTATCCATTTTTGTTGCAATATCGTACCTATTACAACCACGTAAGATGCCCCGTATTACCTTGATATGCTGTCATTTGTACAGTCAGTCAAATAGTTAATGACACCCAAAGTGGCCAAAAAGTCGACAACACAACCTTATTCCAATGCAGCATAGACGTGTTACGAACTTTTTGGCTACTTTGGGTATCACAAACTATTTAAAGCTGACTGTACGATGCTAAAATCTTGCTAAATAATAACCTTCAAGCCACATCTGCTACGCATTATGAAACCTGATTGCATACGTGATAAATGTTGTTATCGTGTGTTTTGTATTTTGGTTGCACTAGCTTGTGCCCCTGACTTCGCTTGTGTATCAGTCAATCACAGAATGTCTTATGCGTCCCGTATTCAAAACTTCCAAGATATTTTTTTTACTGAGACCCCTCGAGACGTTACGTTCTAACAACTAATGTACAACAACTAAGGTGGACCGACGACATTAAAAAGGTAGCAGGAAGGCGCTGGACTCAGGCCGCTACCAATCGATCAACATGGAAATCATTGGGGGAGGCCTATGTTCAGCAGTGGACGCCCTATGGCTGAAATGATGATGATGAACTAACGTAACCTAACATCAGTCTTTAATTCGCATTACAATATCAGTATTGAAGTAATTAGTATCAACGAACGCACAGACTGACTTTCGCATTTAATATTAGAGTAGATAGCAAATAGTTTGAGGTGACCTAGGTATTTTTGCTTATTTACATAATCGTGTTGATATGCTCAAGAGCATTTTGTTTACATCCAAATCCACATAGAACGGGTTTTTTTTTGAAAGAAATGATGTTTTGAAAGCATTTGATGATTGGTGTCAACTAAGGAACTCTGTTGGGGGCTTAGTGTGAGTTTACATCAAACGTAATCGATATCAACTGCGTAAAAAAGTAACATTAAATGTATGATAATTGACAGATTGTACAGCGCCCCTAGCGGATACTTTCAAGAACTAAACTTTTTTGACGCACTCAATATCGAATACGTCATGTAAACTCATACTAAGCCCCCAGTTCTTCAGTCTTCAAATCTGTTTACATATTACTGACCAGCCTTGAGTTTAGAATATTATTATGATTATTCTAGAGCTTTTCTCCCATCTGTACAATCTTGCGAAGGCATGGACGTGTGCCCAAATTTTTTTTACATCCAACGTAACAGTTCTATTTATTTGCTTACCCTGAGAGTGATAGTTGAGGTTAATAGTGAAGAAACGGTTAACAATTAACTATAATTAGCCTGTGGGTTAAGGTTAAAATTAGTTAATGCTGCCCACCAATCAGGACTATTTAATCTGTTGTTATTCAATGAATCAATTATTGCACTAATACAGCAATGATGGGTCGATGTAACTATTTCAATAAAAAATCACTATCTCGCTAAAATTTTGTAATATAATCCAGTTTTAATAATACGAAATCTGTCATTTAAAAAAAAAACTTAATTAAATCTGCCTCGAAGGACCAAAAACGGGTACGAAGGACCATTTTCGAAAACTCAGTAAATTGATTTCAACCAATTCACAAATATGGCATCAGCTTTCTTATGTGCCAATAATTGCATCAGTCGTTATCTGAAACCTAAATTCAAGTACGGTAGTTAGTCACTGACGTAGCGTTGATGATTCAACAGGTAGAAGGTAAAATGAATCATCTGTAACGGGATACCAATCCTATAGCCTTTTATGGTGTTATGAATTAATGTAATAATTAGGTATC
This sequence comes from Ostrinia nubilalis, assembly GCF_963855985.1. NCBI lineage: Eukaryota > Metazoa > Arthropoda > Insecta > Lepidoptera > Crambidae > Ostrinia > Ostrinia nubilalis. Next base: position 3,799,043 of record NC_087115.1, on the reverse strand, counting down.
TCCGATTCGTTTAAATGTCCATCATATTAGTAAAAAGGGTTTCGATTGTTTCAGAAAGTTTTTAACGGTCAAAACAGAATATTATCTGCCTTATCTTGGTAGTATAAGTTTCACATCACAATGTAATTTATAACGGCCTATAAACAATATGGCGTCCAATCTACTCGTTCCTATTTCGAACGTCTATTTCTGTTGTATTGGCGCGAAAGTGGAACGGAGACGCTATTACAATATGGCCGATTTAGGCCATAAATTAACTGGAGTTATTGACCAGTTTTATTCCTTCCTACTCCCTAGTAGTGAATTTTATTTATATGCTGGATTTGATAGACTGCTTCAATATACAGACAGCAGCGAACGCACAGCGTTGAATAGATAGCTCTGTGATTGATTCGTGTGTCACCCTGTGAGTCCACGTGCACTGTGATACCTCATAGTAATGTTTGTGAATACGGGCGTTTATGGGTAAAATGAGTGACTGGACAATTTGATGACGATTTACATGCGTAATAGCAGGAATATCTAAATAATTTTACCAGGATAATTTGATAGCTATTTGCAACATAGTAGCAGGAACATCCAACTAATTTTACCAGGATAATTTGATAGCTATTTGCAACAATATACGCACAAGACGTAGCGTGGGCAGGCCTCCTACTAGGTGGACCGACGATCTCGTAAAGGTCGCGGGAAGAGCCTGGATGCGGGCAGCGCAGGACCGTGCATTGTGGAAAACCTTGGAGGAGGCCTTTGTCCAGCAGTGGACGTCATTTGGCTGAAACGAACGAACCACAACCTGATTTACTTCAAACCATCTGTGAATTCAATTGGGGACATAAAAAACCTTGCCGCACCGATTGAGGCCCGAACTCAAGTTTTATTTAAAAATAGCGATGACGCGACCTTGGCCAACTTTGCGACGCTTAACGAAACCAATAACGTATTTTGATAACGAATTCGCGGCCCAAATATCGGTTCGGAATACTGGAATTCACTGGAAAGTACCCACCGTTATATTCAAAACAAACGTTATCTATCCGTGCTGCAACGATTCGAAATTTCGAAGTGATGACGAAAGTCGTTGAATTTAAAAAAAAATTAAATTAGAGATCCAGTATTTCTGCAGTGAAGAGGAACACCTAAGGGCTGATAATGATGATTTTTAATCCCGAAGAAATGTGCTTAGTTAAGGACTAGAAAGCGCAGTGTACATTAATAAAATAATATTATTTAAATACGCGTTAGAGAACTCGCTTAAGTATACTTTCGTAAGCGCCTCTATCAAACAAGAACGTTGCTAAATGGGAATAGCGGTAAAGTTATATCGGTCCGCAAGAAACAGTCAACAAAATTACCATAAACGACCAACCACAACTGTGTCAAGCGCTATGACGTCACTAACCAAACTTTATTAGAATTTGAAGTGTTAAACGATTTCCGTGCGTATTTTTGCAAAATCCAGGTCAGAGAAAATATGCAAGCCTAAATCGAGGTTTCCAAGATCAATATTGACTTATCCAGGAAATTAGATGAACGTCAAATTCAGGAGTTTTAAAGAGAAGATTGATGTTGCCCTTAGGAACGTTGATATGACAGGTTAAATCAATAATTACATTCATTACTATGCACAACTCTTCCAAAAGAACGCTTTATTCTTGTCCTAAAACAATTAGTCTTCAATCACCTCTAAATTAAGATTTGCTTTGAAATCAGAAATAGTTATTAGTCAATTGAGTTGGCAAAATAATGACATCATCGATGTATACAAAATCTTCGGAAGAATGACGTTCTGACAGCTCATTAAACGTACGCCAATCGATTTGTGGTGTCAAGTTCAACTGCTTTTATCATATTCTGGTATAAAATAATGCCTTATTAGCGAAAAGTCTAATTACTAATTAGGTACACGTTACCCGTGTGAAGCCTGGTTGCTAGCTCATGAAATCTAACGGGACCATCCCAACTTCTAGTTCCCACCGCTGCAACTCCTGTATAACCAGGATCTACAGCTTGACCGCCATTAAAAATCCAACCAGTTAAGGTCAAGTCTGTCCCGGAGGAAAGTTAAACTGTCATTGGACCCGCAACGAAATTAATAAGAAGAACATAAGGGCTACCTTTTCTTTTTTTATTATTTACATTTTGACGTTCATAAGTGCCACTTGTGGTCTAAACTGAATAAATATTTTTTGATTTGATTTTTGATTTTTTTAACATAGGAGGAGTTTGAAGTTAAGTTCGACTTCTCGGTGTATGAAATCAATGGAATCTACTAAATTGGTAAATGTGAAAACCAAAACACGGACAGTTAACATTTTGGCATTTACAAAAGTAATAAAGAAAATATTTGGAGTTTTTGAAGTATTCTTAAAGCCACGGAAACAATAGAATCCATCTGAATACCTAAGAGTAATGAATAACAATCAATTTAACCCAGGCTAAAATTATTTTTGTGTTAGGCAAATTGAAGTCGCACTCGAAAAGATTTTCTAACAAGTAAAATTTAACGTAACCGTTCATTTATATCCCACAAGTTTCATCACTGTAAACAAGCGCTACAATGTCTGACATAATAGCAACGCTTGCCAAATTGAGGTTGCTACTCCCATGAACAGTTATGTGTGAAAACTGTTTCGGCTGGTAGCATTGTGCTGATTTTATGAAGTTAGCAATGAACTCCTCCTATGTTCTTCTGATTAATTTCGTTGCGGGTCCAATGACAGTTAAACTTTCCCCCGGACAAACTTGAGCTTCACTGGTTGGGTTTTTATTTTCGGTCAAGCTTTAGATCCTGGCTACACAGGTGTTGCAGCGGTGGGAACGAGTGGCATGAGTCCTATAAAACATAAACTACCATAATAAATTGCTGGGCGAACATACGAGACACTGGCTTTGAAAACCGTATATCTTCCGAAATTTCTTCTTTCTAATTAAATAGAATACAAAAGCATAATTGGCTAATAAATGCGTTATTTTTAGAAAGCGTTTAATTGTACGCCAAACGTGCGTTTCATAAGATGCGCGGACGCACCTAAACGGTTATTGTTTGGGCAACAAACTAATTGTGCAACTGCTTGATATTCAGATGTTCACACTATGTAGTAAGGCAACTAAGGAACGAATTTGAAGTGGCGACGATGTAATGCTATGTTACTAGTGGAAAAAAATAAGCAAGGTTTCAGATTAGGGACACTAGAGAGAATTTTCAGAATCACGTAAGCAAAATTGCAGAAATATTGCAATCGTAGCAAAATTTCTCATGTTTTCAAAAATGCTGCATCAGCCGTGCACATACAGACATAAATATACACTAGCTGTGTCCGCGACTTCTACGCGTGAAAATAGTTTGAATGATATCCCGTTTCTGCAAAATTTTCTTTACTACTCCGCCTCTATTGGCTGTAGGGTGATGTTATAGCCTAAAGTCTTCCTCGATAAATGGGCTATCCAACACAAAAATATTTATTCAAATCGGACCAGTAGTTCCTGAGATTAGCGCGTTCAAGCAAACAAACTCTTCAGCTTTATAAAAGTAGTAAAGATTTTAACTACACAGCTTCATATGCACATAATTATGTACTATTATCACGTAAAGGTTCCACTTTCTAATGTTTTGTTTGTTACTTAACTGGGTTCGACGTTCCGGTAATCGCTGCATTCATAATTATGTTGTTTTGACCAGCGTAATTGAATTTAGTTGATAACGGCAGTTAATTTGTAAATTTGTTAAATAGTAAATAGATCGACCTGATCTAGATAGTGTAGAACAGGGTTTCCCAATTTTGTTTGCCAAGGAACCCTAATTGATTATACTTTTCCTAGCGGAACCCCCGTACTACTCCCCCCGCACGCCCTGCCCCTCCCTTGTGCGTAAACAAGTCGGTGCGAGCGAACAACGTGGGTCACGAAACGTGGGATAATATTTTTTACGGAACCCTTGCGGCCTTTCCACGGAACCCCAGGGTTCCGCGGACCACCATTCGGGAACCGCTGGTGTAGAAGATAATAATTTATCGTCTGAGATAGCATTATTATCTTGCTCCTTCTGAATTCTATCTTCAAAAATTATGGTTTTGCAGTCAGAAGTTCAAGTAGTTCTCATAAATCTATTGAACTTTCATCTGAAAAGCATCTGAATATTCATTTTATTGTTACATTTCCAATTGTCAGCCAAATATAGCTCATTGCTAGGCCTTTATTAGAAGGGCAGGGTCTACACATCTACTAAAACAGCCACGAATGTCCTTCTTTCTAAAAAATGTGGTCAAGTTGAGCCTTCCTTAACCATAATGTGTTCCATCCTTGTCAAGGGGAGTGCTAACAGTTTCCTTTCAGTAGACACCTGGAATATAGGACTCCCCAACATGCTATAATCGGTCCACTTCGATCACCTGGGTGATCAAATCCAGGTGATCAAAGTGAATAGACCCTTTCATCGGCAATTCTTCAATTCCCTTCCCAATGCTTGCAAGTTTCCCACAGACATGGACGCGGTTTTTTCCAAGAATTTGAAACTTTCCCACAATTCTTGGACTCGTATTTCCAGGAATGTCAAATTAGCTTAATCAGATACGGACTTAGCGATCCGTAAATGATTTTTTGCTCCTCGTGAGAACGGGCGTTGTTTAGCGCATGCGTGACTTTCACTAGTAAAACGCGGGTAGCGACGCAAGAATGCTTCAGATATCTGTTCGGACGTTGAGTGGAACGGTATTCATTTTACTGAAACTGAAACGGGGTGCTCTTTGAAGGCAAAAAAGGTGGAGAAGTGGGCCTCCGTTGAGAAAACTTTATAACTTCTTACTCGTACATAGGCATTATAATAGACTTATGTAGAAAATCAGCACGTTCAAGCCAGGATCTCTATTCAAAATCCGCGACATGTTAAAAGGTGTTGAATGAAATAGTTATTTATAAACAAGTTGAAATTACTATTTTAGATACTAGGTATATCTTAACTTCGCGATATCTACGCAAACGTTGCGCAATCTTTAGAAGTTGCTCCTGCTGGTTTGGAAGTATATCCTAGGAAGTTAGCAGATCGTCTAAAAAGATGTTTTTCACTTCAGTCAGGTTAACTCAATACTCAATTATTTGCTTTACCACATTAGCGCACATTATAATAGAAAGACACGGGTCTTAGTGTCTTTCTATCTTAGTTGAAATGGAACGCGAAAGTTTTAAATATTAGCGCACATTAGGTACACAATAAGGATCCATTTTAGACCCAATAACTTTAAAAAGAGTCAGAACAATCTTCAGAACCCCTACTATAAAACGACTTTGAGTGGGTAGTTTTGAAAAATATTAGTGTCAGATTTAGAACAGATTATCATGTTTACGAACGTTATGCGCACGCGCCGCTCCAGTGGTCGATAATATGTATCGTTTACGTAAAAGGTCGATGACTTGTTGGTGTTCACGGCTGCCTCTGGCCTCACGTGGTGAAGGTTCGAATCACGGTCGGGCCTATTTACAGTGGTGACCCCATTTTGAATTATACTGAAAATATATTTATTTGTGGATGTTTTAGTTTTCAAATAAACAGTGAATTTCAACTCACTGCTTCTTGTAAACGTTTGAAAACTAGATGAAAGACCAGTACATCAAGCTAACCTTAACTTATTATTATTGTGGAGATTTTAGTTTAAAGGTGCAAGTTCGTACGTAGCCGACTCCACACAGCAGCAGTGGAATAGCTGTGCCCGCGACTTCGTACGCGTGAAAATATTTTTTTTAACTACTCCGCCCTATTGGCTGTTTAGTGATATTATAGGCTAAAGCCTTCCTCGATAAATGGACTATCTAGCACAAATGATTTTCAAAGTGGACCAGTAGTTCCTGAGATTTTGCATCAAAACTCTGTTGGCTAACGGGACTATTCCCACCTCTCGTTCCCACTGTTGCAACTCCTGTGTAGCCAGGATCTACAGCTTGACCGCCAACCCAACCAGTGAAGGCCAAGTTTGTCCCGGGGTAAGTTAAACTGTCATTAGACCCGCTCCATTGGCTACACTTGAATAAATAGTTTATAATCGGCTGTTAATAACGTCTCAGATTGCATGTAACATGCATGAACTCTGACGTCAATAGCTCCTACAATTACATTATAGTATTAACTACTTGTACAGACTACAGCAAATCAAGATTACCACTATATGCCTTATATCGTTATAACAAGTACTGTTTTGCAATTAAAACGTGTGATGTACATGTGACAATCACACACAGTCGTTATGATCGAGTGATATCGCTTCATTTATAACCACACTATCGTAAAAATAAAGGTATATTCGTATTATTAGGCGTGAACGGGCCGTGCCCCTGTGTGTCATTATACCTATGAGACATTTGATATGATAGCCTTCAATCATTTTTACTGTAAGTGACTATCACTCCGCTTTGCAATGGAGGGAAGTCGAGCCTTAACTTCGAACTCCTCCTATGTTCTTCTGATTAATTTCGTTGCGGGTCCAATGACGTTTAACTTTCCCCCGGGACAAACTTGACCTTCACTGGTTGGGTTATTGGCGGTCAAGCTGTAGATCCTGGCTACACAGGAGTTGCAGCGGTGGGGACGAGAGGTGGGAGTAGTCCCGTTATCACTCATGTAGTAGATAGCTCATCATCTTGCTACAAAATTACAAAACAACTCTTTCATTTTGAACCTTAAATCTAGAACTTTTAACCTTAAATTCAAAAGTTTAAAGTCCAAAGTGCATTGCATTGACGTGCTGTAAGAGCTTGTAGTTCTCAAAGAATGTTCTTGAATATTGCTTGTCAGGTTCATTTTGACGACTGCTTCGGCAACAAATTGACAATGACTTTTACTCCAACGCGACATAGCCCGCGGAATCGCAAAACGTAAGTGGCAGTAGGCGGGGCACATATCGAAGAACTGGCCATTGGGTCAGAAAAGTTCTCGAGTGGCCACGTATTGTAAAACGCAGTGTATGCAGCCTTTCTCTAGATGGACCGACGATCTGGTGAAGGTCGCTGGAAGCACCTGTATGTGGGCATTGCAGGACCAGTCGTCTAAATCCATGGGGGTCTTTGTCCAGCAGTGGACTACATTAGGTTCAAACAAAACTATCTCCAATGCGTATTGATACACCTGCTACGTATTTATCAACTGCTAGATATCTTCGCTTACGTAAATACTAATTTTCATCAGAACAATGGTGAAATTGTGGACTATAATATCCTATTGTTCCATCTATTGTACTTTATGACGTGTTGATAAAGTTTAAAATTGATTGTTCTGGCTCTGATTGTTCTGTGAAAAGTGATATTGACACGTTAAAGATTGAAAAATGGAAGAAATAAATAAAATAATCATTGTTTATTGACTTTGCGTTGAAAAATGAACCAATTGTACTGTAGTATAGTCAAGAGCACATGAGACAACATTTTTGTTACAAAAATAGCTCTTATTTCAACTACATAAGAACTATAGGTTTACCTTGACGTGCAGTCGTCTGTACGTTTTATTCATTCACTGACGTCATCATCATGACGCCGACTGTTGCTAAGCCCTACACACTTAACACTATTGATTGACCTTTATGTCTTGAGGAATAAGATCCACATACTGCCTTGTCTTGGGACCTACCCTCAGTTTTAGACAATAATAAAATAATAAAAGTTGGTTAACCCTTACGGGACTATTCCCACCTCTCGTTCCCACCGCTACAACTCCTGTGCAGCTGTGTAGCCAGTATCTACAGCTTACCGCCAATAACCCAACCAGTGAAGGTCAAGTTTTTCCCTTACACATATTATGTAGTAAACGACAGAAACCTAATAAACTTTTGTAGCTGGCTGTACTACCCTCGGTTTTAGACAATGAAATAATAAAAGTTCGATAACCCTTACTGTGCCTTACACATGTAGTAAACAACTTACTTCATTTATATTTAACTAGTCTGGTTTTATTGGAGGAAATGGTTAAAGTGGTTTAATATTTATCAATAAGCAGTTCAAATTTTTTTCCGTCTGTCACCAGCTTTGCACTGGAGGGAAGTCGAACCGTAACTTTGAACTCCTATACTCTTCTGTTTAATTTCGTTGCGGGTCCAATGACAGTTCAACTTTCCCCCAGGTCAAACTTGACCTTTAATGGTTGGGTTATTGGCGATCAAGCTGTTGATCCTGGCTACACAGGAGTTGCAGTGGTGGGAACGAAAAGTGGGAATAGTCCCGAGCAGTATTTTGTAATAATTTGTACGAAATAGCTGTCACGTTGTTTGGCGCATGTCATAGCAAACACGATGTTCTTGTCTAACTATAGCTACTGCGATCATAGTCGTGCGAGTATTCTAATGAGTCTGGGATAGAAAAATATTTATTCAAATCTAAACTTTACACTTGATTTGAAAAGGAAATAAAAAAATCCTTGGGAATTTTTCGTAATAGTTGTTAAAAATGTCATTAACATTTCGTTAAGAATCGAAATATCAAAGGTACTTAATCCATACAAATTACTGTCATCAGTAAAATCAGTATATTGCAATGGGGAGTATGGTCGATTGGTCGTATCGTTTTTCTTCAATTTTTCAGAATTTGGATTCTGTAAGAAAAATGCACTTAGCAGAAGAAATAAAATAAATAAATACTTATCCTTGGACATTTTACTCTGCAGCTCTAGTCCCAAACTAAGTAAAGCTTGTACTATGGGTACTAGACAACGGATATAAACATACTTAAATGTTTTTTTCCATATCATAGATCAATCTTTTGTTTGATCCATACAAAGTGAATCTCACAGAGATTTAGCATATCAATTAGGTTTTTATCCTTGTCTGGAGGCTAAATCTCTATGCGGGTCTATCAGACCTTCCTAATGGCGCTGTATTCGCTTATTTATCATGCTGCCTTGACAGCGACCATGTACGCTATGGCCTTTACGTTTTAAAACAAATCTAAGGTCGCTAGCGTTCCGTAATCCGTATGTTAGGTCATTGCTGATATTTTAGAAACTTCCGCCCACTAGCTTTGCGCATACGCTATTTTTACTTGTTTTTATGTTGTTTTCTTCGATAGACTTGACAGAGCTGCGAGTTAGAAGTCCTCACTTTTTTTAACTTTCTGTAGATAAATGTATTTATTTTACAACCCATAAAGTATACAAGTGAAACCTTTGTTTTGTCTCCTGTCATCCGTTTTGCACTGGAGGGAAGTCGGACCTTAACTTCGAACTCCTCCTGTGTTCTGATGAATTTCGTTGCGGGTCCAATGACAGTTTAACTTTCCCCCGAGACAAACGACCTTCACTGCTTGGGTTTTTATTGGCGGTCAAGATGGCTGGCTACACAGGAGTTGCAGCGGTGGGAATAGTCCCGTAAAAAAGGCTAAACACTGAGGCGTTTTTATGTATTTGAACTAACTGCTATTTAACAACAAAAATGTTAAAGCTGAATTAATTGTGCTATTAGCCTATACATACAATCTTCAATTGAATCTCTATTTGCAAAATATTTTACCTAGTATGCTTTGGCTGGGCTTTTTTTTATAGAAACAAAGTCTTAAAACCGGAAAAGTTTGTAAAATAAAACATGTGTAAACCTCTTTTGTTACATTCTCGAAAAATAACACTTTGGCGTCACTTATTTGCGTCACGCATAGATTATAAACAAAGCTGGTAAATATTTTGAAACTGTTATCACACAAGTCATGTACCCTTAATGTAACGGTTATTACACTTGATCTTGAAGAAAAGCGATAACTTTCTACAATAATAATGTTGTATTATTACATTATAATGATATAATCTTTATAGCGAGTTAAAAAAAAAACATTTATTTCAAAAACTGCAAAGTAAGGGCTTGTTCCTACGGCTATCCAGTTTTGCAGGATCCAGAAATGCAAACTGGACTGTCATGTGAACAACATAGATGTGGGTTCAAATTAAACGGTACGGTTTTTTGCAGGACATTGCAAACGAAAAGTTCATGTGAGGACTAATATGAAATCAAGACTGTACTACTATATTAAACGGAATCCTACAAAAAACGGGATATATCCGTGGAACAAGCCTTAATTCCTCATCTATTAAAAGTAAACAAATGTTAAATCTCCTTAACTGTAAATCGAAGGTTGCCTGCTAATTTGCATTAAATACGTCAATACAACTCTGTAAGTTCTGTAACATATTTACAACTAGCTTTCCGCCAGCGGCTTCGCCCGCGTGGAATTTTGTCTGTCACAGAAAAATTTTATCACGCGCGTCCCTGTTTCATAAACCGGGATAAAAACTATCCTATGTTCTTTCCCGGGTCTCAAACTATGTCCATGCGAAATTTCATCAAAATCGGTTCAGTGGTTTAGGCGTGAAAGAGAGACAGACAGAGTCACTTTCGCATTTATAATATTATAGTATAGATGATAATTACAAGGTTGCCTCGGAATTACGCTTAATTTTTGATAAGTCCTCATATTTTGCTATCTTGAATCGCGCACGTGGATAGCAATGTGTTTGTTTAAAGTTCGTTTTTGGTTATTTAAGTGATTGTCAGTATAATACGAATTATCGGACGTGTAACTTGTGAAAATATCTGATAAATTTTATTTATCTTTATCTCGTGTTGATGAAAATGGGTAAATTGTACGTAAACAATATTATGCCAGATATCGTGCAAAATGAGTGCTTGGAATATCGAAGGTAAAATAAATGTTATTATTATGATGAATAAAGTTACACTATCTTTGAGTGACGTAAGATGGATTTAGATTATGTAAGACGAAGAAAAATTCTCATCATGATGTATTTGTGTAAATTGTCAGCATAATATTATTATCTTATTCGCATCCTGGAAAACTTCACGCACGGGCTATTTTTATAGATGTTAGATAAATCTTTTTCTGATGTAAGGTTTTATATTTTTTAATAATTATAATTACACTCGATGATCCTCAATACTGGTAGATGACTAACAATTCTACAAGGTTGTGTTTATTCTAGTTTGTGAACGTACAATATCATAATTTTACAGGTTACTGAAATAAATTTTGTATTTTGTTGATATCCCTGTGAAGAAACCCGTCTCGCTTGCTGCGAGGAACCTTCGACGGTTCACATAAATATAGTATTAAGGGTGTAACACCCGGTGTATACTAGCGGGTTGAGGGAAAAGACCGGTGGCTATATTTTAAAGTTTCTCCAAAGCTTTACTGTCCTGTGTTTCGCGATCGTGAGCACAGTGTACTGGCCTATAGCTGTGTTCAACCACACCTGTACGTATCTGACTTGTCACCGAGAGGCGCTAGGTGGCTGGGCAATTGTCTTTCAACAAGACATTGGTCTCCGGTAACCTGTTTTGAGCGATCCTAATCCTTGATCCTGTGAAAGACTTTCACCATATCCCCATCAACATTTGATTACTTATAATCTCGATAACTGGTTAATAATATCTACTCCAAACCACTCCTCAGTCCTCCTATTGGAATAACACATCACCCTTTTCAATAAATCCAAAGAATCTCCCCCGAAATCTCCCATTATCCAACTCGTATACCTAGACGATATCCTTATCCTCGCAAACTGTCGTCCCAAACAAAAACGAACCCAGCGCTCGGCGGCTCCCGCTGCGTTGCGCTGACAAGCGTCTCTTGTGGTCAGGTACTAGGGCCTCCGCGCCCGGTCGCTCAAACCGTCGGGACGACGAGCCGTGGGGGGATCGGCGCGGGCACACACAACGACATTCGGCCGCTGCCTGCTCCTCTACGCTTAGGTATGACGCTTTTTATTCTTTCATTTAGTTCGCTGTTTTTAGAATGGTGAGCTTATGCATGTTTCAGAAACATGTTGAATTATTAATTTATTGTGTTTGCTATTGTTTGGCTGGGTTGCACCATCTTACTTTATTTTGAACAAACTCAAAGGTCTGTCAAATTGGTTATAGACACGGTTAAAATAAGGTGATGTAACTTAGCCTATTTATTATATCAACTGTTTTATGGGTCTGGAATAACTTGGAATTCTCATAAAATTACTTAATCACAGTCAATTTCCACAAAAACTCCATGTACAATAGACTCCAAAGGTGCGGAACATATAGCTTGTTGACCGAATGAAAGATGTCATGTACCTAATTGTTACTGAGAAGGTTTAATCTAAGCCTTAGATTCTAAGGTCTCAAATTAAGCAAAGACTTTTAGATGACTGGGGAATGCCCTAGAAAAACTACCACAATCATTTCAGCTATCATCTTCAAACAACAGACATCATTATCATTCATCTAGTCAAAACCAACCTCATCTTATAAAACCTCCCCATTAACCCCAAAACCATTCACAGGTGCCGATTCACCCTCCGCTCGTTCCGCACTCCCGATCATGTCTCGAGCGGGCGCGGGGCACCCGGATGCTGACGAAGGCGCGTCCTGCTCGCAGGCCGCGGGCGAGCGACTATACCCGGCGCTGGCGGAGTACCTGCTGCTGGAGCACAAGTTCCAGCCGCGGCTGTGCCTGCCCGGCGAGTCTGAGGTGAGACACGGGAGGGGGATCGTTAGACAAAAGGGGGACTGTTAGACAAAGGGGAGTATAAGACAAAGTAGTAACATGAGGCTAAGAAGGACCAAGAGACGGGGTCAATTAACCTAATGGGGACCGTTAGACAAAAGGGGGACTGTTAGACAAAGGGGACTAACGCCCGTATTCACAAACATTACTATGAGGTCTCACAGTGCGTGTGGGCTTACAGGGTGACACACGAACCAATGACAGAGCTCTATTCAACGCTTTGCGTACGATTTTCTGCTTCACTTAAGCAAGCATCGTTTGTGAATACGGGCGTAAAAGACAAATTACTATTAGTACCACCAGACAAAAAGGGGATCATGAGACAAAATGGTGCCACGATACAAAGGAGGGACAGGAGAAGTAAGATTCTAAAAAGTACGGTCTTTTTTGTCATTCAGCCGCTGCCTGCGACTATTATGAAGCCATCAAGTAGATAGACTCGAGAAAACGTTTAATCCTTTGGTCTGTTCTTCAGTTTACTGTCCATTACTTTGGTCCTCTTAGCCGGATGACTTTTCCGAATTGTGTCCCTACATGAAATCTATACATGATGTCGCTGGATTAACGTGAGGCCCAACACATGTGTAGTCCTTTACAATAAATACAAAAACTTAAATCCTATGACCTAAATGACACACATGTCCTTTACAACAAACATAGACTTGTCTCAGACCACCAGCAGAACGTAAATTTTATGGCCATCTGAAATAGAAAAACATCTTGATACTATAACTCAAAGCAAGGGGTTGACGTCAATGCATTGTGAACGTTAATAGGTCACATGTGACGGAAGAGTATTGTTTATTTGTTATTGTTTAAACTTTTACGTGCGTACGTAAAATATTAACGAATTGAAGAGAGTTTTGTCTGTTGTCAATAATACTTAGGCTGAGTGAGTTGCACCACCTTATTTTAACCGTCACCTATACAGGGTGTTAGGTAAATGGGTATATGAGCCGACACTAGCCCATGTTAACATGGTCATAAATGGTATGGTGAAGTCAGAAAATTGATATCTTCATTTTAATTATTTTAATTTTCATACAAATCGGATTTTATAAAATTGATTTTGTATGAAAATTAAAAAAAAAAATGTTGATATCAAATTTCTGACTTCACCATACCATTTATATGCCCATGTTAACATGGGCTAGTGTCGGCTCATATACCCATTTACCTAACACCCTGTAGTCGTTAAGTATTAACAGACGAGTAAAACTTTCTGTCCCGAATTCGATAATGTTATTTATAATGGAATAAATGACTGACTATGACTGACTGGGTTAAACGCTAGACCTTCAGTAGAATTTTTAATATTTTTAGTATACCTCTTAATTTACCAACAATAGTACCTATTAATTGCGTCGTTATGCATATTATTATTATTAATGTTAACCTTCCATTTTACCTTGCAAAATCGCGTTTATACTTCGAAGGTTGCACTTTATTGTATTCGAACGCGCACTTTTTCAATTGAATTAATATTTGCACTAGAATCTAAAGAAGTTCATTTGCTAAGTTGAACATCCTTGTATTGTGTGTTTTACATTAATAATAAATTTTAATGTAAATACTACCTTGTGTACATGCAAAGTCGTAGTTTAATACTCAATATTTTTATTATACAGGGTGGAATTTAGTAATGCCACCTGGAGGGAAAGTACTCTTAATGCCTTAGATAGAATTTTACTCAAAGAAAAAAATCCTTTATTTTTTTAAAAGACAGAGAACTGCATTCAAAAGTACCTAGCGCGAGCTGAGCGAACCGATGGCTGGGCCACTCAGTAATAGTCGCGCTGAGTGATGGATCACCCGCAGCGAAATTAATCCTGAATAGTACAAAGTTAAGGATTGACTTCCTTCCATTGTAAACTAATCGAATAGGACTATTATTCAGTGGTTTATTTACTATTATTCTAATAGCAATGTGTTGTTACAGAATGGAGAGGTGACGACAGGCGCTCGCGACGGCGCTGCGCACGTGTTACGATGCCTGAAGGTGTGGTTCGATCTGCCGGCCAGCGTGTTAGTGCACGCCATCAACTTGTTCGACAGGTGAGCGAAGCGATGGCTGGGCCATTTGGTAATAGTAAAGGTCACGCTGGGCGAAGTGATAGCTGAGCTATTTGGTAAAACGCACGCGAGCTAAGTGATGGCTGGATCACTCTGCAATAGTCACGCTGAAAGAAGCGAAGGCTGGGTCACTCGGCAATAGTAGCTCTGTGTGGAATGATGACTGACTGGGTTATATTTAGAAATAGTCACGCGAGCTAAGGCAAGTGATGACTGGATCACTCGCGAATAGTCGAGTCAACCTGAGGGAAGCGTTGGTTGGATAACTCTGTAATAGTCACACGAGTTGAATGAAGTGATGGCTGGATCACTCTGAAATAGTCACGATAACAACAAATACCAAAATAACCAGAAAATAATTACATTTGACAGAAAGTAAACTCTTATAAGAACTAAAGTAAAAACCACACCGTCTCCTCACTACTTTACTTTACTTACATTTACACTTACTTAGTACACAACACCATAAATTCCAACTGCAAAACTACCTTTGTCTCTAGGTTCCTCACGAAGATGAAGGTGCGTCCGTGCCACGTGCCGTGCATCACTGTGTCATGTATGAACATCGCCATCGACGAGTTCGCTGAGCAAACGCGACAGCCGAGGACCGTTTCTGTTGAGGAATTAGGTGAGTCATCATCATCATCATCATCCCCTTCATAAAATTCATTTATTTTTGCAAATAGGCTTTTAAAAGCACTTTTACATGTCCCAATATTAACCCTACCACTGCTTCGGGACAATAAATGGGCCAGTGCTGAGAAGAAGCAGCGCAAGAAACTCAGTCACTATTGTCAGCCTCCTTTTCAAGGGTTTACAGTCTTTAAAATATACAAATTATAGTCGTAAGTATTGATGCGAGCTAGGTAGTTAAACATTCCAAACATTTTTATCTAAATATATAAAAGGAGAAACTGACTGACTGACTGACAGATCAACGCACAGCCTAAACGGCTAAACGTAGGCACTTGAAATTTGGAAGGGACGTAGCTTAGGTACCGTAGAGGTGCACTAAGAAAGGAATTCCCGAAATTCCCACGGGAACGGGAATTAGCGGGAAAAACAGGATTCACGCGTACGAAGTCGCGGGCGGCCGCTAGTCTTTTATATAATCATCAACTTTATAGTAGCCCTTTTTCATTAAGGTGCTTTTGATATGTGCTTTAAATTTATGAATGGGCAATTCTACAACAGTTTGTGGTAATCTATTGAAAAGTTTAATACATTTCCCCATAAATGAATTACCAATCTTGTGCAGTCTGAAATTTGGAACGGCAAGTTTATATTTGTTTCTTGTATTGAACTTGTGTAAATCACTCTTTCTAGTAAATTGCTTCGGACTTCGTAGCAAGAGATTTCGGAACTGGCTTCAATACAGAAATAAAAAATCCCATTTCAAAGCAAATAGCTCATCACCTAATAGAGGACTAGACCTGATGGCCATTGGGGCAGAAAAGTTCTCCAGTGGCGATCACGAGCTGAAAGACGTAGTGTAGGCAGGCCTCCCACAAGGTGGACCGACGATCTGGTAAAGGTCGCGGGAAGTGCCTGGATACGGGCAGAGCAAGGCTAGGACCGATTCGTTGTGACCTTTGTCCAGCAGTGGACGTCGTTTGGCTGAATTGAAACGAATGATCAGTATTTTTTCACCTAATACAGGACTGCAGCACAAAATAAAATTAAGTCTAATCATGTTTGTGCTCAATCGGCCTACTTGTAACATTTTAAGTGGAATATACTGGGTTATTTTAGGATTTTTGCCACTTAACGGTTTAGAATCGTCTCACTAAATCAGTCTTTCTCAAAGTGGGCGATAACGCCCCCTTGTGGGCGCTGCAGGCTTAAAGGGGGGCGGTAAGAGACCCAGAAAAAAAATTGGGACGTTGTGTAGAGGCTTGGGAGGCGTCATCTACTAGGAGGACTCTTAGACATCGACTAAGCTCGACCCTTGACTACAAAAATGGGGGGCGCTAAAAAAGAATTTATTCTCAAAGTGGGCAGTAGACTAAATAAGTTTGGGAACCGCTGCACTAATATCACATGTGCGAGGGCTTTTGGCACAGTTTCTTTTTTTTGTCATGTACTTACCTACTGTTATTAATTAAATTAATTACGTTTTCATTATTTTTTTGTCGCCAGTATCAATCTCCCAGTCGGCGTGCACCGCGGGTGACGTCACTCGCATGTCGCGCGTCATCGTGGACAAGCTGGCGCTGGCTAAAGGCACGCGCTGCGTCAGCGTGCTGGAGTGGGCGAAGCTGGTCCGCGCTCTGGTCGCCGACGCGGCCCGACAAGTGGGGGCCGAGTCGCCGGTGGGACAGGTTAAGCTCTGCCGTATATCTAAAGCCCGGTCCGTAAGCACGTAGAATTTTGTCCAATGACCCCAAGCTACCCATCCTTATCGCTCGCGCGTAATTATATTGTTGTCGCGACTGTGCGACGGGCGCCCGCAGTGAGTGTGCGAGCGCGACGGCAACATAATTACGCGCGAGCGATAAGGATGGGTAGCTTGGGGTCATTGGACAAAATTTTACGTGCTCACAGACCAGACTATATCTCCCCCCTGTATTTTCTATCTCGTCTTCCCCCGCTTCTATCTCCTTTTCCTCTCTCACTCTCCTATTCCTCTCTCACTCTCTCCTATTCCTCTCTCACTCTCTCCTATTCCTCTCTCACTCCTATTCCTATCTCACTCCTATTCCTCTCTCTCTCTCCCATTCCTCTCACTCTCTCCCATTCCTCTCTCACTCCTATTCCTCTCTCACTTTCTCCCATTCCTCTCTCACTCTCCTATTCCTCTCTCACTCTCCTATTCCTATCTCACTCTCCTATTCCTCTCTCACTCTCCTATTCCTATCTCACTCTCCTATTCCTCTCTCACTCTCCCCCTTTCCTCTCTCACTCTCCCCTTTCCTCTCTCACTCTCCCCCTTTCCTCTCTCACTCTCCCCTTTCCTCTCTCACTCTCCTATTCCTCTCTCACTCTCTCCTATTCCTATCTCACGCTCCTATTTCTATCTCTCTCTCCTATTCCTCTCTCACTCTCTCCCATTCCTCTCTCTCTCTCTCCCTTTCCTCTCTCACTCTCCTATTCCTCTCTCACTCTCTCCCATTCCTCTCTCACTATCTCCTATTCGTCTCTCTCTCCTATTCTTCTCTCACTCTCTCCTATTCCTATCTCACTCTCTCCTATTCCTCTCTCACTCTCCTATTCCTCTCTCACTCTCTCCCATTCCTCTCTCACTCTCCTATTCCTCTCTCACTCTCTCCCATTTCTCTCTCTCTCTCCCATTCCTCTCTCACTCTCTCCCATTCCTCTCTCACTCTCCTATTCCTCTCTCACTATCTCCCATTCCTCTCTCACTCTCTCCTATTCCTCTCTCACTCTCTCCCATTCCTCTCTCACTCTCTCCCATTCCTCTCTCACTCTCCCATTCCTCTCTCACTCTCCCATTCCTCTCTCACTCTCCTATTCCTCTCTCACTCTCTCCTATACCTCTCTCACTCTCTCCCATTCCTCTCTCACTCTCTCCCATTCCTTTCTCGCTCTCTCCCATTCCTCTCTCACTCTTCCCTGTTCCTCTCTCTTTCTCACCTCTCTAGCACACATTGTCTCTGTCCAAGACCGCTACCTCGAATTTTGCGAGCGGTGGCGGCGCGGAAGAGGCAGATTGAAATGAAAAGAAAATGAATTAATTATTTGCGGGTCACATAGCTCGTAGAGACGATGGCCGTTGGGGCAGGAAAGTTCTCGAGTGGCGACCACGGGCTGGAAGACGTAGCGTGGGCAGGCCTACTAGGTGGACCGACGATCTGGTAAAGGTCGCGGGAAGAGCCCGGATGCGGGCAGCGCAGGACCGTTCATTGTGGAAAACCTTGGGGGAGGCCTTTGTTCTGCAGTGGACGTCATTTGGCTGAAACGATTTGCGGGTCTATTTGAAAATAGTTTTATGGTACTTTATGTCCACAACTTATTTATTAATAATTATTATTGTTGTTGCAGGAGAGCGAATTAGTCAACCTGGTGGAGATTGCTGTGTGCGACGCGGCGTGCGCGAACGTTCGCGCGTCCGAGCTCGCTCTAGTGCTCGTCTTCCACAAGATTGGTGAGCGCACACCTTTATGTCTTACTTGACTTATGCCCGTTTTCACCATTAATCCCTAATTTTTAAGTGACCCCTTGGGTAACAACCCAACCCTTGGGAGTTTTGTTTTCAAAGGGGTCACTTAAAAATTACGGATTGATAGTGAAAACGAGCATTAAGGTCCTATGTCCCCAAGATGGGGCAGAGGGCGTCCACAGTCCTCCATCGCGTTCGGTCTTGAGCTTCGCGTGTGATTTCGCTCCAAGTTTTATCAACTTCGCCTCGTTATACAACCCTAACCCTTTATACAAAGAGCGGGTATGCTCTACGTCCGATCCAAAATCATCAAAATACGGATCTAGAAAACTACTAGAGAAATCGGATAGCAGATATCGCATTTATTGCATAAGCTACTATAAAAATAGTTCTACGTCTACTTTCGACCATATTTATTTATTTATTTATTTATTATTCAATCATCTTACAAGCTAACAGAATATATTCCAAAGCGCTTATAAGACTAATTACTATACTGCAAATTTTTCGAACGTAGGCGTAGTGCGAAACAACTCTGTTATAATAGTAATTGATATTTTTATTCCGATCTGTAAATGGACGAACGTTAAAAAACATTTTTATATTTTATTTCACTAAATCAATCATAACGTATTCTCACACACCATTATGTTAATTTTTCCTCGCGTCCCTTGACAGCTTGAAAATAAAGCGCAGTATTTGTCGTTTCGTTAGGAATCTGTTAAGTAGTAAGTTATTAGTAACTAGCTGACCCGGCGAACTTTGTTCCGCCTTAATGGCAATATATAAGCAGACTTTTTTTTTATTTCGAACGGGATAAAAAGTATCCTATGTCCTTCTCCTGGCTCTAAACTACCTCCCTGACAATTTTCAGCTAAATCGGTTCAGCCGTTCTTGAGTTATAAGTGGTGTAACTAACACGACTTTCTTTTATATATATAGATATAGATTTGTGGTAATATACTAACCTGTTTTCTCTCGCAACAGAACAACAGCTGGTGGAGTGGTCTCGCAGCGGCGCGGTGCCGGAAGACGCGTACTACATCTACGACTACGCGGCCCAGCTACAGGCGCACTGCCACGTGAGTACACGCCACTGATCATCATCATCATCATCATTTCAGCCACAGGACGTCCACTGCTGAACATAGCTCTCCCCAATGATTTCTTGACCTTAGTAGCGGCCTGCATCCAACGCCTTCCTGCTACCTTTATGAGGTCGAATGTCGAACTTGTGGGTGGACTAACGGTCAATGGGGCATCAAGGTTCTAGGTTAGCATAGGACGTCTACCCATAAGGCGAGCTCATCATCATCATCATTTCAGCCACAGGACGTCCACTGCTGAACATAGGCCTCCCCCAATGACTTCCACATCGCCCGGTTGGTAGCGGCCTGCATCCAGGGCCTTTTCTGCTACCTTTATCAGGTCGTCAGTCCACCTTGTGGGTGGACGTCCCACGATGCGTTTTCCGGTACGATATTACCCTTAGGATGACTGAAAGAGATTACATTTTATTTTATGAATATACAGCTTACACTCAACATCAAATAAATCACACAGTCGCGGGAGACAATAACTTTAAAGATTTTCTTCTGACACAATTGTGGTGCCCCACTATGGATCGAAATTGAGATTTATGGACATAGCGATTTTTTTCACAATTTCTAATTCCCATCAATATTGGTGTTATTTGAAAGCCCAATAAATAAACCACCAAAACCACTGGGACCAATTAGACCAATATTTGTGGTTATAAAACCAAACAATGAACTCACGTGTCCTCTTTAATCCATGGATAGCGATTAATCCCAATTTAACAGTTTTATAACCATAAAAGTTGGCTCAAGCGTAACTACCTGTTGCTTTAAGAAGAGACACTGGATCATTTTAAAGACACATTTTTGGGGTAATAATCAGTGTCATACAAAGAATATGCATCGAGTTGATACGGTTACAATTCCTTTCCGGGTTGATAACTGTATGACGTTCTTAACCCTGATAATGTATACTGCGAATGTCTGGTGTTTTGCTGTTGTTATACCTTCTTCTTCTTGTGTCGACAACAAACCTACACAGCGTCAGCCCAAAAGTCCGCCACAAGAACGGCGTCGTCAGTAGCCTTCATTAAATCTTCCTGCGTGCAGTTGTTTGGGCACGCAGGGCACGACATGTGCTTCGTCGACTGGGGAACAAAACCACACTTGCACTCCAAGTTTGAGCCATCTAAGAATCCCCACCTGAACAGATTGTCCTTACTACGGCCGACCTGCGTCCGAAGTCTATTTAAAGATTTCCAGGTAGGCCAGGGGAGCTCATGTCCAGGCGGAGGACTCTCAGACATAGGCACAAAATACCTGTCGGTTTAAGAAGAGACACTAGATCATTTTAAAGACACATTTTTGGGGTAATAATCAGGGTCAACACAGAATATGCATCGAGTTGATACGGTTACAACTCCGGGTTGATAAGTGTACGGCGTTGTTAATGTATACTGCATAATATCTTGTGTTTTGCTGCTGTTATACCTTTATTAATAAGTAAATATTAATTGCAGATGTCAGACGCGTCCTTAGTGGCAGCGCGGGCGCGCGTACGAGGCGTGCTGGCCCGATACGAGGCGCGCGCCGCCGCGCCGCACCGCCAGCGCCTCGTATGGCGACTCTCGGAACGCACGCTCAAGGTAACGCATCAACAACACTCGTGATATACTACGTCAGATGTCTCTATAGATATCCCGTATACAGGGTGTCCCGTAATGTAACGTCAAGCCGGAACTGGGTGTTGAGGCAAGTTGTGCTGGTTATCAGAAAAATATAAAAAAAAATCTATGTGGCATATTTTAAAAATAATAGGCATTTAAAAAAAAAACAAAAAATTCTACTCCAGGTGACGGTCCTTTTCATCCAAGATGGAGCAGCTGGTTTTGTAATTTTGATAAAAAGAAGAACGGTCACGCCCCATACAAAAAAAACCCAGACCCGACAGAAACGAGACATACCTCAGTTTTTTGTCATGTCTTAATTAGTTAAATTATATATTTTTTATATTCGAAATCTATGTATAACACCAAAATATTACCCTTTGTTTTTGTTCAGGCGTTATACAAAAACTAATACAAAATGCCTATTTATCACCAAAATTGGTAAATGTATGCACCTAAATGTCTATTACAGCTGCTATGGAATGTATCTAGGTGACCTGGAGATACAGCCGGATTATACAGGGTGGAAACGAGAAGTTACAAAATCCAAAAATTCAATGTTACCAGCTTCCATAATCTGTAACCTAATTATTGGTACCATTTGAAAGAGCTCGTGAAGCACTTTCAGAATCAGTAACTAGTTTTTCGATATCTTGTATAATTTAGAAATAATCGAGTGAGATCACATATCGTTCCATATGTATAACCACCCTGTATAATCCGGCTGTATCTCCAGGTCACCTAGATACATTCCATAGCAGCTGTAATAGACATTTAGGTGCATACATTTACCAATTTTGGTGATAAATAGGCATTTTGTATTAGTTTTTGTATAACGCCTGAACAAAAACAAAGTGTAATATTTTGGTGTTATACATAGATTTCGAATATAAAAAATATATAATTTAACTAATTAAGACATGACAAAAAAACTGAGGTATGTCTCGTTTCTGTCGGGCCTGGGTCACAGATGACCGTTCTTCTTTAGAGAAGCATTATTCAGGGTTACATAACAAAAAAAAATTTGGAAAAAGTGAAGATTTGTGGCAACACGAGCAAAAGGACCGTCACCTGGAGTAGAATTTTTTGATTTTTTTTAAATGCCTATTATTTTTAAAATATGCCACATAGATTTTTTTTTTATATTTTTCTGATAACCAGCACAACTTGCCTCAACACCCAGTTCCGGCTTGACGTTACATTACGGGACACCCTGTATATGTATATAAAAATTCCGTGAATCATTGTATTCTTGAATGAAACTTAGATTCATCCCTTAGAATTACCAAATTACGCGCATCTGTGTCATCAGGTCATCAAGTCTCCACTGCAGGAGCACGACCCTCTAATTCACCAGAGGCAAATGGAGGATTTGTCCTACACTCCCCACGCTGGCCAGACGGGCTGGCACGGGAAGAGTGGCCTGATTCTATTTTACTTTGCTAGAACCACACAGCACTTGTGTGCATGGACATATTTGTTTACGGGACTATTCCCACCTCTCGTTCCCACCGCTGCAACTCCTGTGTAGCCAGGATCTACAGCTTGACCGCCAATAACCCAACCAGTGAAGGCCAAGTTTGTCCCGGGGGAAAGTTAAACTGTCATTGGACCCGCAATGAAATTAATCAGAAGAACATAGGAGTTCGAAGTTAAGGTTCGATTTCCCTCCAGTGCAAAGCGGACGATAAATAATCATGAAATGAGTAGAAATAGTAAACTTCTCTATTAACCTGCACTTGCAGCATGGTAACCATTAACTGAAACAACATTTTAGAACTATAATGAGGTTATCCATTGAGTAAACAAATGTTTAAATGTATTTGCTTGCAGGTGCTGCGACCGACAGACCGGCTGACGTCCCTTCTGCCCACCATCGAGGAACAACACTACGCTGTCGACGCCACGCCCACGCGAAACAGGTGTGTACTGTTACTGTGTAGAATACTATTTTCACCCACGTGCACTTCAAGATATTGGCTGTATATCTATCTACAGGGTGTTAGGTAAATGGGTATATGAGCCGACACTAGCCCATGTTAACATGGTCGGTCATATAAATCGTATGGTGAAGTCAGAAAATTGATAGCTTCATTTTAATTATTTAAATTTTCATACAAATCGGATTTTATAAAATTTATTTTGTATGAAAATTAAATAAATAAAAATGATGATATCAAATTTCTGACTTCACTATACCATTTATATGACCTTGTTAACATGGGCTAGTGTCGGCTCATATACCCATTTACTTAACACTCTGTATATCTAATAAGGGCCTCGCCCACGGCGAATTTTTGTAGCGATGCAGTCGCGCTGCTGTAGCGCTAGTAGCGCGTTGGAATCACTTCTGTAGTGAGTTGCAATTAATGCGACTAAACGCGCGTTAGTAGCGATGCTGTCGAAAAAGTCGCCGTGGGCGAGGGCCCTAAATAAAAGCGAAATGTCACTCATCACGAAATCAGAAACTACAAGTGCTAGGAAGTCTCAAATTTTGCATGGGGGTTCCTTTTAAAACGTGGGTGCTCACTATAGTCTTTTTCACGTAAGATGATCCGTATGACACTTCAAGGTTATCCATATTACGCATACTACATATGCAGAATATTTTTGAAAAAATATTTGTATTTTATTAGCAATATAATAAAAAAAATAACTAGGTACCTTGTCTTGAAATATATAGTAAAATCTGAGTCTATTGATTATATTTTAATTAAATACGATGTAAAAATATTTTTTATTTAATGTACGCAATGTGTGAAACGGAATAGATTTAGTGCTGGGGTATTTCTTGTATAATAAAATCGATTATTTTCGCGGTTCATTAATCGATTGAACTGAATACTTAGTT
Source organism: Ostrinia nubilalis (assembly GCF_963855985.1). Taxonomy (NCBI): domain Eukaryota; kingdom Metazoa; phylum Arthropoda; class Insecta; order Lepidoptera; family Crambidae; genus Ostrinia; species Ostrinia nubilalis. The sequence continues at coordinate 3,774,776 of NC_087115.1, read as the reverse complement.
ATTAAAAACATCACAAAAATCAACTATATTTTTCGATTATTGACTTTAATAAACGCATTAAAAATAAATTAATAGTTTTTAATTTTAAGAAACAGAACCAGTACTTTTTAGGAATCGTTTTTTCGAACACGAACCATGAAATTTGAATATTATCAATAAAAAATTGTTACAATAATATTTGTTATTAAAAAAAAAACATGTTTTTTGTTAAATAACACCTATACAAAATATTTCTCTAAAAGTAGGTTTTACTAACTCTTCGAAAAAAATCGATAGATAAATCGCTATGGTTTAGTTATGTGACATCTCTAAATCTTTCAAACTCGAAACGTCATACGGATCATCTTAGGTGAATAAGTAAAATTTTATAAAAAAAAATAAAACCGACTCCAAAAAACCTACACTAAAAAAGTAGAAAAATAATTACTAATTACCTACTTATTTATTAGGACGAATTATTAATATTTATGTAGGTATACCATGATTGATACTTCTGGAGTCGGTGCCAAGATTATGAAACATGTAAAGTTTGCCTGCACCGACTCCAAAAGTATCAATCATGGTATACCTACATAAATATTAATAATTCGTCCTAATAAATAAGTAGGTAATTAGTAATTATTTTTCTACTTTTTTAGTGTAGGTTTTTTGGAGTCGGTTTTATTTTTTTTTATAAAATTTTACTTATTTCTTGCTTTTTAGTTAACTAATTATTACCTTGATGTTACCACTGAAGGTAGGTAGTACATTGAGACCATATTCTTCATGTCTAGTGTAAAATAATATTCCCTACAAAATAAATTGGTTCATAATCGGCGGACATATTGCGTATAAAAAAGTTCATCCCCAATTTTCCACCCTTGGGGGTAAAATATTTTCTTCAAATTCGCATGAAACCACCCTTTTGATAATACCTATGCAACAAAAAAATAATTGTTCAAATTGGTTTATAATCGGCGGAGATATTGCGTATAAAAAAGTTCATCCCCGATTTTCCACCCCTGGGGGTTGTTTTTTTTTTTATTAAATTTAAATGGGACCACCCTTGAGGTATTACCTATACGCTGAAAAAAGATTTGTTCAAATCGGTTCATAATTGGCGGAGTTATCGCGTAACAAACATAGAAAAAAAGAGAAAAAAAAAAAAAAAAAAAAAAAAAAAACATACGGGTCGAATTGAGAACCTCCTCCTTTTTTGAAGTCGGTTGAAAAGACTATAAGACGCGCTATTGCAAAATTCATCCCCTAAGGGGGTAAAACGGACGAAGTCGCGGGCGGCCGCTAGTTATATAAAATGACGTATTTTTCGCGTATACCTTTTAAGGATCCGAGAGAAAATAAAAAGTGTGCTTCGATAAATACTTCACACAAATAGCAGATTTCCTTTATACCTTATAAAAGTACGCCTTAGCGTCTTAGTAACATTTTTAACATCGCTAAGGTGTTATTCTCTGCCTTTTATAGGCCCTACAAAAAGTACCATAATCATAATATTTTTTTTAGGAGTTATCCTATCGTTGTGGGTTGCTGAACCCATCTTAAAGTTAAAAGAAATTATGCTAATTCTACATTATTTCTCAACAGAACTGGCAGTGAGAGCAGCGAAAGTGAAGACATGTCCGACTGGCCTCGGAGCCCCGTCCTACCCGTCTACTGCGACTAGCCACGCCACGTCACGTCACGCCACGCCACGTGTCACGAGTGTTTGCGCCGCCATACTCCGACTCAGATGTAAATATGTGTGAAATGGTTTTGATTTAAACAATTTGAATAGAATGTTATTTGATAAGTTAAGTATGATGTTTGCGCAAATGATTTTGGAAAAATCACAAAATAAAATGCATTTTTAACAACATCCAGCCAGTGCTGAGTAGAAGCAGCGCAAGAAACTCATGTCCGTTTTCAGTATCAAACCCTATTTCTAAGTGACCCCTATGGTAACACTTATCAGGAATTTTGTTTTCATAGGGATCACTTAAAAATTAGGGATTGATTTTGGTCACTTGTGATGTTGTCATCTTATTATAAAAGATAGTAAAAAAACTAGGGTTTCTCTATGGCCTTTTAAATTCAACTTTCTCTATCTTTAAATGTCTATGGAAATTGTTTAAATAGTCTATGGTGTGTGAATGTATGATCCCAATTTTGAACGAGTCAAAACTCCGTGATCAAACTTTCAATTTTTATACGAAAACGTTTTATGCGAGAGTTCGTATAATTATGCCACTTTGACATATCATGGTAGATTTAATAGCTAAATATATGATTATACTTTATATATTTAAATTGACATTTTTTATATTAATTCAGGCATTTAAATAAAATATTTTTCAAATAATACATATTGAAACATACTCTTTCATGAAACGTTTTTGTTAAATTTGATAACTTCAAGTGCTTAGAACCGGCGGGCATTTTTAATTTATATTTAGAAATATTAATTAGGTAATTTTTCTACATTTTAAAAGTGAAAAAAAAAAATACAAAAATGATCGGTGCAATTTTTTCAAAATTTTTGTTCAACAAAAAAAAATTAAAAATTGTTCTTTTTTGAGTATTATCGGGAATTTGGATACGCTGTACAAAATGTGTTTAGCGAAAATATTAATAAAATAATAACGGAATTTATTTTTGTACAGCGTATAAAATTCTTTTGTATGTTTGTTAGTGTTGTATTCAGAATATACGCCTTTTAATAACTGCGTATTTTAAATTATGACGAAAATATATGTTAAATGCTCTAGGTGACATCTTTTTTCGTCTTCTCAAATTCTGAATACAACAAATCGGTACTAAACTCATCGCATCGTAAGAAGTACTATATCGTTTTTTGGTTCAAAAAATGATATAAAAATCAGTTAACGCCACTAATTTGCGACTTGCGACACGATGCGATTAGTCGAGTGCGATTCTCCCAACGAGACGACGTTTGTTGTCGCACACTGGTAAAGCTTTATTTAAAATGATTAAGTTTCGTCTATAATTTGTAATTTTTAAGCTTGTTTTTTGATTTTTGAAATCGTTCGAGAGCATTCGTCGTCTTGTTAGAATTTAGTTCGTCCTGTGATGAGAAAAAAGTAAAAAAAAAATTAAAATAATATTCCATATTGTTTAGTTTGTAAGTCTCCTTCCTCTTCTATAAGAATTTGCAAGTTGTATTTTACCACCACAGAGTTGCAACTCTTTAAAAAACAGTTGCAAATCTGTGGCGGAAAGAAAAAATCAAGTCCACCGAAGTTTTTTTTTATAAAGTACATTGTATCAATAATTTTAGTATAATAATAATAAAAAAAAACAATTAATATATTTTCACCTTTAATTTGACTAACTCGTATTGAGTTTCCAAAATTTTCATTTTTATCCTTTCACATTTTTTTAGTAAGAAAAAGTATGTTGGCATTATTAATAATTTCATTTCTTTATTATTTTGTAGTTATAATAATTCTAATATTTGATACTTATTATATCTAGATTAATCAAAGAAATGACAAAAAAAATTACAAATCAATTAAAAAAAAGCCGAAAAAAATGATCTCAGGTAATATTTTTCATAGGTCGCGTAAAACTTCATAACTAGAAAAAAAATACAAAAAAATATTTTTCAATGTTTGAAATAATATTTTTTCTTACGCAAATAAGAAGTGTATGTGTGTTTTTGTTTTATTTGCATTTTCATGTATTTCTTTTTATTTTACTTTCCTTTTTGCTTTTTTGTATTTCTCAATAAGCGTAAAATAACGAAGGAAGTGTAAGTGAATGGTTTTTTCTAAGGGAATGTGTGTTAAAATAGAAAATCAGCAATCTCTGTGATACATAATTATCATCAAAATCCCATTTTCCATCATGAATATTTTGTAAGTGATTTTGTATGTGAAAATCTAAGAAAAAAAATACATACTAATTGGAGCAGATATTTTATTTTTTTCAGTTTCACAAAAAATGTATTCGTTTTGTTATCAAAGTTCTTGTAAAAGTATTTTGATTTTTTCAATTAAAAATCTCTGTTCCAATTCGTATGCGAATGTCATCAGATATTTTATAAAACGTCATTTGGGAGATACGTTTAAAAGTTTAATAAAATCACTAGGGATTTATCATTCTTCGAATTGTATTCAGTAAGTTGACAGTTTGTGGCCTCAGTTTAAAACATTAGCCTTCTTTCTGCAGTCGAGTAAACGTTCAATACTTTGTATGCCAACGAATTTAACATTGTTGATTTATCAATTAACTACTGAAAAATATACAGTCGTGTTTAGTGTTTAGCCAATTTTTGAACCTTTAGCGTAATTAAATGTTGAACTAGTCCTACATTTTTAATTGTAAAGTTTTAAAAACAATTATTTATACCCAAACTTGAGGCCTATCAAATAGTGCAAGTCTCGAATCAAACTTTAAAAGCACAATTTAATGATAAAAAATCGTTTTTGATGATGTTTTTGCAAATTGTCAACTTTTCCTGCATTTAGCGTTCTATAAAACTATTTGTATCGGTAATGTGTGTGCACGTCTACAGATTGGCACAAACGTAAGAATGTATCTTATTTGTAACAGGCATAAGGCATGATTTTGAAGATTTCGAGTTCAATCAAATCGCGTGTGAATTTCATTCGTACGAAAGTTGGTATTTCGAGGTCCTAAAATTTTGTCTGTGCTTGACACCATCTGTTTATAATAAGCATTCGTGTAGAAATGGTCAAAATGTAAATAAATATTTGAATGAAATTTCAAATTTAAATCAACCTAAAAGGCTTAAAAAGTCCTGCCAAGTTCAATATTCTTTTACATTCTTGGCCAATTCTTATTCTTAATTTTAAATCTACTTATTTGTTAAAATGGTCAAAACTTAATTGTAACTACTTAATCGACCCATATTGGGTCAATCGACCGGTTGTGTACGAACATGTATGAAATGTGTGTTTGTGTCAATTTGTTGACGCTATGTGTATTGTACGATAGCTTGCTGTGGTGTACGAGTTAATCTGAAATCTCGAATTGATGAGAATAAAAGTTGGGACTCTTATTTTTGTGTTTTTCTTAACACCTTATGCAATACAGCCCCTACAGACCAAATGTCTATTAGGCTTCAAAAATAATTTAGCAGTACCTACTAATATCTGTTAGATCAGTGTTTTTCAATCTGTGTGTCTCAAGCATCTATAGGAGGTCACGAGAGGTCGTAAAAACTAGTTCAGTAAAAAAACAGTAAAGTTTTAAAGATTTATTAGAAATCTAAATGCAAATGCGTACCTAAATGTTGTATGGATTGAAGTATTCGGTCCAGGTAGTTTTTCATGCATTTTATAATGTTACAAAATGCAACATTATAAAATGCTGAAAAAAAAAGCGAACGGTTGGGTCGCAAAATATTTTTTCATACCAGGGGAATTCATCCTAGGGGGGGCCGTGTCATGAAAAAGGCTGAAAAACACACTGTGTTAGATAATACACGGCATTAGGTAAATAAACTAGCTAGCTCTTAGCATTAAAGGCTACTTAGGTACTAGCACAATAAATATAGTTTACTAGCTGGCCAGATAGCCTGCTGAACGGAGATTTCATTTCTCTCACTAAAGTTGATAAGAATCTGCATCATAATACCGCATAGTAGTCGACTGCGAGTGAGAGCAAAACAGGTTATGTAGGTACACAAACTAACATAAAACCGATAAAAACACGTGCATTTTTTTAAGTAGGTACCTAATTCGAATTTGAGTCTTGGGGAAGGTGTCCTACATAAAACAAAAGACCTACCTACAAAATGTATTTTCACACTAAACAGGTTATCCAGTCTTTTGAAGACAGATAAAAGTCGTAAAGCTATTTATTTTCTGCAAATTTTTAAAAAGCGCTTTTACACAACCCAGTTTTACTTTCACCCTTCCACTAGCCACATAATAAATTCGTCAACATTTTTCTAAGTCCCAATTTCGAAACTTCGGCTGTCGGAAACTTATTTTTCAAACTTCTCTTTTTTGATCGCTGTTTATTGCCACTATCGTGAATAAATTAATGTCATTTTTAGTGCACCCCCTTTGTGACACCCCTACCCCTACTACTGCTAATAAACTAGGTTTGTTTTAGAGCAGGAATAAAACAAGCATTCAAACATTACAACAATTTATTATGTAAAAACAAATGTCAATTCTTATAACGGTTTTCTTGATTCCAAAATGGAGGTAATTAAAAACTTCAATGGCTTAAATGTAAATTTTATTACAAATTATTCATAATAATTACCTACGTTTTTATTTTCGTATTTGATCGAAGCTACAAAATCTCAAGTTTAAAGAAGTTATACATTTATATTTATTATGCATTTACGTATATCATCGACAAAAGTTACTCCACAACTTCACATAATTATGCGATTTTGACTATTATGTTGGTTTTCAAAATCCGTATAAACTCGAGTTCATGTTAATCTATATCAAAACTTAATTCTAGCCAACTATTTGTAAATCTTTTCATAACAATCATTACATAGCACCATTTATTGAAAAATTAAATCACAACATTTTTGTTCTTTCAAAATTCAAGCAATATCAACCTCCGACAATATCTTCGATCCAAAAATATATTTCAAAAACTTAATTATTAATTCATTAATCAATACTTATATTAATGACTTAAAATAATGATGCCTATTTACAAGACTTGATCAAATATATTTTTTGACGTAATTTTTTGATCAAACAGGTAACGAATTTTAAAATGGTGGGCATGTCGGTCGAATTTTAAATAAAACTAAATACTAACACGCGGTTCAGATCGTTATAAATGCAGAGATCAAAACTAAACCAAAAAAACCGTGTGATGAAAGTGAATAAAATGAAAAAAATACATCCTAAATAAGAAAAACATACACTATGTTATGTTAATGCATTTGGACTCCTGGATGAATCGATATTCAAGGAGTTTTCATAATTTTTCATTTCAAACAATGTGATCTAATAATATTATTTCTGGATATTTTAACTTTAAAATATCCGGGACCTATAGTATTCGCGCCAATATTTTTAAAAATTGTTTTTATAACAATAAGAAAAAACAATTGAAACAAATACAGTAACTTTTTTGCCTAAAGATAGGCACATCATACATAAGGCATAGACAAATTTTTATTTCTTCTTTTTACGTTTTGCATGATTGCAAGTTTATTAGCGCGAACTATGCTTCGTACTATTTTACGTAAGGCTGATTAAATATCACCTTTTATACATAAATGTATAAAAAAAACTGTCATTTTATACAGTTCATCTAAATTCTAAAATCATGATTGACATGGCTTACTAAATTATAAACGTACACACGAGTTTATAATTGAATCAAAATATACATACATAACACAACGCCTAAATACGAATACAAATAATTCGAAATTAATAAAATCCATAATTGAATAAAGACTCGAGAGAAAAACTATGGAATCACCTTTATGTTCCGAGCGGTCTTAGAAACAAAATTACTAATAGAAAATAAATAAAAATGGTACCGTTTTGAAGGTCTATTATAAACTTGAAATTGATACCTACCAAAGATACATACATAGTCATTCAGTACTTAAGATCGGAACAATACAATGGGGTGATTCCATACTTTTACTCGTAAGTATATTATTATTATGGATCTGAAAAATCTTAACAGCTATGAAATTTTAATTTTTGTTTTAATCTCAATTTATAAGGCACTAACATCTGTTAAGAAACGTTTTATATTCGTAATACATATCAACTTATTCTAGCAACAACCTTTCCTTATTTTATAATTTTGTCTATGAAAGACTCAAATTGTTAGTAAAGTGATTAGAAAAATATATTTACAACACAAAATGATTGCTTTTTCAAGAAAACTAAGGCCGAGTTGCACCACCTTAATTTAACCGTGACTAAAACCTTACCGGTGTTTTTTGAATGGAGTTGGATAGACTTGACGTTTGTTAAAGTTAAAGTAAGATGGTGCAATCGAGCCTAATTTATTTTTCCAAAATTTACTAATTTAAAAATCTAACGATTTATTCGTCTCCATACAGTTAAAATACGTCATATTTTTTATGTAAAAAATAACTAATTTTACAGTGCGTAGTCAAAATTTATCTTTTATGTTTGATTTGAAAACGGAGCCTACAAATATGTACTTTAGTGCTCTAAAAATACGTGTTAGTATTAAAAATAATTGTCATTGGACCATGCATTATATTTATTAAGACAGTGCGAATTCGTACTAAAATTGTCTGTAGAAATCGCATGAAAAGTGTTAATTTTTCTGACGAATTCGCACCGATAACTAAATGTAATACAACAAAATTTATGTACAATTTGATGAGAAAAATCTATTCATCCAATTCAGTATTGATTTATGCAGTTTTAAATCGTGTACTTTTCATTTACTTATAATGTGTTAATTTCGTTTTTATCTGAAGGTCACTAAAATCTGCAAATCGTGTTAATTTTGTGGTATCAGTCTACAAGCTTATTTAAAACTCTTTTTCGTGTTAGTTAATAAAGACAAAACTATTTGTGGATGGTTCTAAAATGAATGTAGGTATCATATGTTTCTTGCATCAACTTTATAATTCGAGACAGATTGATTACAAATAGAGTTGTATGTTCCTGTGTCTTATTTTGCTTTTGTTGGCTGTTTTTGAGTTTCCTTAAAGGCAGTTTTTAAAACACCCTGGGGTCCAAAGCAAGTTATCCATGCGACAAATCGCTCGACACTCTGTGCGTGTTCGAATGCACAATATTTTTTATCACCATTTCATTTTGTAACACCAGTTTTGTCTCGAATTAAAAACTACAATTATTGTACCTCGAAATAGTGTTCTAGAATTGTACATTGAAAAAGAGTTTTAAAATCTTACAGTATTCGACAAAACTTGAAAAGTTTTAATATGTATTGATAGTAGCGTCCTCCTGTCACTGTCTTCTTTGGGATACTTCAGTGTTACAGCTACAAAATACCTTTTTTACTTTTTTAGACATATGATTGACATGTTGGTGTGCTTTTCATTGATGAATTCTTCAATTTAACGGCATTTCTTGAGAAATTCCAGCACTTCAGTAGGATATCCATCTCTTACTTGAGACTTGGTTGCTGATCGCGCATACTCGAGAGGCGTCGTCGAGCTGTGGAAGAAATGTAAATAAATAAATAAAATAATAGATTATTTAGGATTATGTATGTCTATCAACGTTAATAAGCACAGCCAATCTGGGCAACATCAGTATAATATTGGCCCAAAATCAAAATATATGTAACTCAAAGGTGACTGACTGACATAGTGATCTATCAACGCACAGCCCAAACCACTGGACGGATCGGGCTGAAATTGACAATCGAAAATTAAGATGTTATGACGTAGGTACTAGGCATCCGCTAAGAAAAAAAAATACAAAATTCCACCCCTAAGGGGGTAAAACGGGATCCACCTGTACGAAGTCGCGGGCGGCCGCTAGTAATAAATAAAAGCGAAAAAATACTATCAAAATTCGCATTTATTTTTATTTTGGGCTGGGTAAAGTCAATCTTTACTGTAACTAGACTCAACAATATGAGGTAGTTGACTGCTTTTCATAACGCCATTCTTCCATCTATAGACTAAAGTCTGGTCCCCGAGCACGTAGAATTTTGTCCAATGACCCCAAGCTACCCATCCTTATCGTTCGCGCATAATTATGTTGCTGTCGCGCTCGCACACTGACTGCGGGCGCCCGTCGCACAGTAGTCGCGATAATACGCGCGAGAGATAAGGATAGGTAGGTAGCTTGGGGTCATTGGACAAAATTCTACGTGCACGTATTGATTTTTAGCAAAACATGCAGTCGAATTTGAGAAGTTGTCTCGAAATTATTGATACAACTACCAAAATTATATTACTTAAATACGTACCACATGTTAGGTGTGTGCGCCAGTTTCTTCCACACCTTTCTGTCGACGTGCTTGAACAGAACCATGATGAGCTTTAAGTCACAGTCCTTGGAGTTGACCGCCATGTGAACAGGGGTATCACCCGCTTTTGAGTCCTGTGAGATAAGCAATGTAATTATTATTTATTGAATCGGGGTATTTTCGAACGAATCGTAGGACACATCGTGTAAGGACGAAGCAGACTTATTAACCCGGAAACGGATCGTAACCGCGTCAACTCGAGGCGGCCAGTATTCTCTGTATGAAACTTCATACTGCAACGCACACCCGCACCGTAACGTAAACGCCTCGCCTCGCGGTTGACAGCGCGCGAAAGGCGATGACAGCTCGCGAAAAACGATACCGTGTTGATCCCTTTCCCAGTTGATAAGTCTGCTATGACCTTCATTTTCTTTGTAGTCTACACGAAAAATGAGCATGTCATCTAGATAAGCATTTCAACTAATTACCATTATCTCAAGTTCTATCAATGCTTATTGTTTTTGTAGTCTGCATGAACAAAAATTACAATATTATCTAGATAATAATCGGTAAATAAATAATCTTTTACCTATTTCAATTAAACGCTATTGCATTATCTTATCTTTCGTTTTATAATTCCACCACCACTGATGTCTTTGTAGTCTACATGAAAAAATTAGCATGTTGTTTAGGTAGTCATTTTAACTAATTAGAAAGAAAGAAAGAAAAGTATTTATTCGATGCAAGTACAATTAATTACCATTATGTCAAGTTCTATCAATGCAACATTTATTGTTTTTGTAGTCTACACGAAAAAAATAGCACGTCATCTAGATAGCCATTTCAACTTAACGCCACTATCTTTCGTTCTATCATTACACCTCAATGTCTCTCTAGCCTACATGAAAAAAACAGCATATCGTCCAGATACACAATTTCAACAATTACCATAATCTCGAGTTCTACCAAAGCCACAGTGATCTGGAACTCACCCCTTGCCATAAGTCGGCTCCGGCGTGCTCTAGTAGCACGTGCGCGATGTGTAGACGCGGGCGCGACGCGCTGTGCTCGCTGCACGCCACGTGCAAAGCCGAAGACCCTATCGATACACATAAGGAACATGATAAAATTATCTATACAGGGTGGAAATTTGTAATGCCACCTGGAGGGAAAGTACTCTTAATACTGTAGATACAAAATTTTACTGAAAGAAAACATTCCTTTATTTTTAAAAAGAAAGAGAACTGCATTCAAAGTTTTTCGAAAATTTTTCGAAAATTCACAACCATACGAGTACCATACAATTTTCTGTACATAATTAAAATAATTTAAGATTCCATGCCCCGGCTTCCCCCCCCATAAGTCAAGTAAGTCAAGATTTCATGGTACATATTCCTTTCATTTGATTTATCAAGTTTGTTAGAGAGATTTCATCCTTATACTAAAAACCCTAACGATCGATGCAATAAAAATACAGGGTGTAGTAATTTTTAACAGATTTTAGTTGGTTCGATTCCCGGGTGTGGCAAGCAAATTTTTTGAATGCAGTTCTATTTCTTTTCAAAAATAAAGGAATGTTTTCTTTGAGAGAAATTTTCTACCTACAATATTAAGAGTACTTTCCCTCCAGGTGGCATTACAAAATTCCACCCTGTATATGAATTATTATTACAGACAGGGTAGCAAAAAGGTAATAGGCAAAGTAAGGCTTGAATGAAAAGAGGCTGGTTCCATCCATGTTTATTATTAGGCGATAGGAGGATGTTTTGCAACCAGATGACGTCATAGTTTACTACATAAAATCTCAGTTTATAGGAAGTATATGAAAATTATTAGGCCAGGGGTCGGCAACCAGCAGATCGCATGCCGAATTCGGCTCTTTTAGTGTCAAGAGCGGCGTTTCAGTTTTTTAAAACCCTTGAAAGCCGGTGTGTACGCTGCTTAACCACGGGGATCGTCAAATAAAAAAAATGTGGCTCTTTCGTTTCAACCAAATGCGTTCCACTGATGCAAAGACTCATCGAAGGTTTTCTCAACGATCGGCTTTTTAAAACTGGAAAATTGTAGTAATTGTTAACTTTTCTATTTTAAAAGGTTGCTGGCCCGCTAGGGTATCTAGTTCTCAACTCACCGTCGGCATTGACGTGGTGTATCCTGAACAGCGGCAGCAGCGTCGCGTCGTCGCGTCGTACGAGCTCGGCCAATGCGTCGGCGCAGGAGTCGCCACGACGCGCGCAGGCTGTCACCAGGGTGTCGCCTTGCGCGTCCACCTGTGGACGAATAAAATAATCTGTTGTATAAAAGCGAAAGGTCACTGACTGACTCACTCATCACGAAATCTCAGAAACTACAAGTGCTAAGGGTTCCTTTTAGGATTATGCAAAATTCAATCCCTAAGGGGATAAAACGAGGTCCACGCGTAAGAAGTTGCGGGCGGTAGATAAACGCGAAATACCACTCACTGTTTAATCACGAAATTTCAGAAACTATACCACCTACAAACTTGAAATTTGACAGGTAGGTTCCATATAGGGTGAAGGCATCCGCTAAGAAACGAAACTCCACCCCTAAGGGGGTAAAACAGGGGTTGGAATTCCACGCGTACGAAGTCGCGGGCGGCCGCTAGTACGTTAATAAATGTTAAGGCGGAGACAAAACTCAAAAAAAATGCCAGTTAAAGTGCTCAATCTGGGTACCAACTTTATTGAGTTTGTTCCGGCGTTTCTTCTCAGCACTTGCCATATGTTTGTCTCGAAGCGCTGGTAGGGCCCAAAAGATAAGGAGACATGTAAAGTGCCCCATAAGGGCTACCTTTTTCTTTTTTTATTATTTTCTATTGACGTTCATAAGTGCCACTTGTGGTCTAAACTGAATAAATATTTTTGATTTTGATTTTGATTTTGATTGGAAGTGTAATAAATACTAAAAACTACAGCTATGAAGTGACTCTTGGATTGCTCAAACAAGGGAGTGCAAGTGTGGTTTTGTTCCCCAGTCGACGAAGCACATGATGCGTGCCCTAACAACTGCACGCAGGAAGATTTAATAAAGGCTACTGACAACGCCACTCTTGTAGCGGAGTTTTGGGCTGACACTGAGTAGGTTTGTTGTCGACACGTCAAGAAGAAGATAGGACTGTTTAGGAAGAAGCATGGCAGGGCAAGCTATGTTTCGAAAGGCACCACAATATTAGCCAAAGAACTAAAAAATGCCACGAAAATAAAACTAAATTACATTGTTACTTTAAGGAAAATTATAGTAAAATATTCATGTATTTTTGTAATAATTCTTTTATCTAATCTTGTAAATATAATATGATAAAATCTACTTAAGAAGATAGTTTAATCTCAGTGATCTAAACATTTACCTACTTCACTTTGCAATCATAGATCAATCATATCGTAACCCCTCATAGATTCCCTTGACATGAGCTGTCAATTACGGAATATAGGGATTTCCCAAGCCCTATTTATTTAAGAATATTTTCCTTTTTTACCGTCATTTTATTTGAATTTAAAAAATTAGAGATCGATAAAATCAGTCAAGCCCTACTTGAGTTATAGGTCAGGGTCTCTCAATCTTTCGGCTCCACGAACCCCTGTTAAAGTTGCCAGGTGATAGCGGACCCCTTAACTAGCTAATTATCCCCCCTCCCCCTAAAGAAAATAATAAAATTGATTATTGATGACATTGATGAATAATGTTTTAATTTCAATTTTCAAAATATTAATGTGGTGGGTGTGCTTGTTTCTAGAAGCAAACGGAGTAAAATTTTGGACAATTGTAATTGTGTCACCATTACGTAAATCTTGTTGCGAACCCCGTACCGTCGATTGGCGAGCCCCTAGGGGTTCGCGTACCCCACTTTGAGAAACGTTGATGTAGGTAACTAAAGTTTTGTTTTGCCTGTTAATGTTACATCATTTCCAATTTTATGACTACCGAGAACAGTTGAAACAATTAAGATCTTTTATTATTTTAGACACGTTACAACTCAAGGTCTACGTACATTTGCGTCTTAAAATATATTTCCTTTCATATGAAACATGAGTGGCATATCAATTAATGCAGAATAAAATATGTCAATGTTAAGTAAATTTTTTGTGCAAAATACAAACAATCATATGCCCCTGATTAATTTCGTTGCGGGTCCAATGACAGTTTAACTTTCCCCCGGGACAAACTTGACCTTCACTGGTTGGGTTATTGGCGGTCAAGCTGTAGATCCGGGCTACACAGGAGTTGCAGCGGTGGGAACGAGATGTGGGAATAGTCTCGTAAACAAATATGTCCATGCACACAAATACAGTGTGGTTCTAGCAGAGTAAAAAAGGACTACCCTCACTCTTTCCCGTGGATGTCGTAAGACTTAGGGACAAATATGCGAACATCAGGCCTCCCCAACCCGTCTGGCCAGCGTGGGGAGTGTAGGACAAATCCTCCATTTGCCTCTGGTATATTAGAGGGTCGTGCTCCTGCAGTAGATACTAAAGGACCTGATGATGACACAGTTGCGTGTAATTTGGTAATTCTAAGGGATGAATCTAAGTTTAATACAAAAATACAATGATTCACTGGATTTTTATATGAATACTTTAAAGTTGCGTCATATTGCTTAGTTGTGCGTTGTCTTTCCTCTTTTGTTACATTTTACCTCCACGTAGATGATCATGATAGTATATTATGTAGGAAGCTATTATACTAATATAAAGATAAGAAAACAAGCTGTACAGAATACAAGGCCTACTTTAAAATTCTACCAAAACTTTGCACTATTTGTATAATATGTCAAGGCTTTCATATTTTTCGTGAGTTTTATTCCCGTTTTCACAATCAATCCCTAATTTTTAAGTGACCCATATGAAAACAAAATTCCTGTTATGTGTAACCATAGAAGTCACTTAAAACCGGCCAAGTGCGTGTCGGACTCACGCACAAAGGGTTCCGTACCATTGATTTATGATTTTTTTCTTTTTTAATTTCATTAATCAAGAGAAAACGGACAGACGGACAGACAGACAGACATGACGAATCTATAAGGGTTCCGATTTTTGCCATTTGGCTACGGAAACCTAAAAATCAGGACAGTCTTTTGAATAAAAATAGTTCAGTTTTTTTTTTACTTTGTA
Organism: Ostrinia nubilalis; assembly: GCF_963855985.1. Classification (NCBI taxonomy): domain Eukaryota; kingdom Metazoa; phylum Arthropoda; class Insecta; order Lepidoptera; family Crambidae; genus Ostrinia; species Ostrinia nubilalis. The sequence continues at coordinate 3,759,759 of NC_087115.1, read as the reverse complement.
TTTACACCTTTCGTTCATTCGTTCGTTTCAGCCAAATGACGTCCACTGCTGGACAAAGGCCTTCCCCAAGGATTTATTCAACTACCGGTCCTGCGCTGCCTGCATCCAGGCGCTCCGCGACCTTCACCAGATCGTCGGTCCACCTAGTGGGAGGCCTACCTACAGTAGGTTTTCTTTTTTAGTCCGTATTTGCCCTCTTAATATTTATATTTATGAACCCTCCTTCTGGCGCAGAATGTACTGCTATCAATTCGCAAATTACGTTTGGCATACATAGGTTTGGCGTTTGGCATTAAGCTATCTTATTTATCAATTATAGATTAGTCACAGCAAGTAGATTTCTTCAGAAATATTATGACTTCACATCCGATTGTTATTTTATTTTAATATTTGATTTTAAATCTTTGTTGATTTTGGGTGCAACAAACAAATTAATCTTTGCTTGCATTATAAATGCGAAATTAACTGTTTCACAAACAAAATTGATTATTTTTGGCGATAAGAGTAACAATAATTATAAGTAATTAATATTTTTATCTGTATTAAAAGATAAAATAAGTATATTGTAGATTAACGCCCGTATTCACAAACGATGCTTGCATATTAAGTGAAGCAGCAAATCGAACGCACAGCGTTGAATAGAGCTCTGTGATTGGTTCTTGTGTCACCCTGTGCCCACGCTCACTGTGAGACCTCATAGTAATGTTTGTGAATACAGGCGTTAATTTCCTTCGTAAGCTATCTCCCAGGTCTACTCAACCTTCACTGGTTGGCTTTTATAGGAGGAAAACTGTAGATTCTGGATGTACAGGAGTTGCAGTGGTAAGAACGAAAAAAATGGGATTAATCCCGCAAAAGAACATGGAATAAAAAATTGTTTAGAGAACAGACTACAGATTTTTTATCGGATGACAGTTGGTTGGCTTCTAAGGCGAGAGTGAATAGGCACTTACAGGGCAGATATGTACCATCCTAGACTGCATCCCACTTAACACCAGGTGCGATTGTGGTCAAATACCTGCCTTGTTATGCATAAAAAATATTCAAGTAAGTATTGATATGTCAAAACAATATTACAACTTTAACAAAGGATAATACCGAGTTAGATATTAAAAATTCATTTATTCAATAACAAATGACAGCTACAGGACTCATTGCTCTGACGTAGAGTTGACAAGATGGCGGACGCGTCCTCTAAAGGCGCAAGTACACTATGCAGGAAACTGGCCAAGACGTATTAGTGTGAACACCATCTCGGTTAATTTCTCTTTCACCCACCCGTGCGTCGCCCATACTTCGGTGCGGGCTAGCTCTTTGACTCGGACAATTTCAGCATAGTGTACTTGCGCCATAATAACGGATTAATATGCACACACTACACTGGTCGAAGGCTTGCCAATACACATAACAATTCATCACTGACAATGCTTTTCCTAGATGTTTTCCTACAATGTCTTAAAGTAGATAGTTTGTAAGCGTCTTTAATAAGAATTGGCGCATTATACAAATAATATGAATGTGGTCGACTTTCCAATTAAAATTAATTTTAAAGTTCGTTCGTTTCAGCGAACGACGTCCACTGCTTGGCAAACTTGATTTCCACAACGACACTTCCCGCGACCTTTAGAGTAGGCGCACACCGATTTTTAGTTGGCCGATAGTTGTGCCCGATTTCAAATTGTATGAAGAATCGGCCAAATCGAATCGGCGTAGTGTGCGCACTCCCATACATGCCCATACTGATCAACTGCCCGACTAAACTATCGGCCGACGAAAAATCAACGGTGTGCGCCTACTCTTACCGTCGGTCCACCTAGTGGGGGGCTTGCCCATACTACGTCTTCCGGCCTGTGGTCGCCACTAGAGAACTTTTCTGCTCCAGTGGTCACCAGCTCTGCGAGCTATGTGCCGCGCCCACTGCCACTTGATTTTAGCTATGTCGGTCACTTTTGATTCGATTCTCATTCGATCACGCAACTTTCAATTATGAGTGCTAAGTAATTTAGAAGAAAGACAGTTACGTTTAAAAAGTCTATTTTACTCCGCTATAATAGCGAAAGACTTAATTAAAGAAAAACTTAGGTCTGCTATAGCCTTAGGCTGAGTTGCCCTTACCTTTAACCGTAACCATAACTTCAACCGCTGTTTTTGTAGGTACTTGACATTTGTTATAGGTAGTTAAAGTTGGTGCAACCATGGGTTAGTTTGGGACCAGATCAACTAGATGGCGCAATATAAAAATGTCCAAGGGGTTTTTTATTATCTGACTACGTACTTCCGAATGCAGTCACTCCATGTCATTATCAATATCAATAAAATCGATATGAATCATCAACGTAACTCAAAATATAAGATAAGATAGTAATAACCTTTATTGCAGTGGAAAGGACTTTAGCGATTAAAATGTTATTTTTGGATCACAAAATGTTGATCGTCGGTAGAAATTTTGATGATGTTGACCAAAGTAATTTATTAGGATTGATAGGAAAGCTAGGAAACGTTGAACTACAAAATATTATACTTAAAGGTTATGGATATGTAGTTTCGGTTATGGATACGGTTACGGATATAGGAATAATATTATACCGGTTTCGGTTACGGTTACGGATATCTGTGCTTTAGAATGCAATTTGCAATAGTTGTCCAACACGGTTTATTCATGACTTTACATCGAAGAAAAAGTAATAAAAAAAATAAAAATTGATACTAGATGGCATTATAAAGGTAAATCAGGCTGTTATGCCTTTACATATTATAATGCTATACAAAAAACAATTTAAACTGCCTACATCCGAAACTATTAGAAACTTTTGAATCGGTTACAGTTACGGATATCCATAACATCCCTGCTTAAAGGTAGCTGACAGGTGTGCATATCAGACTTGGTAGTTAGTATATTTATTGCAAAATTATCCTATACAAATATGTACATAAGAATGCTGAGGCTGAGTACATAAGAAGTGATGTACTATGTCCCTTACCTCGTGGAAGACAGAGTCCTTTCCCTCAGTAAGCGCAGGGTTGACGCGCACAGCCGTGCGGACGCACTGCACGAGGTATCGCGTCAGAAGCGGGCGCTGCGGGCACCTCAGCACGGCGGATTTTAGAAGGTTCAGCCCTGGAACAAAATGTACAGTTTATTAAAATTGTCCTTATCACGTCATTAGGTCATTTACGCCCATTATTTCCCATATTTAATCCTTGTTCAAATCCGGTGGGCTGAGTGTGAGTTAACTTTAAACGCGTTAAAAAAATGTGTGAAAATTTTAGTTTTTGAACGTTTCCCGCTAGGGGCGCTGTACAATCCGTCATATATTTAATGTGAGCGCATTTGATGAAAACTCACACTAGGCCCTCTGATTTCAACTATCAAAATAATTTGAATCAGTTTTCGATCAAATATCCATATTTTTTATGCGTTTACACTTTAATATTTTTTAAATAGTCTTATGAGCAATATGAAAATGTAAAAACATCGAAAGCCGCAGATATTTTGATCAAAAACATATTGAAACATGACAATTGATGGGCGGATTAGGATGAGGATTGGGCTCAAGAGTGTTGTAACTCAAAAAGTGTCGATTTAGAATCGTCGAAAACTGTTTTTCATGTTTCTGTACCACTCACCAAAGTCGTCTTGGAACCAGTCGGGCTCCTGCGACAGCACCCGCTCGCCGAGCAGACAGAAAAGGGCGTGCAGGAGCGGCTCCTGCGAGCAAGGCTGGCTCAGGCTGACCAGGACTCCCTAGTGGCGTAACTATACCATACGAGGCCACTGTGTCTAGGGTTATTTTCCAGGGGGTTCCGGGATCATCGCGAGAGGGAGCGCGATTAGGGTCTTGGACTCTTGGGCCGGGGCCCCCTCAGATCGGTGGCCCGTGGCATTTTGCCAGCCCTGCCACCCTATAGTTACGCCACTGCTTTCCCAATGATTTTCACAAAGACCGGTTGGTATAGATCGTTTCATCCACGAAGACGTGCCCCACCAATTTTTGGTCGAGGGAAGCGGGGAGTGCGGAGAGATTGATCCGAGCAATCCGAGCGTCATTATCGTAGTATGCGTGTGCTCATCGATGATTTAGCGTGTACCGATTACACTCAAACATTAGCAGAAGAATAATGGGGCGCGTCTTCGTGCATGAAACGGTCTATAGCAGCCCTTCCAGCGATTTCCCCGCTACCTTTATGAGGTCGTCGGTCCTTGTAGGTGGACGTGTGGACGACAGGCCTTCCACTAGGTGGACCGACGATCTGGTGAAGTTCGCGGGAGGTGCCTGGATGCAGGCGGCACAGGCCCGGTCTTTGTGGACTACCTTGGGGGAGGCAAATACCTTTGTCCAGCAGTGGACGTGTGGCTGAAATGATGATTACTCGAACTCTCGTCCTAAACTTAAGTGACCACTCACCAAAGTCGTCTTGGAACCAGTCGGGCTCCTGCGACAGCACCCGCTCGCCGAGCAGACAGAAGAGGGCGTGCAGGAGCGGCTCCTGCGAGCACGGCTGGCTCAGGCTGATCAGGACGTGCTGCAGCACTCTGGAGAAAGGTACAGGGGTTACAAACGTCATCAAACACCCTTAGATCACATAAACTAAAGGGAGATGTGGCACACTGAAAACCAGCGCCGTGGCCTTCGTCACCGTGGGCCACGGCATATGCTGAGTGGGGTCCCGTTGCAGTGGGCATCTTGTTGGTGAATGGGTGGCACTGCTCAGTTTACTCTTGTTTTTATTTTTTCTTCTTCCATTATTATGTGCCACTGTCATGTCTATGTAATTGCCTGTATTTGTGTGATGTCCATTGTAATAAATGTATCTTTCTTTCTTTCTTTTATTTCTAAAAGGGGCCGGCCGGGGATAGTGTCGCAGCAATAAATCCCCACTTCGGCTCCCCTACTAACCATGTACACAAATAATATCTTACATGCAGATTTTGTACTTGCTTCAGCGGTACATATACTACATGCAGATTTTTATGTTACTACACGTCACATTTTCAAAATCAGCGCGCATTATTGCTCCGGACGAAAAAGCGCACTTTGAGCTTGAATATTTCAGTCATTTTTAAAGATATCAAAAAAGTAAAAACACAGTATTGAATCAATTTTTTTTGTAGTTTTTTTGGCATCTTCAACAAAAATTGTGCGCCAGGTCCTTTAGGTGTTATATTTTTAAGTATAAATGTATCAATAACGTTATGACGTTTGTAACAAGGGAATAAAAGACTGAATCATAGTAATATAGGTTGTTGCGGTTTAGAGCAAGTATCCACAAAACCATGTCAATAACATGTTCTACATTATTTTACTAGCTGCGCCCGCGACTTCGTACGCGTGAAAATAGTTTGAATAAATTTCCCGTTTTTGCAACATTTTTCTTTACTGCTCCGCCCCTATTGGCTGTAAGGTGATGTTATATAGCCTAAAGCCTTCCTCGATAAACGGGCTATTCAACACAAAAAAAAGCAAATCGGACCAGTGCCTATGAATTTTTTTTACTGGGTCTCAAATTATGTTTTTATCTAAAACGGTTCAATAGTTTAAGTGTCAAAGAAGCACCTACAATCCAATCTCACAAACTCTTCTATTACTAGTTTTTACCCACGCAACCTGTGGGCAGTGGGCTGCGTAGTTTTGGCGTGAAAGAGTAACAAACAAACATACTTTCGCATTTTTAACATTAGTAATATTATTAGGACTTGTGGATTGTCACATATTAAATGAATAACATATTAACAGTAAACAATGAATTTAGTTATTGCAATTTATATGACTAACTTACTATGACGCAAATGTTTAGTTATTTGTACTAAATAGGTAACTAAAATATAAGAGCATATAAGCTTGACTGCACTAGTAATAAACAACTATGTAATAAATGATGTACATAATTTATTATTAGCCACATGAAAACCACAAGAAACCATAGTGAAAGAAAAAAAAACTCGAAAATTCAACAACATTCAGCTAGGCAGCGCCACTACAATACAAAATTGGCGCCAATTCTATTTAGTGACTGGGTCAACGCCCTCTTATGTCATAATTGACCTTATGTTAATCTCGAGACGGCTACAAGTATTGCTATGTCTGACGTCCACCTGACCATCTGTACATCCGGTTATTAAAGTCGACACCAGATCAATTGACATACTTTTTTTATCTGTCACAACGCGATTCCAGTATTTGGTTTCATTAACAATCGAACTTAGGAACCTAGGACGTCAACTGACTATTTATTTATTGTTTTCAAGGTAGAAAAAATCTACTATTACCATAGACTCTATGGCATAGAGGATACAGATTGAATCAAAATCAAAAATATTTATTCAGTTTAGTTAGACCACATGTGGCACTTATGAACGTCAAAATGTAGTAAAAAAGAAAAAAGAAAAGGTAGCCCTTATGGGGCACTTTACGTCATGTCTCCACTTTTTGGCCCTACCAGCGCTTCGAGACAAATTTTGACAAATGAAAGACGAATTTTTAGAGAGACCTTCGATTCATAGACAGCCTTCACTATTACCTTTTTCAATTTTGCATAAATTATCGTTCTTCGGTCTTACGTAATTCGCAAAAAAAACTTATCATGGTTACGTTAAATGGGAGAATCGGTAAGTAACTTAATATTATAAAGTTGAAGAGTTTGTTTTGTTGAACGGCATAATCTCAGGAACTACTGGTCTGATTTGAAAAAAACATTTTTGTGTTGGATAGCCCATTTATCGAGGAAGACTATATTATGCTATATGCCATCACGCTACAACCAATAGGGGCAGAGCATCAATGAAAAATTTCAGGCGTAATCGCGGGCATTTTCTGGTCTAAAATAAAACAAAAGAACTCACCCATAGGCATGTTTCAGCTCCATCTTGGCGACTTTGAGGCATAAATTCTTTCTCTCATCAGTCTTCAATTTCTGCAAATGCTCTTGAAACAGCGCCTTACACGGCTTCAGAGTCATTTGACAGCAATCTTTCTTCGAGAAAGACTGAGAGAGCTCCTTCTGCAAATCCTTGTACTGCTTCATCGTCATAGAAAGAGAATTTGTGCGCTCTCTTCCTCTAACCACCTCATCTTGAATGGGAGAGTCGTCGAAGTTCGAAATATCTTGGAATTTCTCGTAATCACTGTTGCAAATGGGGGATGATCTTTCAGGGGAGAAAATGACTGATCGATCAGGGGAATAGGTGTACTCAGAAGTCCTAAAAGACCCTTGGGAATCCGACATGGGACTGGCTGCGTTTTCTGAGTGAGGTGGAGTCGGGAAAAGAAATTGTTGGGCTTTGGGCTGAGGCATTTCAGAGGGCAGCAGTGTAGTGAAGTCCAGCTCTCCAAAGAGTTCGTAGTTGAGGTGATTCGAGAACTCCTCGATTGGGTTTGGAGGCGATTGCTCTTGATGAGGGGGCGTCATGACGTTCACGTCTACCGGTTCTGGCAACTGCTGGGATTGGAAGAAGCAGGAGAGCAGATCTTCGTCTGTCTCTTTCGTTTGCGCGACCTTCTTCATGTCGTTTTCGATGACGTCGGAGACGATGTTGATCCATTCGTCGCCATATTCGTGCTGGGAGTTCTGTGAGGATTGCTGGACTTGGATCAAGGCGTTGTCGAACTCGATGGAGTCGTTGTGTCTGGTCTGATTCACAATGACTTGGCCACCGGTCAGCGTGTGCTTGTTGATTTGGATCTGCGAAAAATAAAATATAATTAATCATCGGTTTTGTGACCAGAAATGAGGGTAAGAAAGTACAGACAGATTGCAGAAAATAGGTGCCATTTTAACATTGCCACACTTGCACTAATGCCCAGTTTTTGGTTTGTTAATGGTTAAATATGAACAAAATGTAAACTAATAGTCAAATATTGTACTAAAAATCAAGCTAACCTGTTCGAAAAACGCATTTTGCTGATATTTAACCACTTTTAACTACGGATTAAGAAACTGGGCCTCAGTCGATCGCCATAAGATATCTGAGTTAGTTTAACTTAATTACTTATTAACCTTACAAGAGAGCGGAAGGTTAGTACATAAGATAATTATAAAGCTGAAGAGTTTGTTTGTTTGTTTACTTGAACGCGCTAATCTGCGGAACTACTGGTCCGATTTGAAAAATTCTTTCAGTGTTAGATAGCCCATTTATCGAGAAAGGTTATAGGCTATACAACATCACGCTACGATCAATAGGAGCAGAGCAACAATGAAAAATGTTGCGAACACGGGTTTTCACGCGTACGAAGTCGCGGGCACAGCTAGTGTAAGATAATATCTGTTACGCATAACGTAGGTATTTCCCAAGATATATTTATCGACTATTTCCTGATAGCTGCAGTCATTAACAGGTTATCTTCTTATTATTGTTTTTATTAACTATCTATCAGTCTGACATTGTTGTAGAAAAACAGCTTTTATTGCAACTACGTAACGTTACTTTCAGTTTGTTGCGTCGTTTTCTGTATCAATAAGAGAGACTAAACAATGTTAAAAAGTAGAAAAATTATTGCATTATTTATTTGTTACAGGACAGTTTATTATTTTATACAATGATTGGTCCGAGTCGGTGCCAGCCTGCCAAGTGCCATGGTTAAGAAACATAATATTTCACACAAATATCAATCATAGTGTGTTATAGTTTTTTTCCAGTTAAAAATTCTTTTGCAGCTTCTAGTCTTAATAATAGGGTAGCTGTCACCTTGGCTGTCACTCACCACTAGTCAATTGACATACTTTTTAAGAGCTGTCATACTCCCATAGGTTTTGTCTTCCAAAACCAACGACATTGGTAGATCGCGTAGCCAATTGACTTTAGTTGAAAACTACTAACTAAAATAGTTACTAAAATAGAATTTTTCAGCAAATTAAAAAGTAACTCGATTTTCAGGGTAAAAATGAAGATTCTTTTGTGAATCTGTGCTTTGGAATGTGTACTTGACACAGTTTATATTAAATTACACGTTCATTCTAGTCCTGAAAAAGCTGCTGTAAAATTAGATTTTTAGTAACGTTGACATCATAAAAGTTAGTTACTTAGTTAATTGTTTTAACTGAAATGTAGTACTTTACTTTATTAAGATTATCTATACAAAATATGCGATTGGTGCGTTTAGATAGACAGCTTAAAAAAAGTATGTCAATTGACTCAAGAATCAAGTAGTACCCAATTATTTAGCCTAGGCGCAGACCGTTGATTTTTCGTCGGGCAGTTGATCAGTATGGGCATGTATGGAAGTACGCACATTACGCCGATTCGATTTGGCCGATTCTTCATACAATTTAAAAATCGGGCACAACTATCGGCCAACTAAAAATCGATGGTCTGCGCCTAGTCTTAACTTTTAAAGCCAAGGCATGTTCCCTATTGGCATCAAAACGTACTTTGCGGAAAACTGGCACATTGCTAAAGCACACGCAAATGGAGGAAAATTGCCACCGGTCGAATTACCATTTAAGGAGTTAATGTTACAAAATAATTTGCTTGTACATATTACAGTTGCAAACAGTCATTTGCAATTATAGCTTCGTGTGATAATATTGCATGTAAGTATATTAATATGGTAAATTATTAAATGTATTCATATTGTTAATTATAGTGCCTATCTTCGTACAGTTGACAGCGTATCAGCCTTACGTCATTTTGTTGCAAAGTAGGACCGTAGTTGTAATACAACTAAGCTCCTGCAGTGTTCGGTAGATGACGTGTTGTTATTTGTACAAAACACCACAATAGTCTATAGTGGACGAGGATTGAACTATGTTGATTGTTAGGCTATTTTCTCACCTTTATATTTTATTGGTGAAAATAACCACAGCAGAAATTCTACTTTTAGCAATGGCGATCGGCGATTTTGCGACTGTATCACTATCGATGCAACATCGCGGGACAAACTTGACCTTCATTGGTCGGATTTTTATTGGCGGTCAAGCTGTAGATCCCGGCTACACAGGAGTTGCAGCGGTTGGGACGAGAGGTGGGACACGACATCAAAATCGCGCGTTTTAGCAACTTTATCGATGTGGCATCACGATTTTGCGACTTCATGCGTTCGGATGCGGTATCGGAAACGTTTTAGCGACTGCTGTCGCTACGTCGAGCTTCCGAAAAGCGACTCAATCGCCGCGTTTGCGATTTGGAATGTGTGGTCGCTGCATTTAGATTCTCAAAAGCGGCTAAATCGCCGATGCTAAGAGTAGGCGCACACCGTTGATTTTTCGTCGGCCGATAGTTTAGTCGGGCAATTGATCAGTATGGGCATGTATGGGAGTGCGCACACTACGCCGATTCGATTTGGCCGATTCTTCATACAATTTAAAATCGGGCACAACTATCGGCCAACTAAAAATCAACGGTGTGCGCCTACTCAAAAAGTAGCATGTGCGCTGTGGCTCTAAGCACAAAATAGATAGGGGCAGAAGATAATCTACATACAAATTGCGCTCGGGCAACGACATATACAACGTTCTAGGACTCGCTATTATTAGGCCCGTATTAACAAACATTACTATGAAGTCTCACAGAGTGAGGGTGAAACACGAACCAATCACAGAGCTCTATTCAATTTTTTTTCATACTAGGGGGGTCGTGTCATGGAAAAGGTTGAAAAACACTGCTAGTGTAACATTCCGCCACACAAGTATTGTCTATGAATAGGTTTTTGGGACCGTGAGCACGCGCACTATGAGACCTCATAGTAATGTTTGTGAATACGAGTGTAAGTCAGTAGATAAGTAAATAACTTCTTACCTGTCTACAAGGATCTGACTGCTGTACATAGTATGGACACGCATTCCTAGGTTCTCCAACTTTAGTCTTTATAGGTTTTCTGCACAACAGTACTTTATGTTTCCGCTTCTCTTTAGTACATTTCTGGTTTTCAACATCCTCAGTTTTATTGGAAGCTTCAGATTTGTCAACAGTTTCGTCATCAACGTCGTTTTTAACCGATAAAGGACATTTTTCGTTGTTGATATCCAAATTGTTAAATGCGTCGACGATTCCATCGTCTTTGTCTGTATTTTTGTCGTCCAAGTTAAGTTTTTTCAGAGATAGGATGACGTCATCGTCTTTTTCTTTACAATCATCATCTGATGGCACTTCTTCTACGTATTTCTCAGCAAAGCCACTGTCTTCTGACGATTGTGAGTCAATTCTGTCATTCCTGGCTTCCTCTTGAACTGTTTTGAACGAAAAGTTGTTTAATTCATCATCCTCATCCTCATTTTCGTTTTTGACTTCCAGTTTGTACTGTATTTTATCTAGAATGTTCGCGACTGTGTTGACAGGGATAGAATTAACATTCCCGTCTCTTTCTTTATCTGTTTTGACTGCATCTTCGCTGGGTTTGTCTTTTTTCTTGTCCTTTTTGAAGAAGACTTTGAGCAGTTTTTTTAGGGTTTTCTTGTCGTTCTCAGCCATTGATATTTGTGGTTGCGCGTTGGATACCTTTGCACTACCCATATTAGTGGTCGTTCGTTAGGATTTAGCTCTGGGCATTCTGAAACAAAAGAAGCGACATATTAATAACAGTTAATTATTTGACGCAGTTAAAGTCACGCCTCTTCGAACTCCTATGTTCTTAGGGCAGAAACTGCGTTAAGCGGGCACCCGCGCGGTTTCATACAAAGTGCTTCGTCGCGGGTGCCCGCGGGGGACTTTCGTATGAAACCGCGCGGGCGTCCACTTAACGCAGTTTCGGCCCTTATGATTAATTTCGTTGCGGATCCAATGACAGTTTAACTTTCAACTTTCGACAAACTTGACCTTCACTGGTTGGGTCTTTATTGGCGGTCAAGCTGTAGATCCTGGCTACACGGGAGTTGTAGCGGTGGGAACGAGAGGTGGGAATAGTCCCGTTAGTCAATTATTTGAAAAAAAAAGCATAGGTAATTGCGTATTTCCTTCTCAGTTAAATTAGACAGTTGTATCGCTAAAAACTTTGTTATTTCGTTGGGAAAAAGGGCGATATCAAATATTACGTCTTGTTTCTTCTGCTTTTGATCCCTTAGAAGAACGGAATTTTGTTAGGGATGAAGAATTACAAACCATGTACCTATACAAACCATGGTAGACTGGACGAGCTAGGTAGAATGTATAAAGAAAGGGATGAGTTTTTGTCTCTTTCTTTCACAAAAGGAGCGAGGGAGAAAAATGTATTGTTCTATTGAAATAATGGAACTATTTCAGGTAGCTTTGGGTTTGTCTATTATTTTCAATTCTATGGTTGTTCATAGAATTGAAAATAATAGACAAACCATAAAAAATTCATAATAAGGTCGCAAGTACCAAAGGATGCCATGTACCATAGAAGGATCAGGTACTACGTACGTACCTGATGTGGTAATAAAAAGAACTCATAATGTACCAAGCTTTGCTAGTTTTGCCAGCGCAACACTGAACCGATTTAAGTAAATTATAATAACAACAATGTTAACAGCATTGTTGTGTTCCGGCAGTTAGAGGTAAGATAGCCAGTTCCTCCGTGATTGAGGATTCCGGGTGAAGCTCGCTTCCACCTTCGGCCTGATCGTCACTTACCATCAGGTGAGATACAGGCCAAGAGCTTCCTCGTTGTGTATAAAAAAAACAACTCAATATAAAGACAGTTTGTGAGACAGGGAAAACTGGAGTTTTCATCCCGGTTCTGAAACGGGAACACACGATATAGTGTGATAAACCGAATTCACGTGCGATGGAACAACAGTGAGGGCTTAGTGTGAATTTACATCAAACGTCCTCACTAGTGAGCGCGTTAAAAAAATGTATGAAAATTTTAGTTCTTGAACGTTTCCGCTAGGGGCGCTGTACAATCCGTCATACATTTAATGTTATTTTTTAAGCGCTCACTAGTGAGCGCGTTTGATGTAAACTCACACTAGGCCCTCTGAACATTAATTTAAACTTTTGTAAGAAGTTAAGTTGTTGAATAAGTCTTAATTGAGAGAGATCTCAAGAATCGCGTATCAAAACTTGAGAACGAATAGCTGGTCTATACTTAACTTACAAGCTCAAGTCGTTGAAACGTTGTCTCAAGAGCAATCTCAACTCTCAAGTGCGTGTCAAGGTCTTGAATGATTAATGTACAAACGACAGACATCAGACTAGTTAAAATTTTGTTGCATAATCGCTCTTATGTAACTGTAATAAGATTCTGCATTGTTTAGCTTATTGTACTGTCTGTACAGGGGTATGTAATTTTCTAATTGGGTCATTCCATTATCGCGGGTGTAACACTTAGACGCCTGTTTTAGTTTAACCTAATTAAATAAAAAACATTTTTAATTAAATTAGTATATAAAATACCACATTTTAATATGTTTACTTTATATTAATTAACAAAATCTCCAATATGACACTTGAAAAGCTAGGATCCCTTGTCCTAATCCCCAAAATATCATATTAAAATTTTTGTTAATTAATGTATACACACGTATTAAAATGTAGTCCTTAATTCATAGACTAATTTAATTAAAAATGTCTTCCATTCAATTAGGTTAAACCAAAACAGGCGTCCAAATCTTGCACCCGCGATAATGAAATGACCCAATTATAACGCTGAAGAGTGGTTTGCTTGAAAACACTAATCTCAGCCCATTTATCGATTAATTTCTCGATAATAATCACCCCACACTACAGCTAATAGGGGCGGAGAAGTAACGAAAAGTGTTGCAAAAACGAGAAATATTTATTCAAACAATTTGCACGCGTACGAAGTCGCGGGAACAGCTATTTTTGTATGAGGAAATCCACATTAAATTTTTATCTACTTGTCAAGACTGCTATCTTGCAATCATCTGCTAATCTTTGGTCCTGGGAATATCTAATCAATCAAAACGTTTAATTTTTAGACAATATTTCCTCTTTTTTGTGCGCCATATTAGATTAAATAAACAATAGTGTAACTTATTTTGTTTTAACCTTCTTTACTTGTGAAAACGCTCAGTAGACTTTTTGAGAATGAATTTATGCTAATATTATGTATTTTCAAATGTTGTTATATCCCTGTTCGAACTTCGAAGATATATTTTGAATATATTTACTGGGTGGAAACGATAAGTGATCTCACTCGATTATTTTTAAACTATACAAGATATCCAAAAACAGGATAATGATCCTGAAAGTGCTTCCTTAGCTCTATCCAATGGTACCAATAATAGGTTACAAAATGAAGTGGTTCTATCCGAAAATTCAATGTTTCCAGCTTCCATACATTTAGTAAAACCACATAATATTAAAAACTATACAAGATATCCAAAAACTGGTTACTGATCCTGAAAGGGCTTTACGAGCTCTATCCAATGGTATCAATAATAAGTTACAAAATAAACTGGATCTATTTAAAAATTCAATGTTTCCAGCTTCCATACATTTAGTACTGCCACAGTCATGGCACTAATTTCTTGATAATATTATAACAAGTAAAGCCAAAAGCCAATGTTTTCCATGAATAATTTTAAATAAGAATGCAGTTTACGAGTTCATTTTAAGTATTTATTATTTGATAAAAAAAAATAACACTTCTAATATTGTGTGGCTGGCATACATTTAGTATGGAGGCTGAGAACATTACATTTTCCGATAGATCCAGTTAATTCTGTAACCTATTACTGATACCGTTTGAAAGAGCTCATGAAGCACTTTCAGGATCAGTAATCAGTTTTTCGATATCTAGTATAGTTTAGAAATAATCGAGTGAGATCACTTATCGTTTCCACCCTGTATATAATCTAGAATCTGCAGCAGTCTGAGTACCTAAGTTCTATTAATTACAACTGTCTACAGCATTTTTGCGCACGGGTTATGCATAGCTTATTTTTATTGCTTTAATACCTAGAAATAAGAATAACAACAAAAAATGGTTCTGAATTTGCTTTTATGTGTAAAAAATAGAAAAATTCATATCAATGAATGTATGAAACATGAACATAGAGATGATTTAGTTTGTTGCCAAAATTTTTTTTTCTTTCTTTCTTTCATTCTTTCTAATTATTAAAACATACCAAACATCCATTGAAGATTTATTCTCACAAGAGAAAATTTAAAATAGAGTCCAAATATTTATTAAAAATGAGAAGTTCTAATTTCCTGTCATGTTCCATAGAAGATTTTTCTCATAAAAATCTAACTCTATCATGCTTTCAGTATACTGGCCTTGGTAACGTCGTCTCTCAAATCCCACTATATTTTGATGAAAGCGTGCTCTTTGTTCTTGCGAATAAGCCCCCATAATTATCTTTAAATATATCCCAATGAGAATGTGGCGTGCATCTTTAGAGACATTCTACTATGAAGATGGAAAATTCAAATCGCTATAACTTCTTATAAAGCAAATATTTTCGATTTGTAATCGCACTTTTTTATATAAATTTGCTTATATAATCAGAATATAATAAGTAAAATCCATGCGCAAAAAAAATTTTTTTTTTGTCGACTGGTGTTATTTGCATAAAAATTTAAATTATGGGTTTGACTCTTGTGGGTTCCGTACCGAAGGATTCCAATGGGACCCCTTTGGGTTGGGACCCAATCTTCTAGTAAATACGGAACCCTTAGCGATCGAGTCATTATCACACTTGACCGGGTTTTAGTTCCGCACGTGCACGGAACACGGTCATCTCGCACCAGCTGCAGGTCTTCGTCAACCGCTGCCTTCGCCGAATTCTCGGCATATACTGGCCTGAGAAAATCTCCAACGTCGAGCTATTGGAACGCTGCCATGAAATTCCGATCGACCAGCAGATCAAGCGCCGCAAGTGGAACTGGATTGGCCACACTCTCCGAAGGGATCCTGATCACATCCCCAAGCAGGCTCTGGATTGGAACCCCCAAGGAAAACGCAAACGTGGTCGCCCCAAGCAAACTTGGCGTCGCACTGTGGCAGACGAGGCGAAGAAGATCGGCAAGACTTGGAGCGAGATCAAACACATAGCTCAAGACCGAACGCGATGGAGGACTGTTGTGGACGCCCTCTGCCCCATCTAGGGGACATAGGACCATAAGTCAAGTCAAGTGCACGGAACACAGACTAAACTATAGTTCCAAAATACTGAACTGTCCTATCCATGACATTGACAGTGGGGCGCCACCGTCAATACCGGATCGCTGGTTCCGATTTTTGCCATGTTGAAAACCATATAGTTGAACGATGGTATCGCCCCCCTGTCATTTGAGTTTGGTGGGACAGTTCAGCGTGGGCGTGGGTCATCTAATACCACTATAATACGGAGTTTCCCGCGTAAAATCTAATGTCAAATATTTTTTCTTTTTTAACTTGTTGCACGTAGCTATGCCTTTTAAAAAACATAATTTATAACCAGCCAGCGCGTGGCAAAAAACACTGGATGCCATCTACGATCGAATGACGTCATAAGCTGTATAATGCGACGCCTTTGCTTTCCCGCTATGTTAATAAAACGAACCGTGCGTCTGGTCGCCAGGCATAATAATTTTGCATAATCTATTTTCAACGCTTTTTTGATATAATCTATTCTTCAACTTCTTGGCGGGAAAGTAAAGTGTCATGTTATGGCAATTTTGTTTAATTTTCTTTTGTGTTTGCGAATATGAATGCGAAATAACGCGTGATTATTTACCATTAGGTATTCGTGAAGTGCGTGAGTGTTGGCAAATACAAAACGGGGCAACATCAGTTCAAATTCTCTCAACTCTCAAGTAGTCCGTGTGTTGTCTCAGTAAAGTTAAAGTGCTACTTTACTGAAACTCAAGGGAATTGGGGGGTTATCATCTAAGATTCATCTAATACCTATAAAGAATTGGCCTAATAGGCAAATAGAGGATTTCTCAAGTAATTAATGTAAAAAATCCAAAAAGTGTATTATTTTTGGCAAAAATTTTAATTACAAGATTCATCAATATAATGGTCTTCTTCTTGTCGTGTCGACAACAAACCTACACAGGGTCGCGTGATCGCGTCGGCCCTAAACTCGGCCACAAGAATGGTTAAAATCAAAATTTCTTCAGGTGAAGCCGTGGGCAGAAAATAGTACAGGCGACAACATCGTGAAATTGTGGAATACAATGAAACGTCATCTATTATGTAGATTAGGCATAATTTATGTAGGTAGCTGTAGTGCGAGCGACAGCAACAAAAATGTATATTAGTCTCTCTGATGGGCTGTCATCTGTACCAGAGTAAATACAATTGAGTAGGTCATCTTAAAAGAAACGCACCGAGCGCGGTTTGTATGTGAGCGCGCGCCAATACGTATGCGGCGCGCACGCACACACTGACAAAATTCGGCGCAACCACGACTGGCTCCCCGCTAATCCCCGCTAAATTTTGTCAGTGTGTGCGTGCGCGCCGCATACGTGTTAGCGCGCTCACATACAAACCGCGCCCGTGCGTTCCTATGAAGATGACCTACTCATTTGTATTTACTCTGTCTGTACAGTCAGCGTCAAATAATTCGTGACACCCAAAGTAGCCAAAAAGTTCGCAACACGTCTTAATAAGGTTGTGTCAATCAACTTTTTGGCCACTTTGGGTGTCACGAACTACACTCGACATCAAATAAATCGCACCTCCCGCGACAAGAACTTTCAAACGTATGCATCCCCACTTCCCACAAATATTGGCACCATTTAAAAGCCTAGTTCTACACTTCATTTCATTAAAGGAAAGGTTTTTACCTTAAAAATGTGTCTTTAGAAGGATTCAGAGTCACTTCGTTAAAAAATAGGTAGTTTCGCTTGAGCCAACTTTTATGGCTATAAAACTGTTAAGTTGGGCTTGGGATTAATCGCTATCCATCTGTTAAAGAGGACACGTGAGATCATTATTTGGTTTTATAACCATAAAAATTGGTCTAATTGAACCCAGAGGTGAGCCCCAAGTGAGGTCTTTTTTCAAGTCACATTTATGGTATATGTTAATCGTTTATTAGAAATTT
Organism: Ostrinia nubilalis; assembly: GCF_963855985.1. Classification (NCBI taxonomy): domain Eukaryota; kingdom Metazoa; phylum Arthropoda; class Insecta; order Lepidoptera; family Crambidae; genus Ostrinia; species Ostrinia nubilalis. The sequence continues at coordinate 3,741,864 of NC_087115.1, read as the reverse complement.
AATGTGTTTTTCTTTAAGGATATTTATTGAGCTTTCAAATAACACCAATATTGTTGGGGCACCATGATTGTGTCAGAAGAAAATCTTTAAAGTTCGCGTCGCAGAAGGTTAGATTTATTTGATGTTGAGTGTATTTGAAGCTGACGTTATACATTGGCAAATGCACTTCATAGAGATACTCTAGTTCTTTACGTCTTATGACTTCCCGTCATACTTTTGCCAGCCACAATCAGTCTTGATAAATTAATTATTACTCTTGTTTGACGTTACGTTATGTACAAACGAACAGGAAATCTAATACAAGAAGTTAAAAATACCATACGGCAGATTTGCACGAGGAAAACTTGAATTTAGTGGACATGGCTATATTAATAGTATGATAAATACATTATTTATAAATAATAATTCTCATCGTAGTTGAAAAAAGAGACCTGTTTCTAAGGCTGAGTTGCATCATCTTACTTTGACAAACGTCAAAAATTTGTCAAACTCCATTCAAAAAGCACCGGTTATTGTTAGTTACGGCCAAACTAAGTAAGTTGGTGAAACTAAGTATTTTTCTCCAAACTGCCGGGTTAGATTTCGAATTTCGATGCCACTTCGCACGTGGGTGTAATTGGGGTCCTTGAGGTATCCCCACATAAATACCACAACATTCTGTATCATTATTATTGATTCACGGTAAATATAAATACCACAACAGTATGGCTATTGGTTCACGAACACTTCCCATTTTTTTACGGGACTATTCCCACCTCTCGTCCCCGCTGCAACTCCTGTGTAGCCAGGATTGACTGTCATTGGACCCGCAACGAAATCAATCAGAAATTAATTTCGTTGCGGGTCCAATGACACTTTAACTTCCCCCGGGACAAACTTGACAACACTGGTTGGGTTATTGGCGGTCAAGCTGTAGATCCTGGCTACACAGGCGTTGCGGCGGTGGGAACGAGGTGGGAATAGTCCCGTAAAGCATAAGGTTTGGGAACCTATGGTTTATTATCTAGAAGCCTAGTCGACTACAGACATAAAACATTTGAAATAGTAGGTAACGTTACAGGAAAACAATAATGATAAGGTTAACGAGGAGGATAAATTGGTTAATTTAAATCATTTACAAAAACAAGTGTATTTTATTTGGATATAATGTAATTTACCTCTCGTAGTTAACCAAGCTTCAAAATGTAGCATAGCGTTACCACCAGCAGAAGAAAGAGAAATAAGCTGACCAGCCACCATAACAAAGGTACAAACGTGACAGATGTAAAGCTCATAATATAGGTGACCTAAACTGAACTGTCCCACCAAATTCATTGACAAGGGGACGCCACCATCGTTCAACTATTCAGGGTTTCTATCTACACTATTAAGGGCTATATTTCACCGGGACACCATGGCGGCGCAACCAGTCGCCGCTACCAACAAAATGTATGCAGCTTTGCGCAACCAAACGGACACCAGGTGAGTAACTCTCTATAGAGCTGTATACATTTTGTTGGTAGCCGGCGACTGGTTGCGCCGCCATGGTGTCCCGGTGAAATATAGCCCTAAGAGTACTTTCCCTGCAGGTGACATTACAAAATTCCACCGTGTATAGTTTCCAACATGGCAAAAACCAGAACCAGCGATCCGGTATTGACGTTGGCGCCCCGCTGTCAATGTCACCAATATCACGGATAGGACAGTTCAGTATATTGGGTCTATAGCTGAGACTTATCAACTCGGAAAGGGATCAACACCGTATCGCCTTTCGCGAGCTGTCATCGCCTTTCGCGCGCTGTCAACCGCGAGGCGAGGCGTTTACGTTACGGTGCGGGTGTGCGTTGCAGTATGGAGTTTCATACAAAGAATACTGACCGCCTCGAGTTGATACGGTTACGATCCCCATCCGGGTTGATAAATGTACGACGGCTTCGCTCCGGCATTTTATGTACATCTATTTACGTCACGTACTAGAACTTCCTGATTTTGATCCTTCCAAGTCCGAAGAAATAATACATATTTTGTTACTTTAGGCCGTTGGTTGTACCTACTTACAATATTTCTTGACTCTTATCTGTGATATAGATTCAAGCCATATCAGAAATTATTAAAGTTTATGAGAATATTTATTTCTTATTCTTTAACCTGTGCTTTAACGCCTAAACAACTAAACCGATTTAGAATGAGTTGTTTTGAGAAAATTTGAGACCCAGAGGAAAACAGGATAAATGGTAGCTGTCGTATTTGACTTAGGATGCAGAATAATAGAGAAAGTCTGTGATGTCTGAATTTCAATATTTAGACCAAGGCTTGAATTGACATTATGTAAAATATCTTGAAAATCGCCTACTAATTTCTATAGCCTAAGCCGAAGATACGCCCCACGATAAACTTTATCGATTTTATTACGATAAGCCCATATGTTTGTCGTCTAAAAACGTCGATAATTTTTTCCTAGCATCTCTGCATGGCTCTATAATTCGCCCTTGAGGTAGGCTTGAATCATGGAGTTAGAATACTGAACTCAGGTTAATGTACTTTGAAATGTCACTTAAAGATCTATTTAATGGCGCAGTTACAATATGCGGGACATTGATCGAGATATAGTGTAAACACGCACTTCAGTATTAATCGTCGCGCGTTGCCTATACTTTGGTGTGCGTGTTCACACTTCTGTTCGATCAATTTCCCGCATAGTGTACACGCGCCATAAGGCAAAGGCACACGTTGCTAGCGTTTTTTTGGCAATTCAAAATACCATAAAAACATTTTAAGCAGGGTTTTTTGTCAGAACAATCCGTATAAAAAGTACAGGTGAAAAAACCACGCCATTAAGGTCTGAGAGATAACACGTTCAACAATCGTGTTTTGATGCTTTGGCCAACGAGAGCATTAATCCCGTTTTTTTAATATGGCTTCACAATAATCACAATATTTACATTAATTTTCGATTAGTAGACATTTGGTGTTACATATTTATCTGGAATGGAGGCCGCGTACCGGAAAACGCACCGTGGGACGTCCACCGACATGGTGGACCGACAACATCACAAAGGTAGCAGGGAAGCGCTGGACGCAGGCCGCTACCAACCGATCAACATGGAAAGCATTGGGGGAGGCCTATGTTCAGCAGTTGATGTCCTATGGCTGAAATGATGATGATGATGATTTATTACAAAAAACTTAAATAGACGTTAAACGTTTTTAAATGTGTTGCACTCTCAGATCATAGAAAGAGAATAGATATGAAGTCGCGCGTAACTACAACGAGAACCAGTGTCCCCACATTTCCCCCACCACAGCTCCCACACACACATTCAACTGTGTAAAAACAAAGCGACTGAGAGTCTACGACAACATGTGCAACCGGCTTAAAAGTGCTGTGATTGGCCAGAAGGCGTGCCTTATGGCCAATCAATGGCCGCGTGACGTGACGCACACTTTGAAAACTAGTGAGAGAACAAAGATAAAATGAAGTCGACAAGATATCGATACTTTAAATCGCTAGGGGCAAGGCTCGAAACTGGTTTCACAAAATGCTTATGTATGAAAACCTTTTTATTATTATACGTTATTATTAACTACTATCACGCATTTACTTTTTAACCGCTTGAGTCCCAGACGGCATTAATTAATGTCATAACAATTGATTATCTATTGTGTCTAGATTCGCGGGCCTTGAAGGATTAATTATGGCGATCTGCGTACCGCATATGTTTATCAAAAATAATGCCTATATTAGGCTTTCAACTAGCTCTTATAGTAATTACATAGTTGACAGTTACTAATTACTTCTACTGTTATTATTTTTTTTGTAAAATCTTATAATCGCAAGTAACACATAATTTTTTTATTTAAAATTACAACATAGAAAATTATAATTTACTTCTATTTATCGATAATAGGAAACCGCATTAGAACACGAGCACGGCACTATGTTACGACCGGCACATGAGGCCGTACTGTGTATTTTCACACGACAGTGGAAATCGGAAGAAATTAAATACATCGCGCAGTAGTTGAGCATGACATAAAGTGGTTGCTAACTAAATCGTCAATGTACAAGTGTGTTAGAATTTTTATCACCACTGATTTCGATATCGCAGTAACAGTTACGGCACTGAATTCGTTCGTAAAAATGTTAAGTTTTTTTAAATTCGGAGAACATTTCCTTAGTACGACTGAATCGCGACCTCAGATCATAGAAAGAGAATAGATATGAAGTCGCGCGTAACTACAACGAGAACCAGTGTCCCCACATTTCCCCCACCACAGCTCCCACACACACATTCAACTGTGTAAAAACAAAGCGACTGAGAGTCTACGACAACATGTGCAACCGGCTTAAAAGTGCTGTGATTGGCCAGAAGGCATGCCTTATGGCCAATCAATGGCCGCGTGACGTGACGCACACTTTGAAAACTAGTGAGAGAACAAAGACAAAATGGAGTCGACAAGATATCGATACTTTAAATCGCTAGGGGCAAGGCTCGAAACTGATTTCACAAAATGCTTATGTATGAAAACCTTATTATTATACGTTATTATTAACTACTATCACGCATTTACTTTTTAATTATGGCGATCTGCGTACCGCATATGTTTATCAAAAATAATGCCTATATTAGGCTTTCAACTAGCTCTTATGGTAATTACATAGTTGACAGTTACTAATTACTTCTACTGTTATTATTTTTTTTGTAAAATCTTATAATCGCAAGTAACACATCATTTTTTTATTTAAAATTACAAAATAGAAAAATATAATTTACTTCTATTTATCGATAATAGGAAACCGCATTAGAACACGAGCACGGCACTATGTTACGACCGGCACATGCGGCCGTACTGTGTATTTTCACACGACAGTGGATATCGGAAGAAATTAAATACATTGCGCAGTAGTTGAGCATGACATAAAGTGGTTGCTAACTAAATCGTCAATGTACAAGTGTGTTAGAATTTTTATCACCACTGATTTCGATATCGCAGTAACTGTTACGGCACTGAATTCGTTCGTAAAAATGTTTAGTTTTTTTATTTATAAGCAAAATACCAATGGATTTGCAATACTTACATGTAGTAAATGACTCCATTGTTCCTGTAGTTCTTCGTTTCACTTGTTTTATTGCACGTAACGACGCATTATCCAAAATATCGGAGAACATTTCCTTAGTACGACTGAATCGCGACTAACCTAGCTACGCGGCCGATGTTCGTTTCTGGGCATATCGCGGAGACACGCGCCACGCCCCCGTTTCACATCTATTCCCTTCTATGATCTGAGGTTGCACTGGAGGGAAGTCGAACCTTAACTTCGAACTGCTCCTATGATCTTCTGATTAATTTCGTTGCGGGTCCAATGACAGTTTAACATTCCCCCGGGACAAACTTGACCGTCACTGGTTGGGTTATTGGCGGTCAAGCTGTAGATCCTGGCTACACAGGAGTTGCAGATGTGGGAGCGAGAGGTGGGAATAGTCCTGTTTAAAATGACATTTGCAAACTAAATGTCAATTTAATAAAGTGTTCAACGCCCGTTTAAAGCCCAATTCTGTTTATTACTTAATCGTATACATGCAAGTAGGTACGGAACAATAAATTGGTGGATTGAGTCACATTTAATTCACCGTGTCCGATCTGGTAATGGTTACATAATCAAACCGTCCGGTCACACCTCAACGTCCGGTCTTGTATTTTACTACAGAACCGTTTGAATTTGAACTAATTTGAATTTTAAATAATTGTAAAAATATGAGGAGGAGATGCAGGAGAACCAAAGTAACCGACATAGCTCGCAGAATTGCTAAAATCAAGTGGCAGTGGGCGGGGCACATAGCTCGTAGAGACGATGGCCGTTGGGGCAGGAAAGTTCTCGAGTGGCGACCACGGGCTGGAAACGTAACGTAGCGTGGGCAGGCCTCCTACTAGGTGGACCGACGATCTGGTAAAGGTCTGATGCCTGGATGCGGGCAGCGCAGGACCGTTCGTTGTGGAAAACCTTGGGGGAGGCCTTTGTCCAGCAGTGGACGTCATTTGGCTGAAACGAACGTAAAAATATGATTAACTAACTGTGCCCGCTTCGTACGCGTGAAAACCCGTTTTCGCAACATTTATCATTGTTGCTCTGCCGCTATTGCTCGTAGCGTGATGGTATAATATAGCCTAAAGCCTTCCTCAATAAATGGGCTATCTAACACTGAAATATTTTTTCAAATCGGACCAGTAGTTCCTGAGATTAGCGCGTTCAAGTAAACAAACAAACTCTTCAGTAGTTAAGAGTAACAAACATCCATCCAGACATCTAAATTTCGCATTATTAAGAAATTTTTGTTGCAAAATTTCAACCAAAATGTAAAAGGGTAACAACACTCACTAGTCAATAGAAATACCTACTTTAAAAACATTAAATTTATTTATTTTAAAATGCAAGTGAGCTACAGATAGATCCAAGATTTTTTTTGTTAAGTTTTAGCGGTCAAGCTGTAGATCCCGGTTACAGGAGGATTTTAATTCTATTTTTTAATGAGATTAATTTAGAATGACTTAAGAATATATTTGTCCAAATTCAAATTGGTTCAAAATTGCACCGGAAATGTAAAATAGGTAGATGAGCACACTAGTCAATTGAGATACTATTTGTGAGCTGTCAAAACGCAAGGTCAAGCTGTAGATCCTGGCTACACAGGAGTTACAGAGGTGGGACAGTCCCGTATTAAACTTAATATGTTTCAATAAAGCGTTACACACATCATAAATCGGCCATATAATGTGTTAACGAGCCTGTTTACAACTCCCTCATTATAAAGGTATATTCACACTCCTTCGGGTTCGGGGCATTCGCGGGTAATTGTACGTTCAAAGTAAGTCTTCTTTGATTATTCCCACCTCTCGTTCCTACCGCTGCAACTCTTGTCAAGCCAGGATCTACATATTTACCGCCAATAAAACACAACCAGTGAAGGTCAACTTTGTCCCGGGGGAAGGTATGACTTCACAGTAGGCCTACATAATAAAAAGTTTTTAGTAGGTAAAATAGCATATAAATTTTACAACAGTGTTCACCTTGACCTGCTGCCATCTCCAACTCGCAATCGACTAAATGAAGTTGATTAGTGCCACAAAATTAGTAGCAAAATATCAGTTCAATCGACTAAAAGTACTTAGTTGATTACTGTTACAAAATTAGTGACCAATATCTGTGTTTACGGCAGCCTATTTTGCTTCTTTGCAAATAAATTGTACAAATGGCGAACTTAATGCTAATAGACATTCGTTTACCAGTTCAGTAGTACATAAAAGTCATTATTGTATATCATTTCTATTAAAACAGGGGAAGGCCCAGGCATGCACCGGTCACTGTCAATATCGCACGCCCCACCAACGCACCACAACAATGTGAATGCACCTTAACACACTGCAACCTGCATTTTGGCAGCGTGCCTAAATAAATGTTGTTGCGTAAAATGGTTTTCTTTCCGAGAAGTCATTGGCACGAGATATTTTAAATTTGTGAGAGAGATAAATATGCGATTTGTTTTGACATTGAACACAAAAACGCTTTTCAGTTAAAAATCTAGTCTCTTTGTTTCTAAAAATAGACCTGTATCTTTATTAGCCCATGAATATCATACAAATCTATACTAATATTATAAATGCGAAAGTAACTCTGTCTGTTTTGCTTTCACGCCTAAACCACTGAACCGATTTTGATGAAATTTGGCATAGAGATAGTTTGAGTTCCAGGAAACGTCGTAGGATAGTTTTTATCTCGGTTTTTCTGTGACAGACAAAATTCCACGCGGGCGAAGCCGCGGGCGTAAAGCTAGTATACAAAAAAACTCGTTCTCAATGGGGATCTCCTCCTTTTTTTAAGTCGGTTCAAAATAGTGACATCCATAGACTGGAAGATAAAGCCTAGTCACAGACCACCGATTTTTGTCGGCCGATAGTTTAGTCGGGCATTTAAACAGTATGGACATGTATGGAAGTGCGCACATTACACCGATTGATTACTAATATTATAAATGCGAAAGTTTGTGTGGATGTCTGGATGTTTTTTACTCTTTCACGCAAAAACTACTGAACGGATTTTGATGAAACCTTACAGTATTATTGTTTATAACCCAGAAAACATATAATATAGGCTATAATTTATGACGAACTGTGACAAACTAAATTTCAAGCGGGTGAAGCCGCGGGCAAAAGCTAGTTCTTCATACAAATTAGAATCGGGCTCAACTATCGGCCGACTAAAAATCGGTGATCTGCGCCTAGGGTTAGGTATCATTATTTGGTTTGCAAGTCTGACTGTAAGACTAGGCGCAGACCACCGATTTTTACTTGGCCGATAGTTGCCCGATTTTAATTTGTATGAAGAATCGGCCAGATCAAATCGGTGTAATGTGCGCACTTCCATACCTACCCATACTGATCAACTGCTCGACTAAACTATCGGCCGACGAAAAATCGATGGTCTGCGCCTAGGCTAAGTGCATTGACTTGCTATTATATGACTCATACGCATCCTATGGGATGATTCCTGTTAACGCCTATGACGTCATTGCTCGCTGCGCCACAAATTATACTGCGGGAACTTCGTGTTTGTATCCCTGTACCACAGATAACTTATCTTCAGTTGCTTCGGGGACTGTACCATAGACTATACGTTCGGGTGTGTGTGCGATGACGCGTCTTTCCATTCTATACATAGCCAGAACGCAAGGGTGTGAAACTAATCGAGTATAGTTTGGATATGACTTTTTTTACTAAGCTCCTCCAAACTATACACGACCAGTACGCATACGCTGCGTACTGCTCGCGTATACTTTGTAGTGACTTAGGTCAATTATCTTACTCCAAAATATACATCGCCAGTACGCATACGGACTAATCATGTATGTATTGTAATAAGTGCGTGATTACAATTTATACGCGAGTAGTTGCATGCTAGTCATTTCGACTTATTTACCTCTCTTTCTATTACATATTAATTCATATCTGCGTGTCTACTTTAAACATTGAATCATCTTTCGACACGTGTCATTGTTTTGATAAAGGATTTTTTGGTGTTTCTTATTCTGCCATAGAAAAGATATTTGTTTTGGGGCTGATATTTCACCAATTCTCGTAGGTATGGAAATATGTCAAAATGATTTTGTTCTTGAGATAAAAGTTAATAAATAATAAAGAAATATCCTTAGACATTTTAAACTGCGCTTCTAGTCCCAAACCAAGCAAAGCTTGTACTATGGGTACTAGACAACGGATATATAAACATACTTAAATACATTTTTTTTGTAAATACATACTTATTATACATAGAAAACACCCAGTCCAATACAAACAAATAATTATGTTCATGCACACAAATGTTTGTACTATGCGGCAATCGAACCCGCTACCTCCGGAATAGTAGTCCGTTTCGAACCACTACACCAAACGGCCGACAATACAAACCTACCATTTAAAGTCTCGCATAATATTGTATTTAATGCACGTTGAACCGTTGAACTTTCTTCTCTCAACCTCTCTCATTTTAATTAAATTGTTATTTAATTTGAAATCTACCTAATCAATTTAATTTCAAAAACCACTTACAATAGTGTTAAAAATCTAGATTTATTATAGATTCAGTAAAATAATAATATTTTATGTAATAATATCAAATAAATGTAATTTTAAATATAGTTCCATATTTTACTGAATTTTACTAAATCAATATTGATAAATTAAAGTCTTTATCGAGGAAATAAATGTGAATTTATTAACACCAAACAATTACATGTACGGATCGTAGATCAGAGAGTAGAAAGGTGACAGAGTTGTCATAGACAAAATAAAAAAAATAAAAATACGGTCAAGCGTGAGCCGCATGTAAAAGGCGATAAATTTCAAAAAGGTTTAACACTCCCTCTACATTTAAGCCTTTTACAAAACAAAGATAACAAAAATCTATGTTAGTTACTTATGCATTAGTGTTATGTTCCTCCATAATTACAAATTAAAACATTTAACAAACAAGTACATAACCAAATTATATTATTTTACTTTTGGAAAAGAGATTCAAAGGAGAACATACCAAGTTTAAGCCTTAAGAATTGAAACTTATCCTTTGACAATGCTTTTGTAAATATATCTGCAAACTGATTATCAGTATTTACATACTTCAAAGTTATAATTCCAAAATGATATTTCTCTTTGATAAAGTGGTATCTAATGTCAATGTGCTTACAGCGTTTATGAAAGTTAATATTTTTAATTACGCTAATAGCACTTTGGTTGTCTAAGTGAATACATATAGAGTCCTGCGTATAAACATCTAGATCACACATTAATTGTCTCAACCACAGAGCTTCTTTAGTGGCAGCACAAGCCGCCATGAACTCGGCTTCGGTCGTTGAAAGAGCTACCGTTTGTTGCTTTTGACTGGACCATGTCACAGCCGCTCCGTTTTTCAAAAAGACATAACCGGTCACTGAGCGTCTTGTGTCGACGTCATTAGCATAATCGGCATCACTATAACCGGTGACTTCTGAACACTCTGGTGATCGGCTGTAGAACAAGCCATGCTGTTTCGTATCCTTCAGATACTTTAAGATTTTCTTGACAGCATTCCAGTGACTCTCATTATAGGGTCATTCCATCGTTTCGGGTGTTACGTTCGTACACACATATTCAACAATTTCATGCATTTTGAAATAATATTTTAATAATGTTAGTGCCTTAATCTGTCCGTTTTTAGTTGTTTCATCTAAATAATAAAGTTTGTACAGCTTAGAATGTAGGATAACGAAAATATGAGTCGAAAAGTGTGCGTTTCGGGCGTTACGAGATTTTGCCTCTATGTTCTGACTGTTGCTGCATTTACTCGAAATTTAGCGATTTTTCTTAAGGAATCATACCTGAAACTTACAGGACTTCTAAAGTATGAAATGTACAAACCATGTCACATACAATCACTGTTAAATAAAACGTTTTACTATTTTTTTATAATTTTTTTCTTTGTTTCGGGTGTTACAATGGTTCTGTTTCGGGTGTTACGAGTACGAAAATTGAACGCGTTTTATCGATAAAATCGGTGTTTTATTAGTCTCTAGGTACTACAAAATAAGGAGTACAACAAATAAACACAAATAGAGCGAATTCTGGTTTGAAATTACGAAGCAGCTTTTTTAAAAAAATATACAAAGTTCAAGTTTAATTTTTCCTCGGAACATAGCTTTTTCTATTGTTTTTGGCTTGAAATAGCATTACTTTAATTTCTAATTACGATATTTATTGGAAATGTCAAACATCGACACTTTTTAGCAGTACCTTAATTTTAGTGTTAAGTCGAAATTTCAAAAAAGTCTTAAATTGAGAAATATGACTCCTTTTCCGATGCCAGCGCTAGTGGGAGGTCAAAGGAGCCTCACAGTAATACTTTTTGACTTCTCCAAGCAATATACACACATTATCGACATATAAATAAAAATGTAATACCCGAAACGTTTCGGGTGTTACAGTTTTTAATCAAGAAAGTAACATACTAAATTAGTATCATGCTCAGATATTAGTTAGTATTTGAAATCATTACTACCATGACCTTACTTTTACCAAATATTGTTACCCTAATCCATGTGTAAGGTACAATAATAAAACAAATACCTGTTTTTCTGTTTCGGGTGTTACATCGCCGAAATAACAAGAAAACACACTTAAAACTTGATGATTATCAATGTTTTTGGGACTATGACGCTATCTACCAATACTATGATAAATACCCTCGAATCATATAGTGGAAAAACGTTTCACAGATTGATAGTTTTTTTAAAAATCGTATTACAATAATTAGAGAGAAAATGATCATTCAGACAGTTGACTTAAGTATAGACTTTGAAGACTAATAACTTAAAAATTACTTGTTTCTTTCAGATTTTTTTTGTTGCACATTATAATTTGGAATATTTACTTTCAAAATTCATCAGATTTAATGCGAAAAGAACATATTTAGTTTTTCACCCTCGGTAACATTTGTCATGGAATGACCCTATAGCAATTAAGAAATCAACTTACCAGACTGACAGCATACATTATGTCTGGTCGACTCACTATAGCCAGGTGCATGAGGGAGCCCACCGCTTCTCTGAAGGGTATGTTCTTTTCAGGCTCACCGTCTTCCTTCTGCAACTTCACGTGCGGATCGACTGGTACGCTGTTGGGGTTGGCATTATACATATTAAATCTGTGCAGCAGTTGGTCTACATATTTAGTCTGATGTATAAATATGCCTTTGTCTGATTTCTCAATTTGCATTCCTACATAGTTACTTGGTTTATCTAATATTTTCATTTCAAATATGGTCTGCAAATCATTTGTTATTGTTTTCAGTGTATTTTTATCTTTACAGAACAATAATCCATCGTCTACATACAAGCAAAGATAACACTTATTATTATTGACTTTAGCAACATATACACATTGATCAGCTGTGCATTGAGTAAAACCAAATTTCTTTAAAACAGAGTCAAATTTCTTATTCCAGCAACGTGGAGACTGTTTAAGACCATACAATGACTTGTTAAGTTTACATACCATCTTTTTATCACAAGACAGACCTTCAGGTGGACTCATGAATATGGTTTCTTCTAGCTCACCATAAAGGAAGGCAGTCTTCACATCAAGCTGGATGATTTCAAGATTGTTGTGCGCAGCCACTGACAACAATAAACGGATTGAGTCGTACCTCACGGTAGGAGCAAAAGTTTCTTTGAAATCAATCCCAGGGGTTTGTGAAAATCCTTTTGCACAAAGCCTTGCCTTGAAACGTGGACCAGTTGGTTCATCTTTTAGTCTGAACACCCATTTGCATCCAACAACTTTTGCATTTGGTTCCTTCTCTACCAATGTCCATGTTTCATTTTTCTGGTGTGCATCTATCTCTTCATTTATAGCTTTTATCCAATTTTCTTTTTCTGTTGAACTAATAGCTTCTTTGTATGTTTCAGGAATGTATGCTGTAGAATCGACTGGAGTCTCTTCGTGTCTAGACAGGTAAGTATTTTCCTCTTCATCTTCGAGATTTTGTACCTTTCGTATGTTTCTGTTTCTAGGTCTCAATGTTATATTTCTGGTCTCCGGGGAACTGATACTTGTGTCTGGTAAGTACTCACTTTCTGAAGTAGACCTGTTCTCTGTTACTGTATCATATGAGTTTTCTGAATCTGTATCATCTGTATCACATTTTTCTGTTTCAGGTGTCGCTGTTGACAGCTCTACAGGAACAAAGTCTCTTTTCACACTGGATTCTATAAATACAGCATCCCTGCTTTTAATTACTCTTCTAGTATTAGGTATTATGAATCTGTAACCTTTTGTGTGTTCACAATATCCGATGAAAATCATCTTGTGTGCCTTTGGATCAAATTTCTTTCGTTTTTCTTTGGGTAAGTGCACCATAGCTTCACAGCCGAAAATCCTCATGTGATTGACTGTTGGCTTCAGACCGGACCACATCTCTTCTGGAGTTTTGAATGATAGGGACTTAGTTGGAGAACGATTTATGACGTAAGCTGCAGTATGTATGGCATCAGCCCAGTACATTTTTGGCAAATTAGCGTTCAGCAGCATACATCTTGCCCTTTCGACTAATGACCGGTTCATTCGTTCTGCAGTTCCGTTTTGTTCCGGTGTGTAGGGTGTGGTTGTCTGGTGAATGATGCCAGCACTTTTCAGAAACTCTGAGAAATTTCCATTTACATATTCCAGGCCGTTGTCTGTGCGAAGAGTTTTTATACGAGCATCTAACTGGTTCTCAACTTCATTCTTGAACTCTTTGAACTTTTCAATGGCATCAGACTTGTTTCGGAGAAAGTAAACGTAGATTTTCTTCGAATAGTCATCAAGGAATGTGATGAAGTATTTGGCACCACCAAGTGATTGTGTTTCCATAAATAATAAATAATAATAAAATAACCTTTCGACAATTTAACACAGCGCCAGCTAGCCCCAAAGTAAGCAACTTAATGCTTGTGTTATGGGTGCTAGCTTAACGGATATACTACTTATATACTTTTTTTTTTTTAAATACATACATATTATACATAGTAACACCCAGACCCGTCACAGAAATTAAAATTCATCATTTCAATTTCTGCCCGACCGGGAATCGAACCCGGGACCTCTCGGCATAGTAGTCCGCTCTGAACCACTACACCAAACGGCCGACAAATAGGTCATAGGTAGGACCATAGGTCCGCAAATATCAGAGTGGACCAGCTCAAGAACCTTTGTAGCTTTGGAGCTCTCATGTTTAAAAGGTAGTCGTGTCTGTTTACCTTCTTTGCAAGTTAAACATGTCAACTTCTCTGGTTTTGCTGAGAGAACTACATCTTCAGTGTTGGATGTCATCTTCTTTAAACTGTAGAAGTTTAAGTGCCCCATCCGTTGATGCCATAAGTAATTATCTTGTTCTTCAACATCTGACATGCATGCATAGCCTTTTGGCATATTCAGCCGGTACATGTTGTTGATGAGACTTGCTGTGGCAACAATTTGGTTCTTGCTGTTTAAAATAGTGCAGCCAGTACTGTTGAATTTCACTTGGCCACCACTTTTGAATATCTGGCTCACGGACAACAAATTGGTTGCCAGATCTGGGACATACAGTACATTGGTAAACAGTACTTTGTTTTCTTGTCCTTTATGATTGTAGACATCTAAGCTCACTTGTCCTGCACATGTTACAGTTAACAACTTATTATCTGCAGCTCTTATATTCTGAACACCGGGAACCGTTTGAGTCAGAAACAAGTTCTTGTGTTTTGTCATGTGAGCGGACGCACCGGAATCCACATACCATGCATCACCATAGTCTCTGGATGATGCCATGAACACAGCAGCATATGAAGACTTCGTAGAGTTCGTAGACTTCTGTGCATTTGGTTTGGATTTGCACTCGGGACTCTTGTGTCCATACTTGTTACATGTGTAACATCTAGGTCCCTTAGACTCTTTCTTGTGAAACTTCTTAAAATTTTTGTTCACAGCAAATGCTTCAGTATTACTTTCGGATTGCCTTACATCTTGTAATAACTTTGCTTTTATAGCATCGGAAGTTATCTTCATGCCGGAGCTTTCGATAGCTATGATCATAGGCTGATAAGACTGAGGAAGACCGGAGAGCAGCAGTGTTCCGAGCCACTCATCATCCACCTTGAAGCCTATGTTCCGGAGCTTATGAGCTGTTGATATTATTTTGCTCACGTACTCTTCTACGCTTTGACATGCACTGAGTGAGGTGTTACACAGATCACGCAGTAAGCCGACTCGACGTGTTAGCCCAGAGTCATCGAAGACAGAAGACAGTTTGTCCCACACTTCTTTTGCAGTACTCGCTTCTTGAATGTGCACGTAGTTAATGGGGTCAACCAGAAGAATGATCTTTGTTTTAGCTTTTGTATCACGTTTTCTGTCCACAACTGCCGCTGAGTCAAAATTTTCGATGCAGTCCCATAGCTCTTCATGTTGCAGGTAAGTTTGGACTGCAAACCGCCAGGTTGCATAGTTTTCACGGCCAGTTAACTTTTCAATTAATGCCAATGAATTATTTCCTGCCATTTTCGAGATTTTGCTCAGTTTGAAGACGAAAATTTGAAAAAACAAAAGATACCCGCCGTGTTGTAGATTGTCACATTCACTTTATAATGTTCGCTGTATGTATTTCCACAAAAGTTTTTACACTGCTTCACTTTTAGGGCTTACTGGGCCCATAACCTGATAAATTAAAGTCTTTATCGAGGAAATAAATGTGAATTTATTAACACCAAACAATTACATGTACGGATCGTAGATCAGAGAGTAGAAAGGTGACAGAGTTGTCATAGACAAAATAAAAAAAATAAAAATA
The DNA here is from genome assembly GCF_963855985.1 of Ostrinia nubilalis. Taxonomy (NCBI): domain Eukaryota; kingdom Metazoa; phylum Arthropoda; class Insecta; order Lepidoptera; family Crambidae; genus Ostrinia; species Ostrinia nubilalis. Next base: position 3,725,993 of record NC_087115.1, on the reverse strand, counting down.
CGGTCAAGCGTGAGCCGCATGTAAAAGGCGATAAATTTCAAAAAGGTTTAACAAATATCAACTAAACACACTCTAGTCAAGTGTAAGTGGTGTAGTAGAAACTAATCGAGTACAGTTTGGAAATTACTTTTTTTACTAAGCTCCTCCAAACTATACACGATCAGTACGCAAAATTCGTGTATAGTTTGGAGTCACCGATTTACAAACAGGCACTACAAAATATACACGAGCAGTTTCCTATGGGTGCGTTCTGGCCATGTATAGAACGGAAAGACGCTGCGATGACGTCGTTTCTGTCTGGATGAGTTGTATGTGTTGTAAAATGACGTCATTCGTTTATCTGTGCTTCCACGGCCAGGGTTAATTAGGTTAAGTCGGTTATGTTGTTTTTAAATTGTTATTATTGCTCAATGTAGGTAAATCAGACTAATATCTATATTTTTTATTTATTTGAAACTTGGCGAGAACCATGTTGCACTGTTTTATTTCATTTGCCTACACTTGTGCACGTTCGGGAACAGTTAATGGTTAATAATCCGCCATTATTACACATTAATAGTCGGCTAAACATTTTTAGAAAATAAAACAAAACTGCTAAACACGACGCTTCCCTTTCTCGTCAAAAAGCTCTGTTGTTAGTTAAAAAAAGAGATTATTTTTGTGATGGCAACATTTATTGCATAGGAAAAGATTTTGTATCTGTGCAGAGTCAATTCTTTTTGTTTATGCACTTATTACGAATACGGTAATAAAATTAGAATTTCCTATTGTATTGCAATTTCCTAAATCGTATACCTCGCAAAATACAGCGTTTTTCCTTAGCACCCACACTTTATTTTATTATTTTGGGCCTCTCGTATGTATTTATTTAAATCTTGAATAATGAACAAATAACATGCACAAGGAAAACGTTTGCAATGTTTTTCCAATCCACAAAATAAATTAATATTGATCAATGATAAGACATTATTTTTGTACTTATTGAGTTAGCGTAGGTATACTAAATTTTTGAAGAAAGGTCACTATCAGGACAATTCATGTAGAATTTTCCCCAATGTTTTTAAATTAGGTGCAGTATGGTTTTTCGATTTTGAAGACAATTTTGGGTTTTTGGGACTGAAGACCCAATTAGTTTTGTTTGCCACACTGCATGGCGTATAGTCAAACCAGAATGGTCAATGAGGGTTTTCGCGTATGAAAGATCCGCTAGATGGCGGGACGTTGATGTGGGGTCTGACTGCCCTGACTGACCAGTGGCGGCGTAGCATGGGTTGGCACCCGGGGCGATCACCCCCCCCCCCCCACGTCATAAGTCCTAAGGCACCCCCTGGTACCTGATTTTGGAGGTTACCTACCGATTCGAAGATTGAAAGACAATCGCACCCCCTCCCCCGTATCATGACATAGACGTACATGAGTACTAATCTGCGCGACTTGTGTCACCCCCTGATGCTTGGCACCCGGGGCGGACCGCCCCCCCCTTACGCCGCTACTGGCTCACACTCAGCCCACATAATATTATGTACTTTTTATCAAACGTCAAAAGTCTGTCAAACTTCATACAAAAGCACTTTTATGGTTATAGTTGATTCCGTGGAGGGTAGTTGAACGGGAAGCATGGTCGATCTGTTTTAATGGTTTCAATTTATTATTTAATGGACTTTAGTGTACAAATTTGGTGTTATTTTGTGTTCTAAAGTGCAGTGAAGTGATAAATTATAAAAAACATTGAAATACTTCGAATTTGAGCGCGCATCGAGTGTCCAGTGGGTTGTCGTATGAACAACCCGCTTTGGACCCGGTGCCGCGGTGGCGTCTCGAAACCTGCTTACGGGCATACTTAACTCCACGGAATCCATGAAAAATCAATAGAACTGAAACACCCACGTTCTATTGATAACTATGTCAATATTTTTCACTCGACATTGGCAGAAATAAACCTCCCAGAGAGGTTTGGTTGCCACAAACAAAAAAAAAAATGGTTATAGTTACGATTAAAGTAGGGTGGTGCAACTCGGCCTTAATTTGTAAAAAAAAACTTTAAAAGGTTGAAAAAAATATTCCTTCGACGTCAGTCTCAGTCTCAGGTGTTGTGATATTTTTCTGCGTAGTTTATCGATTTGAGTCAGTGAAATATGCACCATAATACCGTGGCATTCGGTCGTTATTTGCTTGAATGTGCGCACGCGCACGCATGTTTACCAATGATCCAGAATTCCAAGATTTTCTCTGACCCGTTTCCGAGATTTTCAGTGTCAGTGCGATCTATCCCTGTCTTTCTTCAGCAAATAAAAAGAGACAACCGATTTATAAAATAAATGGCTTTTTGTCGTCGCCAAATTTTAATTGTGATAGATTAAAATGCTTTCTTGAATTTTATTTATATCTGCTGTCTTTTTTCCTCTTTTAAGGAGAAACAGAGATAATGCACATACTAACCTACTTAAGGTCAATTTATAGGTTTCGAGATAGTGAACAATCATTGAGTTTTATATTTGTGCCAAGAAATACAGGAAAAATACAGAAAATAGGAAAAGACACATTGACTTAGTTCTGAAAACTTCTTGGTATTTAAATACCAACGTCATTTTCCATACTCAAGGACAAAAATGGGACCCTATTACATTACCTAAGACTTCACTGTCTGTCTGTCACCATGCTATCGAACCGTGATTTAATGGAGTTCTAATGTTAGTGATAATATGACAACTAATTATGAAAAACGCGCGCTAAAAACTATAAAAACTACACTCGACATCAAATAAATCGCACCTCCCGCGACAAGCATTTTCAAACGTATGCTTCCCCACTTCCCACCAATATTGGCACCATTTGAAAGCCTAGTTCTAACCTTCATTTCATTAAAGGAAAGGTTTTTACCCCAAAAATGTGTCTTTAGAAGGATCCAGAGTCACTTCTTCAAAAAATAGGTAGTTACGCTAGAGCCAACTTTTATGGCTATAAAACTGTTAAGTTGGGATTAATCGCTATCCATCTGTTAAAGAGGACACGTGAGATCATTATTTGGTTTTATAACCATAAAAATTGGTCTAATTGAGCCCATAGGTGGGCCCAAAGTGAGGTATTTTTTCAAGTCACATTTATGGTATTATGTTAATCATTTATTAAGAAATTAAATGTGTTTTTCTTTAAGGATATTTATTGGGCTTTCAAATAACACCAATATTATTGGGGCACCATGATTGTGTCAGAAGAAAATCGTTAAAGTTCGCGTCGCGGAAGGTGCGGTTTATTTGATGTTGAGTATATATGGCAGAATCGAGGCAGGCCAATCCGCGAGTTGAAGCTAGTACTGTATTGTGGTGAGGATTCTGCTGTATCCACTGTCTGTCTGTCACCAAGCTATCTCATGAACCGAGATATTTATTAGAGAGAATTCTGAAGTTACACCGATATGAAGAAAACTTTTGTATTTTTGGCAAATCGCGCGCGCGGGAAAAACACTGGCAGAATCGAGGCAAGCCAAACCGCGTGCTGAAGCTAGTAAAGTACTGTATTGATGAGGATTGTGGTATGTTTGTTACAGTAATTTATTTATCGGCTCACTGGGCCAGCGTCCCACACGCTATGTCTCCTCTCAAGGACATTTTGTAGTACTAAAGCATGAAGTTTTCCTGTATCGCTCGCGAGATTACTTATTTATACGCGTGATGTCACAACCGCCATTTTGAATCGAACTCGAACAAAGAATTTAAAAATACAAGGTACAGTTCAGATGCTAATTCTGAATTTGAATGATAAAAAAACTATTTATGTCATTTTTGTGAGGATGCAAAGGCGTTTAAACGTTCGTCTTTGTGAAATCTTCGATAATTGTGAATGCAGACTGCATCGATTTGAGTTAGAATGCACTGGCCACTTGCAAAATAAAAAACGGTAAAAAAAACCCACCCACTACCGGATTGGATTCGGTCGAATAGTAACGCGATAGTTTGAATCTTATCACAAGTAATTAAAGTTTCATTTTAATAAATACCGTAGCGTTGTTATTTATTTAAATTCACAAAATAGGATTTCGAAAAAGCCGGTTTAAGTTTTGATATTACTAAAACTCTTTTTATAAATATTCTGAAACGGTAAAGTTGGATAGTTTTATTTGAACGGGCGCTAAGTTGCTAGTTAGTAGAAACCAACGTTTGTTTTATAACTAAACACTGAACCGATTTAGATGAAATTTGACATTGAGACTGCTTTTGAGATTATTTTGTTCCTCCTTGAGGATAGTATTTTTTATTTCAATGATTCTATGATAATTTTGACACTGAAGAAAATCACAATCAATCTAACGTGTCAAGCAAGATGATACTGAGTGGATGACCTTTATGGCATTTTTTTTCTGTTTGTGTATTTTACATGTCAAAATTAAATAAAGTATTTTTCTTTATTTCTATTCCAGATGAGAAAGGGAAAGTGTTTTGTTTCTTTGTAGTTTTTTGTCGCCGCGTGAACGCGCTATTACGAATCGATGTTAAAATACAAAATTAAGATGCAGGTAACAGACACATTACAAAACCATTGTATTATTTATATCCCACTTAAGAGACGTCTTAAAGAAGGCTATTTCAATGTTAAATATTGATAACCACTGGTTTCGTGCAAAGGTGTTTTTATAAATGATATGGATTTTGCTTGGATTCCGACTATCTTCGATTACAAATACTAATAACGAAATAATATGAGGGTGGAGCTCAAAAAACTTTTACGCGGGAAAATCGATCTGTCAGACAGACAGTGATTTTCTTTATTTTTTTATAATATCAATTCTCTCCACTTCCGTTGCAAAACTTCTTTTGTTTATGGCCAATTCTGCCCGCGCAAAATTGACTGAAAAAAAAATTACACATATTTTTTAAATAACGTTTCGTTTCCACGGAGGTTACTTCAACAAAGTTTGTGTTACGGCCTTAACAGATTATATTAAGACTCATTGAAAGTTGCAGCAGCGCACTAGTCGCAGACAACTTTCTACGGGCTGCAAGCACCGACCCGGACTTGCTCGAGTGGAGTTGCAAACTTCGTGTTAATTAAGAAATATCTTGCTTGGTTCCTCTTGAATTTGGTGCATTTGATCAACGTGGGGTGTAGGTCAAATCCTCCTTTGTCTCGGACTTGATCCTGGTTGGGTTTTTATTGGCGGTCAAGCTGTAGATCCTGGCTACACAGGGGTTGCAGCGGTGGGAACGAGAGGTGGGAATAGTCCCGTGTACTTGATCCAGTCTTGCGTTTGGCCAGCGTGGGGAGTAGGCCTTAAATCATCCCTTATGCTTGTAGGAAATTAGAGGGTTGTCCTGCACTGGACATTAAAATAATGATCTGATGTTAAGGACCTTTAGATTCTGGTTAATAATCCTGTCAATTCCATATGGGAAGTGTAGGTCATCAAAAAAAAAACGGGTAAATTAGAGAGGTAATCTTCTGGCCAGGCTGAATGGGGATGTAGGTTAAATGCTCCCCTGTATCTACTCCTTACCATTATTTATTCGTCAGATTAAAATTTTACATTTACATTTTGACATCTTTTGGATATCGTTCATTCGTTCGTTTCAGCCGAAAGACGTCCACTGCTGGACAAAGGCCTCCCCCAAGGATTTCCATAAAGACCGGTCCTGCGCCGCTCGCTTTTGGATATACATAAATGTTTTTTTTTACTTTACTGACTTATTTTCGTACAAATTCTCTCTTATCTGCGGTCGAATGAAACATGGCCTAAGTAGGGAAGTACCCTTAATTGTTTTTTCGATAAGCATTCGATTGTTTTAGTCATTGTGTATAAATTAACATAGTAAAAGGGAATCTTGCTAAGGGATACCTAAGCTGTTAGTTAATAATCGATGTTAATCGATTCAGTGATTATGACGTCATAGAAGGCACGAGAGAGGTCACCACGTGCCATGAGTTTTGTATTAGTAGGTAGGTCAGGTAACAGGTGTCTACCATTATCCCTTCAAGTCGCTGCGATGGTACTTGGTACAATAGTCAAGACACAATTTTAGAAATCAATAGATATTTTTACCGCGATCTGTGATTTTAGGGTTCTTCCACCTATTACAATTGGTGTAGACTCAGGGCCGTCTTTAACCTATTAGGGGCCCTGGGCACTTAAGGATCAAGGGGGACCCTTATCATCTGGAAAAAGGTCTTTTGAGCAGATGGGGGGGGGGGGGGGGGAGCTCGGTCGCGGTCGCGGAGGGCAAAACATATCCAGCTTCTGGCCTAGGGGGGGTACTATCCGTTAGCGATAAGTTTGTCGCTGGCGATATGACGTCACTCGAAGGGAAGCGTAGTTATGTATTGAAAATCTTTTGTATTTATTAATATTGATAAAAAATGTGTTTGCGTAAAATAAGACACATTAATTGCGTTTAATCACGGTTGGGGGAGGGGACGCGCATTCCACGGACCGGCAAACTTAGCGCGAACGGGTAGTAAAGTAAGTCAGATTTTTAGGAGATAGTTAATACCTTCAAAGCGACATGACTTGAAACAAGGTCTTAAAGTTTATCATAGTAACTTTTTTGTTCAAAATAGCACTAAATATGTACATTATTTAACTTGATAAGCTGTCGTCTGTACTCGTCAAAAATGGCTAATTCTGTGTCTATTTATAAAGATCACGCATCTGCCGCGTGCGATCGCAGAATGTTGCGCGGGAGTGCATCCTTACTATGTATAGTCAATCGCCAATGGAAATGGCAATTTTTGTATTTATTTTATTTATTTAAGGATAGCACACAGCACAATATCAATCTGTAATAATGTAGGCAGAATAATGTAAGCAGAGGAATTGTAACAAATAAAGCCGAATAACATTTTATTAGCATAACAGCTATTTATTTATGCATCAAATGTATTAAACTATCTTTGATTGCAAAGATAAAATGATATTAAGAAGGATACTAAAAAAGTGCAAAGTACAATCCTATTGATATTAATATTATGAATAAGAATAAGAAATTTATTTATAATGTTCATTACATGTCAAATTTTCAATATATTTTCTTATTAATCATAAACAATTGCAGTATTAATAAGAAAGAAATACACATCATGTCCAAATAAATTAATAATACAAATAGAATTAATGTCAATTAAATGTCAAAATAAATAGTGTCAATAATAATTAAATTCCAAACAGTTGTAAGTTGTAAACAAGTATGTGTTCAGTTTAAGATGATGGATGAATGTTTGTAGCTCTTTCACGCAAAAACTACTGAACGGATTATGAGAAAATTTTACAGTAGGTATTAATTGTTTCAGAATGACTGAGTTAATTAGCCCAATAACAACGATAACTGACAAGTTAGGCGGCCTTTCCGTGACTATTTTACAAACTGATTTTCACGCAAGCAAAGCCGCGGGCAAAATCTAGTCAACAAAATTGCTACTTTCAATTGGCGCGAACTGTAACCATAGGTGCGCACCCGGCGGCCTTGAGTCACCTAATTGACAAACGTACAGTTGTCCCGCTCTCACGCTATCTGTCTCTGTCGATCTTGCTGCTCGGGATGCCCGGTCAACTTGTTGATAAACATGTAAAACATGCAACTGTGTGTCATGGATCTAAAGTGTGTATGTGTGTGTATTTTCATTTTGTTTGCGGGCAAACCCCGCCGAAGTCGGAGGAATTTTAATACACTTGTCTTTGCAAGTTAAATTAGATAAGAGTATTAACAGCAACCATGTTAAAAGGCACCTTTTTCTAATACCTTGCTGGTTTTAAAAACTCTTCAATCAACCGTAAACTTAAAAGTGGTGGTAGATCTTTAGTTGCTTTGAAATTGATAAATTGATTTAAAGTTAGTTGATTGACTTGAAGTAAAAACTCGGAACTAGGAACTCCTTTAACTCTCTTATCGTTATCCCTAACCTACTGATAAAACGTTAGACAGGTCTTGAAAACACTAGTTTAAATGACGTTTCTATATTAATCAACGCTTAAAACTGGTTTGTAAGGTACAAAAAGGGTCTATATTTTTAGTACAGAATTTATTCTATTTTAAAAAGCGATCGCCATTTCAGTTCCAAGAGCCAGAAATAACATGGTTCATCCATTTAGGTTTATTGTGTTTATTCTTAGCTCAGCCAATAAGTATAGAAAATGTAAATAAAGCATGAACTGATATAGATTGGAATTATTAATAAAAGATTCTCAATGTACCTACAGTACGAAGAAATAATAATAAATTGTTCCCAATATAGTACTTCTTACAAGCTCAAAACTAACAGTAAGTGACATAACAGTCATAAAGTAGACATTATGAGTAAACTACTATACTTTAAATGTCCACAAGTATAAATACTAGTAATCATTCAAACCAGGGTCGGATTTACCACATGGTTTTTTGGGCTTCAGCCCAGGGCCCCGTGGATCCAAGGGGCCCCCAGCTTATTCAAGTCAGATAGATAGATAGATAGTCATTTATTGTCAAAACTGTGCATACATTGTTGTTACATGGATGTTAAATAACACAGGAACCGACAGTTTGCCCATTTCGGACGTACAATATAGGTAGGTAAAGAGAATAATATAATTTACAATGTTACTTAAGTGGGTTGTCCATATTTTAGAATTTCAACAATGATTAAAATATTCTTTTAAACTATAAAAACATTTCATTATTAGCCAATCTTTAAGAGTTCTTTTAAATTGCGGACCTTCTAAAGCCTTGATAATTTTAGGCAACTTATTGAAAATCTTAATTCCCATTATAAAAGTACTCTTGTCATGGATGTAACTCGATGATTTTTCTATACAAATGTCATACATGTATTGTGACCGTAAATTATTTCTAGTGTCACTTTTTTTATGAAAATACTGTGCATGTCCTTTTACAAATAAACAAATTTCTAATATGTATATACCCGTCAATGTCAAATATTTACATTCCTTAAATACTACCCGTAATGTGTCATATGGACCAATATTATAAATTATTCGTAAACACTTTTTTTGCAAGATAAATGTAGACTGAACATTTACAGAATTGCCCCAGAATATTATACCGTATGTCAGTAGTGGATAGACGTATCCATAATATGCATTCTTTGAAATTTCTATTGAGGTCACCTTTATAAGTATCAATATGGCATAACAGCTACTAGATATTCGTCTATTTATATTGTCAATGTGAGATTTCCAATTCAAATGGGAATCTATGGTAATACCTAAAAATTTGATATCAGACACCTGCTCAATTTTAGTCGCGTTAATAACAATGTTCAAATCTAGTGGGACCTTCTTATAGTTTCTGAATTCCAGCAATTTCGTTTTAGCCAAGTTTACTTTTAGGTTTATACCTGCTAACCATTCGGTTACTCGGTTAAGTGTACTATAAATTGTATCAGTGAAACTCTCATCATTTTGTTTTTCCTTGGATAAGAATATAGTAGCATCATCCGCGAACATAACGCATAGGTGATTTACTATTTGTGGAAATTCATTGACATAAATCAAGAACAAAAGTGGCCCTAGAATGCTACCTTGCGGTACACCCAGGGCAATAGTTTTCCAATTAGACTGTATTCGTAACATTGTTTTTGTCGTTGAGTCATATGTGTCTAGAATTGTTGCTTGTTCTCTGTTTGTTAAATACGATTGCATAAGTTTGAGAGCAATTCCACGAATTCCTATGTGCTCTAATTGCTTTAGTAGGACCTTATGAACGACACAGTCAAAAGCTTTTGACAAATCTAGAAAAAGTCCAACACAAGTATTTTTCTTATCTATATCTACCCACATTTGTTTCAAAATTTTAAAAATAGCTACAGTTGTATTTTTACCTTTCTGGAATCCAAATTGATTTGTATTTAACGTCTTGTTTTTGTCCAGAAAAGACATGATCCTATTATAAATTATTTTCTCAAAGATTTTAGAAAAGTTTGATAGTAAAACAATAGGTCTATAATTGTTCATGTCGCTTTTAGATCCTTTTTTATGAAGAGGTTTTACTAATCCCTTCTTCAAATCATCGGGGAATATACCGGTTTCAAAAGTCAAATTTATGATATAAGTTAAGTATAAGTAAAGTCAAATATTTTACTGTCCCATTTTGTTTTTTTTCCTTTGAGTAATTAGGTGGGCCCCTAAGTATTAGCCCAGGGCCCCCTAAAATCTTGGTCCGGCCCTGATTCAAACCAAAGTCATGTAATAATAATAAAACTTTATTAGCAAAGTATGAGCACTTATTGTATTGCATCCGCTAACATAAACCATAACCTACACCAAACCGAAACATTGTTGTCCACGTTACGTAATCGGCGTTTGTTTATCAAGAGAAAGTTTTGATGACACTGAAACCATTTTATCGAATGAAATTAAATAATGTGAGGTCATTTATTTTATTGATATTGTCAAAATAGGAACTGTAAGTAAGTAAAAGTAAAGATACACTCGACATCAAATAAATCGCACCTCCCGCGACAAGCATTTTCAAACGTATGCTTCCCCACTTCCCACCAATATTGGCACCATTTGAAAGCCTAGTTCTAACCTTCATTTCATTAAAGGAAAGGTTTTTACCCCAAAAATGTGTCTTTAGAAGGATCCAGAGTCACTTCTTCAAAAAATAGGTAGTTACGCTAGAGCCAACTTTTATGGCTATAAAACTGTTAAGTTGGGATTAATCGCTATTCATCTGTTAAAGAGGACACGTGAGATCATTATTTGGTTTTATAACCATAAAAATTGGTCTAATTGATCCCATAGGTGGGCCCAAAGTGAGGTATTTTTTCAAGTCACGTTTATGGTATATGTTAATCATTTATTAAGAAATTAAATGTGTTTTTCTTTAAGGATATTTATTGGGCTTTCAAATAACACCAATATTGTTGGGGCACCATGATTGTGTCAGAAGAAAATCGTTAAAGTTCGCGTCGCGGAAGGTGCGGTTTATTTGATGTTGAGTATATTATGTAAATCTTTGGGGGAGGCCTATGTTCAGCAGTGGACGTCTTGTGGCTGAAATGCTGATGATGATGATGAACAATAAAAGACGTCACAAGTATAATTTTATGCGTTTATATTGGATGGATAGAATAGAAAAAAAATGTGGTCAGTAAATTTTATATTTTGACAAGGCATTCTGAGTACTCACAGACATTTTGTTGTTAATTAACAGTGCATTTTGAGTCTGAACAATATTTTACAAATTCCATGCTCAAATGTATTTTATTTTAGGCTAAATAAAGATGATGGGTATGATCACGCTAACCTACAGTACTAGAGAATAACTTTTTTGTTTCATGCACCCTTGAAAACTTTTAGGTCCATGTTTTGTTTTTCAAAATTCAAAATTGGAATCCGTATCTTTGACAGCCAGCAACAAGTCAAGGCAACTACTTTTACAGGTTACATGCATTAAAAAAAATAAATGCTTGTAGATCTAGGCCACTCACCTTAGTAATCGAAGAAACATAATAATCGGTGAGTGAATGCAAAAAAAATCCTTTCGAGTTGAAGTAGATTCACTGATCCACAGCACAAGCACCGCAATCCAGTATTTTAGCACATCAACAACAAGTAAACACTCTTTTTAATGCACACTGAGATAACACTGAGTTCCTGGAAACTGAGTTATTTGTGTTTCGATAAATTCCCAATATTTTCGCACGTCTACAATCCACGACCTTTGCGCATGAGTGAGACATACTCTCTAATCTGTGCATGAGTGTGTTGAACATGGATGGGCAGTCGTCATCAAAAAAAGAGATGAAGAAACGCCGTACCTGTCACTTACTTGTACGACAATGTTACGAATGCCGGTGGATAAAAAACCAAACTAACCATTTTTGATAATAACTTTGACAGCTTGCGTAGACACTAGCGCCACTACAAACTGCAAATCTAACTTGGGAATTGACGTCGTAAACACGTAGAGTGAAAGAGACAAAAGATGCAGACGACTATAACCTCGTCTTTTATTTTGATACAAATAGAAAGAGATAGATGGGCATAGTGCTGTAACACATCTAGTTATCTTTATTTAAGTGATCATTTCTATTATTATAACAGAATAAGACTAGTTGAACTATTACTTTTTTGGGAAACACAATGTTGTTACATTGTAATTAGTCCATATTTTATTGAATCTTGGTGATATCCACAGATTAGAGAGTATGTCTAAAGACAGATAGGAAACGGCCCTAGTATTGGTTAAACGATAAACAAACTGGTACCGAGCTAGATTGTCCAGTAGGTGGCGCTGAATACAATATGGCGTCTGCCGCCCACAGATTAAATATACCTGTCATACTTTTTTATATTCCGTTCCTTTTCATGTATTGCGGTTAAAAATAAAACTATTGAAGTATCAAATGAAACTTTATTGATGAAATATAACATGAAATATTTTGTTTACGAAAATCAATAAGCATTAAAACTATTGGATTTTAAAAGATTACAGTACATTGTTTTAGTTTTTACATAATGTACTCACGGCTTGACATTTGTATGTAACTCATACAAAATAAGTTGCGTTATGACTTATAGTAAAATAGTTTTTAATGTTCTCCATAAATTCACACGTTCACTCTCACTTTGGTTCTGTCCAATCCAATAGCCACTGTAAGCAGGCCAGGTCTACACGTTTCTCACCACCTGTAAAATATATGAAATATTTGTAAATTTAGAGCAAAAAGATGCACATGTCACGGTAAGACTGTAATCTCCTACATCATCTACATTCTACACTAATATTATGAAGAGTACAGCAGATGAACAAGTGATCTGTCTTATCTACCATACCTACTTACTGTCTGTTTTGTTTCTAGATTTGCACTACTTTGTTAAATAAAATTAATTTACCTTGTCAAATGTGTACTTGTCAATCAATTACATGTACATTCACAGAATCTGGATTCCACCAATCTGTAATTAAATAATTAACTTTTATTTGATCCTAGTCGAAAAGCGTCAGAGGATAGGGTTAGAATCATTTTGAGGGTGTTTTAAATTTTAAAGGTACTTACCAAATGTTCTTATCAACAGAAGTTGTTTTAATTGTTATCTGGGTAATTCATCTAATACAAATCTTCCTAATTTAATGCATTTATGTCATGGCATAACTTGCAAATGAAATGAGTTCATCGTTTGTAATCAAGCATTCTTGGTCTGGTTTTGTTGCTTATATAGGTTTCTTCTAAACTTATTTGAATAGGAAGTAAAGGTTGGTTCATCTGGATTTTAAGTAACAGTTGACAATAATGATCAGCACCGGTGATTCCATAGCAAGCACTTTTATTGTAATTGCAGCTTAACACCTTATAAGTTCGATATTAACCTGAAACAAATAGGTACTTAGATTCACTGTATAAAACACGTATCATTCACTGTGTCCTGCAATCTATGCCTGCAATGTACCTACGTGTATTGTATTTTGGGTCCAAACTCCAAAGTATGTTGTTACTCCATGAAACGATCCATATTTAGTTTCCATTGATTTAAATGGAGTTATGAATGATATTGTAATGAAGATTTAATCCTTTGTGTGGTTCAATACTTGATAAAACATGATGCTGCTGCAAGCTGCAATAACCTTTCTCGAGTGGATATCTTACTTGAGAGAAATTTCTTCTTAAAACAAACATCAATCCAACTGGCAATCCATGCACATGTAGTTCTTATTAATATTGATTGAGAAATTATTGATTTTAATTAGATAAAATTTGTTAGAAAAACACGTTTTTTCGATGAAAATTTTTGACGTTTTTTTTTTTTAATAATGTCACAGTTGTAGACTTGAGACGGAACTAAATTGGTAAATTGATTAAAGTGAAAATTACGACTTTGAATTAATATACTTTTAAATAATCAATAATCATTTCATTTATAGAATGCAAATAGATTCAATAAAATAATTTATAAATAAAAGTTGAAGTTGTAATTCGAAAATGTTTACTAACTTGATTCCAGACACGCAAAAGACCATTGTCGCATACAAACGACAACTATAAAAAAAGTCACTTCCTCTCGGAACTGTCAAAAAAATTCACTCTCTATGGAGCTGTCAAACTCTATGGCGTTTCCACCCCGTGGTGATATCCACCGAAACTTCTAACCTCAAAATACTACTTTATAGAAGCGTTTTATTCGCTGCATGTTTTATTACTATGTAGCTTATTAAGTTAGGACTTATTATTTCTCCTCGTTTCTTATTGCAGTTTGAAATCATATTATGACATTATTAGGTACACTATTCTATTTGAATTTATAAAGAATCTCGTATTGCCTTTCGAATTAGTGACAATAAATCCGTACCGCGCGGGAATAACTTGACATGTCATTTTTGCGTACTTTTCAGGGGAGCGATTTTAAAGTTTAGAGTTCTCTGGTAAATCGGAATTAATGATAATTGATATTTTTATGATTGAAATAAGCTAATTTGATGCGTATCTTTCGATTGGCGTAAGAATTTGATTAAATTATCTTCTTAATCTATTAAAAAAAAGACTTGTCAAGTTGTGTACCGACGACTTGTCAAGTTATTCACCAAAGAAAAACAAACTTTTAAGGTGTAAAAATTAGATTTAAGTTAATTATTTTGAATGAAGTTTAAGTAAAAAAACAAAACATAAAAATAGAACATATTTTTATCACTTTTGCAATGAAATAGTAACAAATTTATTAGAAAAATCAAATATAATCGCAGATTATGATTGCTTTTGATCAGATAATTGTACGTTTACTTGAAATTAAAAAAAAAGACAAATAAAAGAACAAAAGCCATGCTTCATAACAAGCACTATTAATTTTAATTATTTTAGGCTTACCATTAAGCTTAAAATAATTAAAATTAACTGGATATATTTTTGCGTAAGGTCGACACGCCCTTTCGCGTCCACCGTCCAGTTCACGTCCAAATGATGGATCACTCTAGAACGTAAGCTATTGCTATGATTCACTGAATGTATGACAGGTAAACCCACATTAAAAAAATCTTATAGCATGCTACCGTTTTTGCCAAAAATAAATCCCACGTGAGCAGGTGCGCGTTTCAAGGTAAGTTTTTAATATATTTAGGTCTAGTTTGGGATTTACCACAGTCTCTAAGCCTTAACCATGAACCATACAATACGGATAATGATATCGGTGATTGTACTTTATTAAATGACACTTAAAATAAGATGGATGCGAATTTACTACAATGAAATTTCCACTTTGCGTCAGAAGTGATCGCGGTCTGGTCTAACTGGGTCTAAGATATTAAAATATACAAAACAATGCATGTTTTATATTATTAAAAACGTTATTTACATGACTTATCGAACACAAAGTTTTTTTTCAGTACTTAGGCCTTTTCCTGGACGCTAATACACGCTCCAAATGTAGCTTACCCTTTGTGATAGCCAATTTGCGTCCACATTATCACGTCATTTTTTTAAATACAGACGTTGTAAATAATATTAAAAAGCAAACTGTGCCTAGAGAGGAGACCATATTGCAAATTGAGCCATACTATTGAAATTTAAAAAAATGAAATAAACTAAAATATAAATGTATGTTTATAATTATTAAGTGTGATACCTAAATATTTTGAATACCAATTAGTAAGATTTTATCTATATTTTTTTATTTCCATGCTGTTATTAATTATTAGTGATTTTGAATGCATTTTTTCTATATTATATTAATATTACAAAGATATTAAAACTTTTAATGGTTTAGAGCAAGTTTAATACTATACTTATAAAGACTGAAGGGAGCATAATGACAACAATTTTTCGTTCAAAATGATTACGAAAAATTGTATATTATTTTTATTCCTCAAATCTACCAACTCACTAAATGGACGAGATCTGGCGTATCGACCCTACTTACCTCATCATTATTCCTAATTAATGTCATTGATGTCAATAGACTATAAAAAATATCCGGAACTTAAAGTTGACCTAAAAGTTTATTATTAGATTTTCTACTTATATTCGGTTGTCAAACGAAATCTTAGTCTGTTATGATAAAACATTAGTAGATAGTACCTACCTATTGACTAAACTTATCCTTCTACTTTCAACTTGCTATTTAAACGTTAATTTAGTTTTAAACTATTGAAAATAGTAATAAAAGTAATATTTAACGCTTAAATATATTAAAAATACATTTTCAGGGGTTGCTAAGTAAAAAATATTTAAAGACACTCGAAATCCTGACAATGTTATATTTTAAAAACTGCTAATGACACATATAAAAATATGATTATACGAATGTAATAGCTGGATAACTCCAAGTATCCAAACTCTTGACAGTGTGCATAACTAGACAACTGCACATATCATGGATATGTTTAGTACTCAGAGGGGATCATAACTTGATAACTGTTTTTGTCAAATTAAAAACGAAAATCCATAAATGTATAAGTCGAGATATTAACAAATACATGTTCTGACATACATTGATAAATCGAAATATAAATGTTTGTACGAATAATATTAATTGGATATATCGTTATGTCAAATATTTATTGCCCAAATTAGAGATATTTACTTATGAACAAGAGCTGTATTTCAAGTATTTTTGGGTATTTCGAGTTGAGTTTTTTATACCAGAAGGGTATAAGGTAGAGGAAACGTTTAAGCTAATAAAAAAAAAAAAGTGCAGGTCGAGATGTCAAGTTATTCCCGCGCGGTACGGAAATAACTTCATATTTAATTTTGTTGCTGTCTTTTTTGTATTTAAGCATTACTTCTTTTGTTTTCTGATTAGTTATTTATTTGTAAGTCGATCAAATTGGTATGTTTAAGAAAAAAACAACAAAAAAGTTCCAGTTTATATCTTTATAATAATATAGGTGTGGACTTATTTATAACTTTATTATCTTATCAACTTTTAGTACTAAGAATCAAAATCTTGCTAGTAGTTTTATTGATTCTTCGAAAGAACACACGAAATTGACATTAAAGTTAAAAAGTAACATGGTAAGTACAGTTCTGCATTATTTATTTAAGTGATTTAACGACTTTCGAGTACTTACTATTACATACCAATATACCACAACCTTTAGATAACCGAGCTTTATTGAAAACTAGCTTTCCGCCCGCGGCTTCGCCCGCGTGGAATTTTGTCTGTCACAGAAAAACAATATCGCGCGCGTATTTGCTCACCGTTTAGACCTACCCTGGACTACGACAAACATTTTAAAACCAAAATCAGCTCAATCGGCCCAGCCGTTCTCGAGTTTTAATCAGACTAACGAACATCAATTCATTTTTATTTATATATATAATTATGTCACCGTAAAATTGTGAATTCCGTCAGATTATAATCTGACGTAGTTAAATTACAATCTAACCTTTTTTTTTTTTTTTTTTTTAGGTGGTAAAAATGCATTGAGCTGCATACCCGCCGCTGTGGTCAGGCGACGGGTTATGTGGGGCTCTCCCCTCCAGACGGGAGGGGCCTACCCACTAAAAATCCACCAGTGTCCTTCTTTCTGAGCATAGGGGAGTTGCCGGTGTAGCGAACCTTAACCCGAGTTCCACCTATGCTCAGTTAATCCGCTGTGCGGACCCACCTTATTATTACCACAGGACAACTCTAAGCAGGCGCCTATGCGCCTTCCACCAGAAATTACAATCTAACCTAACCTAACCCTCTGTTAGTTTACAATCTAACGCGTTATATTATAAACTGACAGAGTTCACAATTTCACGTTGACATATAGATATAGATAGATATTCACGAAACGTGATAATTTTACTTTTTTTTAACAACTGTTTTTCCAACTTGGTAGGTATGTGGGATTAGAGATGGGTAGTGGGTAAAAACCCATTTCACCCGATTGGGTTAAAACTGGGTGATTTGGGTAAAAACCCGGTTTTTACCCATTATCACCCATTCTGGTGGGTGAAAA
Organism: Ostrinia nubilalis; assembly: GCF_963855985.1. Classification (NCBI taxonomy): domain Eukaryota; kingdom Metazoa; phylum Arthropoda; class Insecta; order Lepidoptera; family Crambidae; genus Ostrinia; species Ostrinia nubilalis. The sequence continues at coordinate 3,708,129 of NC_087115.1, read as the reverse complement.
CAAAAATAGCGTTTTTTTAAAGTGAGAAGTGGTATTTGTTGCTAAGGGGGCGTTCTAGTGTTACGTAATGCAATCTGGGGGGAGAAGAGGTCTTGAAAAACGTTACAATGCGTTACAGTGGCGGAAGGGCGGTTCGATTTCAAGTTTTTAAGCAGAAGTACTTTGTAGTTGGTGTTGTTATTTGTAACTTTATACCGTAATGTCATCAAAGAGAGAGTTTGGCATCTTTGGCATCCCCCCCCTCCCCCCCTCCATGTCCTTGCCATGATCACAAATTATTGTGTTCCTACTAAATTTCTTCTAAATCGGTTCAACGATTCTTGAAATAACACCATTTTATAAAATAATTGGTCACATCATCGTAACGTGATCAATTTTACGATTTGGCCACGATATAAATGCATATTAGTGTTAAATTTGACTTATTACTTATTAATCAATAAACTTAAATGAGAAAATTCAATAAAAATAAAGAAAAAATACCAATTGAAATAATTATAAAATTATCTGTTTTCACCCGGTGTAAACACCCACGGGTGGAATGAAACGGGTTTTTATTGGGTTTTTACCCTCATGTGGGTTTTTACCCGGGTGGAAACCCATCTCTATGTGGGATATGATGCTCAACCACCATAAGGAAGCTAGATGTTAGTGCTTCCTTTCGAGCGGGTGTTGTGCTCGGGGACCAAGGTCCAATTTACACCGTCTTGGTTTGCCTATATATACTTGGCAGGATATAAAACTCCGTATTATTATGAATAATTACCGACAGTCGCGGTAAAAGTGATAAATTAATCACATTTAACAGTGATTATTTGATAATTCAACCTTAGTACTAACAAATTTCATAAAAGAGAACAAGATATTGTGTACGTGCTCGTGTACAGCCAAACTTTTGAACGTTTTAATATCATATATTAACATAATTTGGCATAATGAGTTTGGAATGTTTCTTGCATAATATTACTTTTCCATGATGCCTATAACATAATGTTTTGATTTAAAGTGAAAAATAGGTTAAGGTGCGGCGGGGGTGGCCCTTGGGCCACCCCTAAGCCGCCTATTTAGTTTTATACACACATAAATTACCTCATATTAATCACATTTACCGAATCATGCGGTAATTATTCATAATAACCGGCGATTATTCATAATTTTCACATTTATCACTTTGACCGTAACATTTATACCACTTTGAGCTGATTTAACCAAGTGAAAAAAGATAGAGCTTATTTTTACGAGCATGGAATACAAATAAGTTTTTAGCTGGTTTTATTAAAATGAAAACTTTAAGGTAAAATTTGTAGATACGTACGTGCAATACGTGCATTGCTACTGTGTGAGCGAAACATTGTTTATAAAATAACATTGACTTGACTTACCAAGTTCGCTACATATAATTAAGTAGTTACATGGTAGGTTGGTATTGTTGGTAGGTACCTATAACTTTCAAATCCAACCTCCTTGACATGGATGGCATCCCGCCTTTTTGCAACTTTTTTTCTGTAGGTACACGTTCCTTTGTTTTTTAATTAGATCGTTGTATGTTTCATTCACAGGGAACATGTAATTTTTTTCAATTGTTTAATTAATTTTATTTCGTAATTGAAAAATTGAAAGTTTTAACGAAGTTTCAGTACTTTTAAATTAGCGTTAATTATTATAGGTAAGTGCCTACTTAGTACTATCATTCAATTAAGTAAAATAATACCTACCATGTGTGAAGGAAGTCATCATTCAGGTAAGTAGGTACTTACTTACATACCTAATAGATAAAGTAGGTAACTACTTAGATCACCTATGCCCGTTTTCACCATCCATTCCTAATTTTTAAGTGACACCTATGAAAACAAAATTCATATTGTTATGTTACCATACCACTTAAAAATTAGGGATTGATGGTGAAAACGGGCACTAGATAAATGTACCTACTTTTTAAGATCGATGTGATTTTTTAATGATTTTCTTTTAATAACTTAAAAGTAACCTACCTAAGGAGTACGACAAAGTTAACTTTTGACCTATATTTCTCAATTTTCCTTGAAATTTTTATCCATAACATTTTGCAAACAGAATAAAATTTAAATAACTCTTTTAATAATCAATGAACCCGTTCCAAAAAGACAGCATCCTTGATTAATTAAAACATTCATCAAGGATGCTGTCTTTTTGGAATGTCAACTTATTTTTGCCCGCGGCTTTGCCTACTTACTCGTTCGGACGTTCACAGTCCACTGCTGGACAAAGGCCTCCCCCAATGATTTCCACAACGCAGTGTGGGCAGGCCCCCACTAGGTGGACCGACGATCTGGTGAGGGTCGCGGGAGGTGCTTGGCGGACCGGGTGGTTGTGGTACCTACTTACTTATCAGTAAAATGATCCGTCCGTACCAGATTATCGATGTGTTGTGAAGTCACGGCAGCCAGGTGCGCCGTTAACTCGACCGGTGCACGGTGGGCTGAGTGTGAGTTTACATCATGTTTGGAAATTTTAGTTTTTGAACGTTTCCCTCTAGGGGCGCTGTACAATCCGTCATACAATCATGTCATTTTTTGACGCGCTCACTAGTGAGCCCGTTTGATGTAAACTCACACTAGGACCTCAGGTTGTAAGAGTCGCATCTCAAAATAGATGAATAAGGTGGGAAACGGACCCTCGAGCCTTCGCATGGTGACTGCTCTTCCATCTAAGCTACTTAGACACTGGGTGAACCCATGGATACCTATTTTCAACCGACTTCAAAAAAGGAGGAGGTTCTCAATTCGACCCGTATGTTTTTTTTTTTTTTTTTCTATGTTTGTTACGCGATAACTCCGCCAATTATGAACCGATTTGAACAAATCTTTTTTCGGCGTATAGGTAATACCTCAAGGGTGGTCCCATTTAAATTTAATAATAGAAAAAATAACCCCCAAGGGTGGAAAATTGGGGACGAACTTTTTTATACGCAATATCTCCGCCGATTATAAATCAATTTGACTGATTATTTTTTTGTTGAATAGGTATTATCAAAAGGGTGGTTTCATACGAATTTGAAGAAAATATTTCACCCCCAAGGGTGGAAAATTGGGGATGAACTTTTTTATACGCAATATTTTTAATTTTTAGTTTTTTTTGTGTTCACGCATTTGAAGTCGGTTTTTTTTTTTTTAAAAGTTATCAAGTGTAATTATGTTATTTTTGCAATAAACGATAAAAAAAACATAACCCTCTTTCTGGCGCAGTCGGATAAAATATCTTTCGTCAACAGCTATGGTGCTTAGCACAGGTGCTTAGTGCCCTTTTGTACCCTTTGCACCACCGGCCTGCACCACTGGTGGTGCAAAGGGTATTTTTAAATCCCTTTTACACCACCAATAGTGCCGCCCTACCATTAACTGTAAAACGATTATCTATAATCATATAATATTAATATGTATTATAAAGAGGAAAGATTTGATGGTTTGTTTGTACTGAATAGGCTCCGAAACTACTGGACAGATTTGACAACATAACATAAAAATTAATAACAACCATTCATACCTACATACAACGAATAATTCCTAAAGTACCAGGGCAACATAATCATAAAGGAGCTATATCAAATTCTTCTTGGTTGACCCGAGAAATAAACATGTATCATAAAATAACTCCTTTATGGTTATGTTGCCCTGGTACTTTATTCGTTGTATGTAGGATGTAGGCCCGGGGTATCGTGGGTCTGAATTGAAATTTAAAACACACAAATAAAACTTTTAGGTAAGTTTCGATTTATTTATAACAATTAAATTATTAAGTATTTTACAGTCTACTACTAGTTTTACAGTCGATGGTAGCACAGCACTATTTGTTGGTGGTGCAAGAGGGATTTAAAAATACCCTTTGCACCACCAGTGGTGCAGGCCGGTGGTGCAAAGGGTACAAAAAGCTTAGTGCGAGTTTGCATTGAACGTTCGTCGCTACTGAGTGCGTCAAAAAAATATATGAAGAATTAAGTAGTTCTTGAAAGTTACGCTATAAGTAAATAAATTAATAAATAAATACTGTACTGTATTTTGTTCATTTATTAATACTGTACTGTAATTAGTATTATAAGCGCTTTGTTCTCTTGTTAAGATGTTTGAAATAAACATTTTTTACGCAGTCGCTAGTTTGAGGTGAACTCGCATTAAGCGCCCTGAACCTGTGTTTAAAATTGTAAGTGAAATGAAACTAGCCCTTAACATTGCAAGTTAAACAAAAGCTTGTGTGTGTGGTGTTTACAGTAATCGTCAAATACCTACTCTGTGACACCCAAAGTCTTAGATTAATAAAGCCCAAAGTAAAAAAAAAGGCGATAACACAACATCCATTGTAAAAAAGATGTTGCGAACTTTTTGGCTACTTTCGGTGTCTCGAACTAATTATCCAAATTCAAATTAATTTGTTTCACAGAAATACTGAAACATGACATTACTCTTACATTACTTATTCTTTAGTTATTAACTTTTCTTATTATTACTATGTGCTAATGTTTTGTCTGTTTGTATGATGTCCATTGTACCTAAAAGTGTCTTTCTTTGGTTCTGACTGCACTCGGCGTCAAATAAATCGCACCTCCCGCGACAAGCACTTTCAAACGACTATGCAAATGCATCCCCACTTATGCAAATGCTTGAGCCAAGTTTTATGGTTATCAAACTGTTGTATTGGGATTAATAGCTATCCATCTGTTACAGAGGACACGTGAGATCATTATTTGGTTTTCTAACCACAAAAATTGGTCCAAGAGGTGAGCCCACACATTGTCTTTTTCCAAGTAACAGTTATTGGCGCGGAAGGTGCGATTTCTTTGACTTCGAGTGTACAAGCACATTATTTTGTGTGTTTAAAGTATGAATGTACTGGAATTCAAGAATAATCCTAACTACTACGGTTAAAAGATAAAAATAAAACTGCAATTTATTTCAAACACAAATTAATTTATTGACATTTTTTTTTGTCCAATTATACAATTGGGTTTTGTAATGCTTAATATGGATACATACAGAAAAACATTTTCGAGTTACTTTTCATATTGCCGTCAGTGAGTAGTGTGAAGTCTGCCGCGGAGGTACATTAAACTCTTAACGGCTCCAGTAACCGATTTGTTTGAGAATGTTCGAGGGTATTTCCTCAATTTCTTCCCAGCAGACGCAAATTCGGCCCTTGCCTTTGCCCGGCTTTGGTTTTCCTCCTGGATGGTGGCCTCCTGGTTTGGTACCTGGTCCTCCTGGAATAAAGTTGAAATCTCATAAAATAGAAGTAACAAATCTTAATGAATTTGATCACAATTGTCTCTTAAATTGTTTGTATTGGACAGATTTAAAATACTGTGGCATAGGTAATATTCACCGTGAAATATTAGTGGTTTTTTCCCGCAGTAAAATGATTCTATCTTAGTAGTACAATAATTTAAGGAAGTTTTTTTTATTCAAACGTTGATTTCGTGTGGCGTGCAGTCCAAATAAGTCACGTTTTTCAGGCTTTCGAGTTGATGATTTGTTTTTAGATTAGTTAAGAACAATGCTTTTTTTAATTTTCTTAAAATTACTCGCATGTTTTGCATAGTACCTACTACTTAAGGCTACCATATCGTTTTGCCGCAAGAAAACAACCACTAAAATTACACGGTGTATTAAATTGTTATCTTTTCTCACAGAAGAGCAAAAGCCTCATGTGATAAACCTGAAGTTATATTCAGAATTTCATTTTTGAATCTTATAATAAGGTATCAAATGAGATTTTACGAAATTAATCAAGTCATAGTTATTACCTGGTGAGCCTCCTGGCTGTTGTCCTGGTGTTCCTGGACCACTTGGTGTTCCTGGCTCTCCATTAGATCCTGGGCCTCCTGGTGTTCCTGGACCACTTGGTGTTCCTGGCTCTCCGTTAGATCCTGGGCCTCCTGGTGTTCCTGGGTTGCCTGGCACTCCTGGTCCTCCTGGCGAACCTGGCTTGCCTTTGCATGGTTTATTTCCTGGACTTCCTGGTGTTACTGGAACACTTGGTGTTCCTGGTCCTCCATTAGATCCTGGTCCTCCTGGTGTTCCTGGTTCTCCTGGGCCACCTGGTAAGCCTGGTGAGCCTGGAGTTCCTGGACCACTAGGTGTTCCTGGTTCTGCTGGTCCTGCTGGGTGGTCTGTTCCTGGTGATCCTAATCCTCCTGGTGCTATTGGTTTTCCTGGTGATCCTGGGCCACCTGTTGCTCCTGGTCCTCCTGGTCCTCCTGGGCCACCTGGTCCTCCTGGTCCTTCTGGTCCTCCTGGCGTTCCTGGGCTGCCTGGTGCTCCTGATCCACCTGGAGCACCTGGGCCTGGCTTACCATGGCAAGGTTTATGGTGGTCTGGCTTGCCTGGTTTGCCACCTGGCTTGTCTGGCTTGCCTGGTTTGCCACCTGGCTTGCCTGGTTTGCCACCTGGCTTGCCTGGTTTGCTACCTGGTCCTCCTGGTCCTCCTGGCCCTCCTGGTCCTCCTGGTGTTCCTGGTGAGCCTGGTGTTCCTGGATGACCACCTGATCCTGGTGTTCCTGGGCTGCCTGGGCCTCCTGGGCCTCCTGGTGAGCCTGGTTGGCCACCATTTCCTTGTGAGCCTGGAGTTCCTGGGCCACTTGGTTGGCCACCAGTTCCTGGGCCACCTGGTAAGCCTGGTGAGCCTGGAGTTTCTGGACCACTCGGAACGCCTGGGTGGCCTGGTGAGCCTGGTGTTCCTGGACCACTTGGTGTTCCTGGCTCTCCGTTAGATCCTGGGCCTCCTGGTGTTCCTGACCCTCCTGGTCCTCCTGGTTTTCCTGGTTGACCTGGTGTTCCTGGAAGACCACCTGATCCTGGTGTTCCTGGGCCGCCTGGGCCTCCTGGGCCTACTGGTGAGCCTGGTTTGCCACCTGGCTTGTCTGGCTTGCCTGGTTTGCCACCTGGCTTGCCTGGTTTGCCACCTGGCTTGCCTGGTTTGCTACCTGGTCCTCCTGGTCCTCCTGGCCCTCCTGGTCCTCCTGGTGTTCCTGGTGAGCCTGGTGTTCCTGGATGACCACCTGATCCTGGTGTTCCTGGGCCGCCTGGGCCTCCGGGGCCTCCTGGTGAGCCTGGTTTGCCACCTGGCTTGTCTGGCTTGCCTGGTTTGCCACCTGGCTTGCCTGGTTTGCCACCTGGCTTGCCTGGTTTGCTACCTGGTCCTCCTGGTCCTCCTGGCCCTCCTGGTCCTCCTGGTGTTCCTGGTGAGCCTGGTGTTCCTGGATGACCACCTGATCCTGGTGTTCCTGGGCTGCCTGGGCCTCCTGGGCCTCCTGGTGAGCCTGGTTGGCCACCATTTCCTTGTGAGCCTGGAGTTCCTGGGCCACTTGGTTGGCCACCAGTTCCTGGGCCACCTGGTAAGCCTGGTGAGCCTGGAGTTTCTGGACCACTTGGAACGCCTGGATGGCCTGGTGAGCCTGGTGTTCCTGGACCACTTGGTGTTCCTGGTTCTCCTGGTACGCCTGGGTGGCATGGTGAGCCTGGTGTTACTGGACCACTTGGTGTTCCTGGCTCTCCTTTAGATCCTGGGCCTCCTGGTGCTCCTGGGTTGCCTGGCACTCCTGGTGTTCCTGGTGAACCTGGTGTTCCTGGATGACCACCTGATCCTGGTGTTCCTGGGCCGCCTGGGCCTCCTGGGCCTCCTGGTGAGCCTGGTTTGCCACCTGGCTTGTCTGGCTTGCCTGGTTTGCCACCTGGCTTGGCTCCTGGGTTGCCTGGCACTCCTGGTCCTCCTGGCGAACCTGGCTTGCCTTTGCATGGTTTACTTCCTGGACTTCCTGGTGTTCCTGGACCACTTGGTGTTCCTGGTCCACTTGGTGTTCCTGGTTCTCCTGGTACGCCTGGGTGGCCTGGTGAGCCTGGTGTTACTGGACCACTTGGTGTTCCTGGCTCTCCATTAGATCCTGGGCCTCCTGGTGCTCCTGGGCCTCCTGGTCCTCCTGGTGTTACTGGGCCACCTGGTAAGCCTGGTGAGCCTGGAGTTTCTGGACCACTTGGTGTTCCTGGTTCTCCTGGTACGCCTGGGTGGCCTGGTGAGCCTGGTGTTACTGGACCACTTGGTGTTCCTGGCTCTCCATTAGATCCTGGGCCTCCTGGTGCTCCTGGGCCTCCTGGTCCTCCTGGTGTTACTGGGCCACCTGGTAAGCCTGGTGAGCCTGGAGTTTCTGGACCACTTGGTGTTCCTGGTTCTCCTGGTACGCCTGGGTGGCCTGGTGAGCCTGGTGTTACTGGACCACTTGGTGTTCCTGGCTCTCCATTAGATCCTGGGCCTCCTGGTGCTCCTGGGCCTCCTGGTCCTCCTGGTGTTACTGGGCCACCTGGTAAGCCTGGTGTGCCTGGAGTTTCTGGACCACTTGGTGTTCCTGGTTCTCCTGGTACGCCTGGGTGGCCTGGTGAGCCTGGTGTTACTGGACCACTTGGTGTTCCTGGCTCTCCATTAGATCCTGGGCCTCCTGGTGTTCCTGGGTTGCCTGGCACTCCTGGTCCTCCTGGCGAACCTGGCTTGCCTTTGCATGGTTTATTTCCTGGACTTCCTGGTGTTCCTGGACCACTTGGTGTTCCTGGTCCTCCATTAGATCCTGGTCCACTTGGTGTTCCTGGTTCTCCTGGTACGCCTGGGTGGCCTGGTGAGCCTGGTGTTACTGGACCACTTGGTGTTCCTGGCTCTCCATTAGATCCTGGGCCTCCTGGTGCTCCTGGGCCTCCTGGTCCTCCTGGTGTTACTGGGCCACCTGGTAAGCCTGGTGAGCCTGGAGTTTCTGGACCACTTGGTGTTCCTGGTTCTCCTGGTACGCCTGGGTGGCCTGGTGAGCCTGGTGTTACTGGACCACTTGGTGTTCCTGGCTCTCCATTAGATCCTGGGCCTCCTGGTGCTCCTGGGCCTCCTGGTCCTCCTGGTGTTACTGGGCCACCTGGTAAGCCTGGTGAGCCTGGAGTTTCTGGACCACTTGGTGTTCCTGGTTCTCCTGGTACGCCTGGGTGGCCTGGTGAGCCTGGTGTTACTGGACCACTTGGTGTTCCTGGCTCTCCATTAGATCCTGGGCCTCCTGGTGTTCCTGGGTTGCCTGGCACTCCTGGTCCTCCTGGCGAACCTGGCTTGCCTTTGCATGGTTTATTTCCTGGACTTCCTGGTGTTCCTGGACCACTTGGTGTTCCTGGTCCTCCATTAGATCCTGGTCCACTTGGTGTTCCTGGTTCTCCTGGTACGCCTGGGTGGCCTGGTGAGCCTGGTGTTCCTGGACCACTTGGTGTTCCTGGCTCTCCGTTAGATCCTGGGCCTCCTGGTGTTCCTGACCCTCCTGGTCCTCCTGGTGTTCCTGGTGAGCCTGGTGTTCCTGGATGACCACCTGATCCTGGTGTTCCTGGGCCGCCTGGGCCTCCTGGGCCTTCTGGTGAGCCTGGTTTGCCACCTGGCTTGTCTGGCTTGCCTGGTTTGCCACCTGGCTTGCCTGGTTTGCCACCTGGCTTGCCTGGTTTGCTACCTGGTCCTCCTGGTCCTCCTGGCCCTCCTGGTCCTCCTGGTGTTCCTGGTGAGCCTGGTGTTCCTGGATGACCACCTGATCCTGGTGTTCCTGGGCCGCTTGGGCCTCCTGGGCCTCCTGGTGAGCCTGGTTTGCCACCTGGCTTGTCTGGCTTGCCTGGTTTGCCACCTGGCTTGCCTGGTTTGCTACCTGGTCCTCCTGGTCCTCCTGGCCCTCCTGGTCCTCCTGGTGTTCCTGGTGAGCCTGGTGTTCCTGGATGACCACCTGATCCTGGTGTTCCTGGGCTGCCTGGGCCTCCTGGGCCTCCTGGTGAGCCTGGTTGGCCACCATTTCCTTGTGAGCCTGGAGTTCCTGGGCCACTTGGTTGGCCACCAGTTCCTGGGCCACCTGGTAAGCCTGGTGAGCCTGGAGTTTCTGGACCACTCGGAACGCCTGGGTGGCCTGGTGAGCCTGGTGTTCCTGGACCACTTGGTGTTCCTGGCTCTCCGTTAGATCCTGGGCCTCCTGGTGTTCCTGACCCTCCTGGTCCTCCTGGTTTTCCTGGTTGACCTGGTGTTCCTGGAAGACCACCTGATCCTGGTGTTCCTGGGCCGCCTGGGCCTCCTGGGCCTACTGGTGAGCCTGGTTTGCCACCTGGCTTGTCTGGCTTGCCTGGTTTGCCACCTGGCTTGCCTGGTTTGCCACCTGGCTTGCCTGGTTTGCTACCTGGTCCTCCTGGTCCTCCTGGCCCTCCTGGTCCTCCTGGTGTTCCTGGTGAGCCTGGTGTTCCTGGATGACCACCTGATCCTGGTGTTCCTGGGCCGCCTGGGCCTCCGGGGCCTCCTGGTGAGCCTGGTTTGCCACCTGGCTTGTCTGGCTTGCCTGGTTTGCCACCTGGCTTGTCTGGCTTGCCTGGTTTGCCACCTGGCTTGCCTGGTTTGCCACCTGGCTTGCCTGGTTTGCTACCTGGTCCTCCTGGTCCTCCTGGCCCTCCTGGTCCTCCTGGTGTTCCTGGTGAGCCTGGTGTTCCTGGATGACCACCTGATCCTGGTGTTCCTGGGCTGCCTGGGCCTCCTGGGCCTCCTGGTGAGCCTGGTTGGCCACCATTTCCTTGTGAGCCTGGTGTTACTGGACCACTTGGTGTTCCTGGCTCTCCTTTAGATCCTGGGCCTCCTGGTGCTCCTGGGTTGCCTGGCACTCCTGGTGTTCCTGGTGAACCTGGTGTTCCTGGATGACCACCTGATCCTGGTGTTCCTGGGCCGCCTGGGCCTCCTGGGCCTCCTGGTGAGCCTGGTTTGCCACCTGGCTTGTCTGGCTTGCCTGGTTTGCCACCTGGCTTGGCTCCTGGGTTGCCTGGCACTCCTGGTCCTCCTGGCGAACCTGGCTTGCCTTTGCATGGTTTACTTCCTGGACTTCCTGGTGTTCCTGGACCACTTGGTGTTCCTGGTCCACTTGGTGTTCCTGGTTCTCCTGGTACGCCTGGGTGGCCTGGTGAGCCTGGTGTTACTGGACCACTTGGTGTTCCTGGCTCTCCATTAGATCCTGGGCCTCCTGGTGCTCCTGGGCCTCCTGGTCCTCCTGGTGTTACTGGGCCACCTGGTAAGCCTGGTGAGCCTGGAGTTTCTGGACCACTTGGTGTTCCTGGTTCTCCTGGTACGCCTGGGTGGCCTGGTGAGCCTGGTGTTACTGGACCACTTGGTGTTCCTGGCTCTCCATTAGATCCTGGGCCTCCTGGTGCTCCTGGGCCTCCTGGTCCTCCTGGTGTTACTGGGCCACCTGGTAAGCCTGGTGAGCCTGGAGTTTCTGGACCACTTGGTGTTCCTGGTTCTCCTGGTACGCCTGGGTGGCCTGGTGAGCCTGGTGTTACTGGACCACTTGGTGTTCCTGGCTCTCCATTAGATCCTGGGCCTCCTGGTGTTCCTGGGTTGCCTGGCACTCCTGGTCCTCCTGGCGAACCTGGCTTGCCTTTGCATGGTTTATTTCCTGGACTTCCTGGTGTTCCTGGACCACTTGGTGTTCCTGGTCCTCCATTAGATCCTGGTCCACTTGGTGTTCCTGGTTCTCCTGGTACGCCTGGGTGGCCTGGTGAGCCTGGTGTTACTGGACCACTTGGTGTTCCTGGCTCTCCATTAGATCCTGGGCCTCCTGGTGCTCCTGGGCCTCCTGGTCCTCCTGGTGTTACTGGGCCACCTGGTAAGCCTGGTGAGCCTGGAGTTTCTGGACCACTTGGTGTTCCTGGTTCTCCTGGTACGCCTGGGTGGCCTGGTGAGCCTGGTGTTACTGGACCACTTGGTGTTCCTGGCTCTCCATTAGATCCTGGGCCTCCTGGTGTTCCTGGGTTGCCTGGCACTCCTGGTCCTCCTGGCGAACCTGGCTTGCCTTTGCATGGTTTATTTCCTGGACTTCCTGGTGTTCCTGGACCACTTGGTGTTCCTGGTCCTCCATTAGATCCTGGTCCACTTGGTGTTCCTGGTTCTCCTGGTACGCCTGGGTGGCCTGGTGAGCCTGGTGTTCCTGGACCACTTGGTGTTCCTGGCTCTCCGTTAGATCCTGGGCCTCCTGGTGTTCCTGACCCTCCTGGTCCTCCTGGTTTTCCTGGTTGACCTGGTGTTCCTGGATGACCACCTGATCCTGGTGTTCCTGGGCCGCCTGGGCCTCCTGGGCCTCCTGGTGAGCCTGGTTTGCCACCTGGCTTGTCTGGCTTGCCTGGTTTGCCACCTGGCTTGCCTGGTTTGCAACCTGGTCCTCCTGGTCCTCCTGGCCCTCCTGGTCCTCCTGGTGTTCCTGGTGAGCCTGGTGTTCCTGGATGACCACCTGATCCTGGTGTTCCTGGGCCGCCTGGGCCTCCTGGGCCTTCTGGTGAGCCTGGTTTGCCACCTGGCTTGTCTGGCTTGCCTGGTTTGCCACCTGGCTTGCCTGGTTTGCCACCTGGCTTGCCTGGTTTGCTACCTGGTCCTCCTGGTCCTCCTGGCCCTCCTGGTCCTCCTGGTGTTCCTGGTGAGCCTGGTGTTCCTGGATGACCACCTGATCCTGGTGTTCCTGGGCCGCTTGGGCCTCCTGGGCCTCCTGGTGAGCCTGGTTTGCCACCTGGCTTGTCTGGCTTGCCTGGTTTGCCACCTGGCTTGCCTGGTTTGCTACCTGGTCCTCCTGGTCCTCCTGGCCCTCCTGGTCCTCCTGGTGTTCCTGGTGAGCCTGGTGTTCCTGGATGACCACCTGATCCTGGTGTTCCTGGGCCGCCTGGGCCTCCTGGGCCTCCTGGTGAGCCTGGTTTGCCACCTGGCTTGTCTGGCTTGCCTGGTTTGCCACCTGGCTTGCCTGGTTTGCCACCTGGCTTGTCTGGCTTGCCTGGTTTGCCACCTGGCTTGCCTGGTTTGCTACCTGGTCCTCCTGGTCCTCCTGGCCCTCCTGGTCCTCCTGGTGTTCCTGGTGATCCTGGTGTTCCTGGATGACCACCTGATCCTGGTGTTCCTGGGCCGCCTGGGCCTCCTGGACCTCCTGGCTTGCCTTTGCATGGTTTATTTCCTGGACTTCCTGGTGTTCCTGGACCACTTGGTGTTCCTGGTCCTCCATTAGATCCTGGTCCACTTGGTGTTCCTGGTTCTCCTGGTACGCCTGGGTGGCCTGGTGAGCCTGGTGTTACTGGACCACTTGGTGTTCCTGGCTTTCCATTAGATCCTGGGCCTCCTGGTGCTCCTGGGCCCCCTGGTCCTCCTGGTGTTACTGGGCCACCTGGTAAGCCTGGTGAGCCTGGAGTTCCTGGACCACTTGGTGTTCCTGGTTCTCCTGGTACGCCTGGGTGGCCTGGTGAGCCTGGTGTTCCTGGACCACTTGGTGTTCCTGGCTCTCCATTAGATCCTGGGCCTCCTGGTGCTTCTGGTCCTCCTGGTGTTCCTGGTGAGCCTGGTGTTCCTGGATGACCACCTGATCCTGGTGTTCCTGGGCTGCTTGGCACTCCTGGTCCTCCTGGCAAACCTGGCTTGCCTTTGCATGGTTTATTTCCTGGACTTCCTGGTGTTCCTGGACCACTTTGTGTACCTGGTTCACCTGGTACGCCTGGGTGGCCTGGTGAGCCTGGTGTTCCTGGACCACTTGGTGTTCCTGGTTCTCCATTAGATCCTGGACCACTTGGTGTTCCTGGTTCTCCATTAGATCCTGGGCCTCCTGGTGTTCCTGGGCCGCCTGGCGAGCTTCCTGGCGAGCCTCCTGGCTGTTGTCCTAGCGAGCCTCCTGGCTGTTGTCCTGGCGAGCCTCCTGGGTGATGTCCTGGCGAGCCTCCTGGCTGTTGTCCTGGTGAGCTTCCTGTGTACGGAGTTCCATATAAAGAATACTGACTGCCTTAAGATGAACGGTTACGATCCATGTCCGGTTTGATAAGTGTGCTTCGTCCTACATAGGATTCGGATCGTATGTACGTAGTGCCAAAGCGCTTCTATTGCCCATGACAGTACAGTTTATAGCTATCTTCATCATCATCATCTCAGCTATAGGACGTCCACTGCTGAACATAGGCCTCCCCCAATGCTTTCCTTGTTGCCCGGTTGGTAGCGGCCTGCGTCCAGCGCCTTCCTGCTACCTTCATGATGTCGTCGGTCCACCTTGTGGGTGGACGTCCCATGCTACGTTTTCCGGTACGCGGCCTCCACTCCAGAACCTTGCTGCCCCATCGGCCGTCAGTTCTATTAGTTATAGCTATCTTAAGCCCGGTCTGTGAGCACGTAAAATTTTGCTCGCACTCTCACTGCGGGCGCCCGTCGCACAGTCGCGACAGCAATATAATTACGATAAGGATAAGTAGCTTGGGGTTATTGGACAAAATTCTACGTGCTCACAGACCAGACTATACTTACCAACAACTTTTTTGGAAGATTTCTTAGAGCTAGAAGACTGTGTAGACGAAGACTGTTGCTGTGAAGAGGAGTTTTCCTCAGATGAACTCTCCTCGACGACTGGTGAGTCTGTTCCTGAGAATTAGTAATAATATTTATTTAGTTAGTATAAAAAAGCGTTCAGTAGTTCTCGAGTTTTCGGAATTCGAACTCTGAGCTTTAGATAATATCTATCTCTATCCAGCCATTTAGTATTTTAGTACTCATAGCAGACTTATCAACTCTAAAAGAGATCAACACCGTATCCCCTTTCGTGAGCTGTTGTCGCTTTTCGCGCTCTGTCAATCACGAGGCAAGGCGTTTACGTTACAAAGAATACTGACCGCCTCCAGCGGATATGTTACGATACCTTTCCGGGTTAATTAGTGTGCTACATCCTTTATAATGTTACCTGCAGCGATAATTCTAGATGATCGGGAAGCACTGTTCTTTCCGTACTGGCTTGACTGCTGGTTGGACGATGACTCGTTTGAATCAGACTCTGCTGTCTCGATGATCACTGTAATGATAGTTTTTGTCAGTTTACCGGTTTTAAAAAAAAAACTAACATGACTTAAAAATGCAGTACAATAAACTTTGAATGAATACTTGTCTTATTGAGGTAAAAATATATTACCTGGGTTTCCGTATGCATCAACCCCAGCTGAAAGAACGAAATTAAGACCATAAATTGAATTGTCAATGAAAATATCGTCAATTTACACATCTCATTTTAATAAACTAGATTTAAATCGTAACAACTACATTAAAATCTATCCTGGCTAATTATAACTGATAACCCAAAATTTTAGTTGTAAAAATGTTTTCAAGGATTTTCTCAAATCCTACATGTCAGGGCTGACTTCTTTTGGTAAATAGGTACATACATGTAGTCTGTGAGTTGGTCGCCTGTAGAGAGTTTCTCTGAGAAGACTGGGCAGCCTGTCGGTACTCGGAGGACACGTTTGATTCGTCTTTGATGATAGTCACTGCAACAAGTTAATAATTATTGTTGTGATCGGATTTGTTAGACTTCGGTTTGTCATCAAGTATCATCGCAGGAAGATTTTATGAATGCTACTGACAACGCCATTCTTGTAGCAGAGTTTTGAGCTGACACTGTGTAGGTTTTTTGTTGACAAGAAGAAGAAGATAAAATAATGATTGAATAACTAGCTGGTTTAATAAAAATAAAGATTAGATATTTACCTGGAGTTGCGCTTGGGTTTCCAGAACTACCGGTCTTGGCTGAAGAAAAAATAATAATTTAATACACAAATGCAAATAGTCAAATAGGTGAAGCGATATCATTAGTTTTAACGAATATCCAAACTGGAATAAAAAATTCCAAGATGTTGGAGTGAAATAGTTTTTATGAACCAAACAATATTTTTTTCTATCTTCCATTATTTGTAATTAATAAAAATATAGTAACCAAACCTGAAACAGTGGAGCAAAATCAAAACTTACACTTTTTCGATTTATGCGATGCTTTCGACCTCTGAGATTGCGATTGAGCATTGTGATATTCTGACTCAGTCTTCAATGAAGACTCGGAAGAAATCGGTTCTGTAAATCCAACAATGAATGTCAAGACAAGGCACAATACTAAAAACGTTTTATTATTAAATATAAAAACAAAAAATAACGTGTTATTTACCTGGTTGTGGCACTGGTGGAGGTGGTGCCACTGGGCCTACTGGAGGAAGTGGTGCCACTGGAGCCACGGGAGCCACTGGAGCCACTGGTGCCACTGGACTCACTGGTGCCACTGGACCCACTGGATTCACTGGACCCACTGGATTCACTGGACTCACTGGACCCACTGGACCCACAGGACTCACTGGACCCACTGGACCCACAGGACCCACTGGACTCACAGGTCCCACTGGGAACTGCCATGGCCAAGACTGCCACTGCTGCCATTGAGGAATTTGTGGCTGTAAGTGCCATGGGACTGGTGGCTGTGGCCATTGCTGCCATGGTAGTGGCTGCTGAGGTGGTGATGGAAGCCATGGTGCTATAGGACCTGTGAAAGATAATGGACTGTTGTTACCTAGACGTCTTGATAGGCGTCTTTAATTTACCTTATTATAAAGAACATGGACTACGTTGCACAAAACTTCTGTACACTATATTCAATAACGTCAAAATTTTGGGGTAATTTGATCATGAAAACTTTAAAACCCCAATTGTAGGTATTAGAAATTCGTTTCGGGCAATGTAGTCGCACGCGTGTGAATAAATCTATTACTGATTCTTTCATAGTCTCAAACTAGGCATTTCTCTGTGCAAGTATCGGTGGCACACCGCTTTATTCAGTTGTTCAACATTTGTTTTAATTTTAGCTTCCAAGTGACTTCTTACCTGGTGCTCCTGAGCCTGAAAAAAAAAACAGATGACGGTATTTAATTATAGACCGATTCCAGGAGGAATAGACCACAAAAACTAAGTTTCTCAGATGTCTTCTTCCATGCTTCTGTTAGTCCGTGGTGCTCACAAGGCTTGAATGATTTTCTTGATCTAAGTATCATGACTTAAACAACTTATAAATTTAATTATATCAAACTACTTGATTCCGTGGCTGTGTCCTATTTCTATAGTACTTACCCAGCGGAACTAACTGCATAGTAACAATAGGGCTATCTCTTTCTTTTGGTAAAGTTACCACTTCATAATTTACATTGTCATCTGAAAATATATTTCATGATCAGTATTTTGTAATAAACGTACCTTTCTTTCTTTTTTTCTATTTTTCTGCTATTATTATTCGTATCTACTTTGGAAGTTATGTGTTAATTTTGCTGTTATTTTTGAATTTTTGACACTATAAAAAGAATCGGCCCCAGTATGAACCCTTGCGTTACTCCATTTCATTTTGTAAAAAGTAATGTTCATTTATCTTAGAAGTGATTATATATATTTCTCTTAAATGTCTTATCTTTGTAAATTATTTAAAAACTTAAGTGTTTTCACTGAAGTTTTTATATTTTCTCCATAATTACTTTATCGAAGGCTTTATAAAAAACTTTCTAACCTGGCACTTCGAGTTCAATGACCCGGTGTGGTTTCCCTGTAACCGAAATAGTTAATACAGTCTAAATTCATAGTTTTGTATTACTGTAAATTAATTCATTGTTATAAAAAATCTTATAAAAGCAATTGATATTGTAAATACTCATTTCGTCGTTTCTTCATTCTCATAATCAATCTCTTGGGTTTTGTTTCTTCTAAAATCACGATCACGATAGAGAGAGCCCTTTTGTACTAATAATAGAGATCAAGTTGCTCCTTCATTTCTCCATAATAAGATAGAAGTAATCATAAAAGCACTTACATAATTAAATGATATTTCGATGTTCGAGTAGGTAATAATGAAGACATTACAACTTCAAACAAATGAAAACTAAAAATGCACTATTTACTGAACTTAAAAAAATGATACTAAACAAATTAATGTCCAAATTAATGAAAAATAATGTGATTGTTATAAAATTGAACATAATTATTTGAAATAATGATTGACAAAACTAGTTAATGAAAATGGATTATACATACTTAGACACTATATTAACGCAATATTGAATATTGTAGGTGTAAATTCTTAAAATAAACTAACCTATATTGTTATAGTATTGGGCACGAGATCCGTAGTGGGAATTTTCTGAAAACTTCTTGTCTCTCTTCTTGATGATTTCTTTTTCAGTTTCCACGCCTTCTTGCGTCTTTTTCGAGATTTCGACAATTTCGTCGGCTAAAGTAGTTAAAATTGGTTAGAATTGTTTCAATTGTAAACTTTATAAAAGGTTCGTAGCGACAATATTAGCCAATAACAATATTCAAGCCAAGCATCTATTTTATTGCATTTTTTACAAGATTTAACTAACTGTTTATCATTTTCTTTTAATATCTAACTAAACAAAAGACTCATTTTCACATAAAATTTAATTCATTACTATCTAGCGCACTTACTTTCGACGTCCGACTCCATTTCATCAAATTCTACAACAAAATATTAATTTTTAATATCTTATTCCACTAATAAAAAAAACTAATAACATAGAATATAGCAACGTTACTTAAAAATGAATTATTAAATCATCAAAAAAGCTAAAAATACATAAAAATGTTCAGAAACTCACCACTACTGGACTCAAGTTCATATTCTTGGTCTGGAAAATACATACTTTAATAAATAAAATAAAAAAGTTATTCTGGAAATTAAAGTGACCACCTTTCCAGGAATATCAAACGAAATATTCGCGGTTTATCTTACTAACTACTTAAGCTACGAAAGCTCACTAAAGTGAACGCCTGAATATAGCTTGAAATGCCAAAATTTGAGACTAATATCGTTTTATGGTAAACTTTATTATATCACACGCGAATAGAACTTTTTTAATACTTTTTGACATATTTTTATAATATGTCTCAAATTGGTTTTTAAAATCTTCTTCTCAACTTTACTCTAGTTTTTTTAAGTCAGTTCAAATTCAAATAAAGATAGAGTTTTTTAAGGTATTTGTTTGCAAAAAGCCTATTGGCGTGGACTATAATTTTCAATTACCTTTGATGGTATTATGCCCGTTTTCACCATCAATCCCTAATTTTTAAGTGACCCCTATATTTTTTAAAGGCTTTTTGTTTTCATAGGTGTCACTTAAAAATTAGGGATTGATGGTGAAAACGGGCATTAGATAAACAAAATCTTTCTGGAATATTGCTTATTGCATTTAAATTAAAAATTGATTAAATTGTAATGTTCCCGAAAAGTGAATTTTTCTCAAATATCTCAACAACGAAAGATGCCAATTGGATTAAAATTGGTAAGCAATATTTAAATCTGTAACGGCTAACTAAATACTGCTAAACAATATTGCCTTAATGCCTAAGCAATATAATGAAAAGTTAAGCTTTTTAAATTTACTAAACGGACACTAATTTTGTCCAAATAGACCCGTTCTGTCATTCTATCTCTCTTTCTTACTCATGCCAGCATGGCACAGGCATGGGTGAGTGAGGGAGATAAACATAATGAAGGTCCTTTCCAGAAAGTTTATTTTTCAGAAAGAGTTAATATTATCTATAAACTAGACTAAATTAACTAAATTACACTCACTTTGCGGAGCAGCACTCGCGCTCAGTACCTGAAAAATGAAAACATGAGTTAAGTTAAAAAAAGTTCATAAGGATGAGAAAGGAACTAACCTCTAACTACCGCGAAATCTTGACAGCGAAAGTAACGTAAATGCGCCTATTACCGCCAGTTTAAGCTGACTTCGGATAAACCTTAGAAAATTAGATGTAAGACGTGGTGATAGAAAAGACACTTTAATTTATTTATAACAATGATGAAGTAATCTTTGAATTCAAGTAGTAACAATGAGTATTCAATCACACAATAATTAATAAATAGCAATTTAATTTGAAAAAGCAGTTGTTTCTATTACCGACCTATAGACGAGGTGTGTTTCTATTAACGTTTTTTCTGTTTCTATTACCGACCGCTAAGAATATTGCTCTTCAATTGGGTATATTCCGAGAGGCACGGGTTCGATTCCCGCTCAGAGGTTCGGGAACCACTTGATTTTTTCAAGTTAAATTTGTTTTGCTTTTAGTTTTAGTTAAATATGTTTTTTTCAAGTTATTTTTTTTTATTATTATAAAAGAAAAGGCACGCTTCTCGAAAATAAATAAATAATCAAGCAGAAATAGTAAAATAATAAATTCCTCTATTATACTTGATTACGCAGAACCCGGTGTTCTAGTGAGTAGTGGGGGTCATTATTTAAACTATATTTGAGTTTTATAAAAAATAATTTTCATTTAACATTTTATTTTTATTTTTAATTTGACTATAATTTTTAATTAGTTTTTGACTTATGTTTTTGATTTTAATTGTGTGTAATTGTGTATTTTAATTTAAACTATGGACAATTGGACACTGTCTGTATACTTATTTTAAATTATTTTTTTATTATTCAAAAGATCTTAAATCGTTACATAATAGTTGTGATAAAGCATGATTGGTTTGGTGTCATGTCATAAATGTTAGTTATATACAAAATACAGGCTTATAAGTCTTCGCAGGTGGCGTTATAGTTATGAGGCGGTAATAGAATCAAGTATGAAGATTACTTTATTCTATTAGCGACCGTAAAAAAAAACAGTAACCAGCTAAAATATCTACTTTAATGAAGACGTGATCAGTGAAGTATCATTTTTATTAGGTTTATTTTATATCAAATAGGTTTTAATAAGAATTTAACATGTTTTTATAAAATCTATTGTCATACATTATTAGAGATATTCTTTAATGTTCATTGCAGTTTTATGCCAAACCTATGACAATTAACGTATGGCGTTAATTGATTTAACTATGTGAAATATTCTTATGAATCGATCAAGACAACAAAATGGAGGTTAAATGCGTAATTAAAGATATAAATATTAAAATAAAAAACTTTATCAAAATTCTAACAACGCCATGGGTCGTTATTAGGAACCAAATTATGAAAAGTGTTTCTATTACCGCCCTTATTTAAAAATGTATTTAAGCCACAAAAATACAGCGAGAGGGCTATATTGAGGGTTTATTAAGGAAACTAAAGTACGAATTAATATTGTTATGCAAAAACATGTTGGTATACTCATTTTAAATGTGTTAAAATCGCTAATTAATAACAAGGTGCACCTTAAGTAGCTGGGAGCGCGTTAGTATGAAAAGTGCGTCCGTTGCGGGCGCGTCCCATTTAATGTCAAATAACTCCGTTTACTGGTTATTTACGAACACAAACTTTAATCCTTTTGATAGTCAATAAACATACCTAGATATTTTTTAGGTAACGTGTTTTCTGGAACCTGTTATTATGTCTTTTATGAAAGAAAGAAAAATAGGGCGGTAATTGAATACAAATTTTGGGGGGTCGTTAATAGGCGCACTTACGTTAATTCAAATTGTTTATTAGGAAGCTCTTTTAAATTCGACCCCATAAACGTAGCAGGAAGGCGTTGGATGCAGGCCGCTACCAATCGGCCTTTGTGGAAATTATTGGGCGAGGCCTATGTTCAGCAGTGGACGTCCTATGGCTGAAATGATGATGATGATGAAGCTCTTTTCATGGTACTTAAACAATCATTTTAACATAGTTTGCCAGCTGTTTAAGACAGCATATAAGCTGGTGCTGAGAAGTGGCGGACGAATTTCAGTAGCACACAATTTCGTGTTCAGACAATAGCATCGTGTGCTAAACGGGACTATTCCCACCTCTCGTTCCCACCGCTGCAACTCCTGTGTAGCCAGGGAAAGTTAAACTGTCATTGGACCCGCAACGAAATTAATCAGAAGAACATAGGAGGAGTTCGAAGTGAAGGTTCAACTTCCTTCCATTGCAAAGCAGATAACAGGTGACAAACAAAGTTTTAATAATTAAGGGTAATTAATAATGGTTGTTTAATAATCGTGGTATCTATCACTATAATCCACGCAGGGATGTGTTGATAGAGTTTCATTATGATAACTTCGTGGCAATGGTGTAATAAGGTGTGAAGCATTCAAAAATAACCCTCCTTACACAGTCGGGTAAAAATATAGAAGCTTTTCTACACACTTCTGAAGTAATTTGAACAAGGAAATACGTCTAGGGGCAATAGAAAATAGGAGTTCAGATGTTAAACGGTCTAGTTCAAAGGATGATTGTGGAAATAAGGATGGCACGAGGGATGACAGGGCCTGGTAGATCCTGACTGTACAGGAGTTTGACCAGCAAAACCCAACCAGTGATGGCCGAGATAATTCTAACCTTGTGGTACTCTAAGATGAATCTTAGGAGCCCAATCAGATGTTAAGACAAACAGAAGAACAATATGAGTTAAAAAGATAAAAGTTTACTTACGCTGAGAGCGCACAACCAAATCACCGCTGTCCCACGCATTTTGGCCTATGGATATAAGTCCTATATAGACCGATGAAGTCAAAATGACTATACTTTTCCGACTCAAAAACTCAGTTTTTATACTCAAAAGTGGACCAATACAAATAATTACCACTCACGTACTTAGTAAACTAATAAATAATTGTAACAATTGATTAAACAGCGCCATTGTTCGGGATCAGTAATAAATAATGAGCGAATAAATAGTCAATTGACATGTTTGATTATGGACAATTTATTGTTGTGAAAATATTGTATTATTTCGCGTGAATTTTTACTAATATTGGTCTTACTGATGACGTCACTGTCCAAAACGTAATAACAATTTTGATTATTAACACTAACCTACTACCCAAAGTACACAATGATTACGATTTTTAGGTAAGTATTACATTATTTAGGTAAGTAGGTATACCTAATGGAACATTATGTACATAATGTTGCGGGTCCAATGACAGTTTAACTTTCCCCCGGGACAAACTTGGCCTTCACTGGTTAGGTTATTGGCGGTCAAGCTGTAGATCCTGGCTACACAGGAGTTGCAGCGGTGGGAACGAGAGGTGGGAATAGTCCCGTATATGCAGACCTCTTTCTACTACGCGGTCCTGTTTTACTAAACTACCGTTTGCCTCTGTTAGTAGGATTTTATATTTGGTCAGAGTGGAGAGGCCAAATCCTCCATATGCCTCTAGTTTAGAAAAGGTCGTTCTCGTGCAGTGGAGACCATGATGATGACGATGACGATTAAATTAACACACAAACCGGGCTAATGCCCGTTTTCACCAGTAATCCCTAATATTTAAGTGACCCATATGAACACTTAAAAATTAGGGATTGATGGTGAAAACGGGGCATAAGCCTTCTATTTGCTGAACAAGGCAGGTATTTGACCGCAATTGCTCCTGAAAATGAGATGCCGTCTAGGATGGTATGGTACGTAAGTGCCTATTCACTCTCGCCTTGAAAAGGCCAGATAGTGTTCTGGAAAGACAAGCAGGCAGCGAATTCCAGTCCCTAGCTGTTCGCATTATAAATTATTGTAATAGTGGGTAGAAGTTAATTTTAATAAGAAAGAAATTAATAATGAAACAATAGTTACCGCTAGTAGATAAGTAGGTAGGTATTGTTTGATAAAGGTACTGTCCTTATTAAGGAGTGGTACTATTTAGCTATTTTCCAACATGCATACAGGGTGTAAAAGATTTTACATGGAGTTCCTAAGCTATTTTTAACTAAGGCTGGGTTGCACCATCATACTTTAACTTTAACAAACGTCAAAAATATGTCCAACTCCATAAAAAAACACCGGTTATCATTAAAGTTACCGTTAAAGTTAGGTGGTGCAACTCAACTGTAAATACTAGTACAATAAAATTCTCCAGAAAATTCTCCTGATTTCCCAAAGGTTCTCTCTTCATAAAGACCCTGTCTTGTGGTCTGGGTCTAACTGGAAATGTCAGGAAATCTTTTTGAGGTGCTTAGGAGGATCTATAAACATTAAAACATAGCGCAAATTGGAAGGACAGGGTAAGTAGTAAAGGACAAATTTTTCCTTCGTCGTTTCAATTAAATTATGTCTACGGCTGGACAAAGATCACTCCCAAGATTTTCCATTACGACCGGTACTGCGCTGCCCGCATCCAGGTAGTTGGGTACTTCTCATTTACACTCAAATTTGATGGTCACACAATAATAGTTCATAAACGGTATAAATTAGAACAATAACTTTGAAATCAGATGATAAAATATATATTTAGCTACATACAAAATAAATTTTATCGTAATAGAAGCAAAAATAATATGAAAAAATCACATGAAACGATAAAAAACGGGGTGATTTTTCGCGTTCTCATCGTGTCACACCTTCGGTTGCAATGAAACATTTAGTTACTGCATTCACAATTTTCATTCAATTTGTGTGTAGCATATACTAAAATCATCCTAATTAAATATACTTTCCACACAATAGTCAAAAAAAATATCTTCTTATAATTATTTTGAATTGAGAAAGCGAAATACGTTGGTCACACGATT
Source organism: Ostrinia nubilalis (assembly GCF_963855985.1). Lineage (NCBI taxonomy): Eukaryota > Metazoa > Arthropoda > Insecta > Lepidoptera > Crambidae > Ostrinia > Ostrinia nubilalis. The sequence continues at coordinate 3,683,830 of NC_087115.1, read as the reverse complement.
TTAGGTACCTAAAATTTTGAGTTATAATACAAGATTGTCGTTAAACCGAACATCAGCAACCAATCACAGCGTTCTATTCGGTTAACGTCAGTCGCGCTTCGACCATTGGGGAGGTGAGATAGGTGGTACGTCGCTCCGCGAAAAAAATACATAACTTTTTGTGATTATCAATCGACATATCGTCGCTTGCTTGAACAATATTTTCTACCTCTAAAATTTAAACAATTTAATTGAAACTTTGCTATTGAAAACTTAACATGTTAGACTTATTTGTGTAGTATTCGACTTGAACCGTTAAATTCAAATTTAAGGATAATTCATAAAAAACTAAAATTTTCGTCACCTTCGTGGTGTTTTATACACGAAGGTGATTTTAGGCCACGAAAGTGATTTCTTGCTTTGGTTTATTTTAAAATATAGTGACTGGTGTTTATGTTTTTACAATATTTTAATAACTAATAAATTATACGTGGTAAGTAGAGATCAGTACATCAATAAATAAATAAGGGTATTTTTGTTATCTGTCTGTATGACTGTATGTATGTCTGTATATGTGACTGTGTATCTGTTTGTAAGATTTTAATCTGAAGTTTGAGTTAAAAGTTGTACAACAAAAATACGAGGCCCTCTGGACTAAATAAAATTTTTTTTATTGAGGTACTGATAATCGGTTTTTTGCTTCTTTAGCATTTCAGAATGCCACCAGTGTCACCCTTAAAACCAATTGCGTAGAATCTTGTAACTTAGTAGGTGACGTAATCGGTAAAATTTTATCTTGTATTTAAGTTTTTTATTAGAGTGGTCCTTATATTTCGACTTTTGAATTATCCCCGGGGCACTTTCTCATTCGAATATACCTCTAAATATGAAATTAGCTTTTTTTGTTTTTTTTTTTTTGGTTAAGATTTAGAGGTCGCTACCAGCTGTCAAAATATTTACAAAAAGCTTTGAAGATCTTAAATCATGGTTTCATAAATGTTTTATTTAAGTGTTTATATCATATTTTACGTGCAAATGAACATCGCATAGATATAATAGACAATCGCTTCTCCCCTCAACCCCTCTTCTGTACCGACCATGGTACCGACGCGTCGAGATACTAACAAGTCAACTCTTATATCTTAAAAATAATTGATTCAAATATTTACATTGTACAAAATATCTTAGTTCATAGCAACAACAATAATTTTGTAATATTTTTATTTTTCGGCTATAAAAATAAATGAATCTAACAAATACAGATTTTGTGTTTTTACTTAAAATTCAAACCTTAGTAGTGACCCCTAAATGTCTTTTAAAAAATAAAAATAAAAATTGAAATACTTTCATATGGTAATATTCAAATTACGTGGTGCCCCGCAAAATATAAGAAAAAAATGTTTTTTCGTAGGAATAAGGACCACCCTACTATTTATATTACGGTATTGCTATTTATCTATGAAAATAAGACAAAATATATGTTTTATAAACACTTAAGAGTCATTTACAGTAATAAAGTGTGAAAAAAAAAATTGCTGTGAAGTACAGAATCACTTTCGTGGCATCAAAAAATTCAAAACGTTAAAGCTTCCAAACGAGACTCACTATTTGACTGATTTACTGAGAATACAATCTTCACATCAAGCGCTACAATTTTTGTTTACAAAATGTTGAAATAAGTTAGAAATAAAATTCGCCACGAAGGTGACGATGAGAACCGTGGCGATGAGAAATACCCAGTTACTTCCTGCGAGCTTCACCAGTAGGTCTAGACAAGTGGCACCTTTTGACTGAATCGAAAATCGTGTCCGTTGTAACTCATGTAAGTTAACTATGTTATTATGATGATTCTACAAAAAAAATGAAAGAAAGAATAAAGAAATAGAATTTATTGAACACAGTAGGCACAAATTATAAACAATAAAACGAATATATAAAATAGTGGGCCACTGTGTCAATAGGCTCCCGCTCAGCATTTATCCAGCATTTATCATGCTCATAAGAGTATGTCAAGAAACTGGTCTTCCGCGAGAGCCCTTGATGTGGCTTCGCGCATTCCTTCAGAGAGACATCGACTCGAGGTCGATATCTCTCAAAAGGGGTGAGCAAAGAAGGGACACCGGACATGATGCTACAGGAAAATAAAATTCGCGACCTTCAAGATCATCGGTCCGACGATCTGGTGAAGGTCGCGGGAGGTGCCTGAATGCGGGCGGCGCAGAACCGGTCCTTGTGGAAATCCTTTGTCCAGCAGTGGACGTCATTTGGCTGAAACGAACTAGTCAAGTATTTGGATAGGCTACTAAAGTACTCGTAATTTGTTTCCACCGCCTCTGTGGTTGGTGGCAGGGCTTTTTCTAAGTTCGCCTGGTTAGCTATCACCATCTTACCTAAATCTGTCGCCATAACGGGCATAACAATGTTAATAATGTTTGTTTTTTTGTTAACAGTATTGTCGAGTTTCTAGAACTTGTGTTTAGTGGAATAATGTGAAGTTGGAGGATTTTTACCATTAAAGGACATCGCACATTTATCAACCCGGAAAGGGTTCGTAACAGCGCGAGAAAGGCTGATCCCTTTCCAAGTTGATAAGGCTGCTATGAGCTTAAAAGTGTTCTTGAACGTGCATGAGTGTAGGCTTTAACAAAACAGTCGAACATCAAATTCCATTAGTCCTCGGTCTGGTCTCGTAAAGTGCCACATATTATTATGTTTACTGAAAATCAAGGGATGCGAGGACAATATTCATCATCATTTCAGCCAAAGCCAAAGCCTGCTTCCAGCACCTTCCTGCTATTTTCGTAAGGTCGTCGGACCACCTTGTGGGTGGACGTATTCGGTACGTGGCCTCCGCTCCAGAACCTTGCTGTCCCAGCAGCCCATGTAACATCATTCATACTTTAATATAAGTAAATACTTCGTCAAACTCCTCCAATGTTCTTTTGATTAATTTCGTTGCGGGTCCAATGACAGTTTAACTTTCCCCCCCGGGACAAACTTGACCTTCACTGGTTGGGTTATTGGTGTCAAGGAGGAGGAGGAAACAAGGAGTTGCAGCGGTGGGAACGAGAGGTGGGAATAGCCCCGTTTATAAGTAGGTAAACTTAATAGAATTGATCTGATTAAATTACACAATGCAAATAGGACGAAGCTATAGGTAATTAAAAACATGTTGAGAACCAGTGGCTTTATTTATAACAATACCTAATAACATTAATACGCTTTTACACAATTACGCTATTTCGTTATTTGGCCAGCTGGCGAGGTATTGTTCGGGACCATAATCGTGTAGCTGTTTATACAAAACGCCATTATTTGATGTAGGTTTTACGCATTAATAATGTCAATACTCATTGTTATTAATAATAGGCTGCTCGACTTTCCGAGTATTCTCGATTCTTTTGAAGATGGTTGCTACGAGTTGTACGAGTAGAAGTAGTATGTTATTGGGCGTTCTATCTCACATTCGGTCGGTCGCAGTTGCGACCTCACTCTGTGCGATAGATCGCCCAATAACACGATCGTAAGTAAACCATGCCTGTAGTAATGCAGAATAGAATATTCCATAAAGACTTGACTTACCTTCACACGGCTACTAGCACAACATCACCTTTTTCCTTGAGTCCACGCACTTTCGATCACATGACAAAACAAACCCAATTGGAATTTACAATTCCTTTTTAGAAATCTGTATACATGGGTCAGTTTGACGTATGCCCTTATACAGCGGTAGCACCATAGGTAAACCTTAAAACCATGCGGATGAGCAGCTTGCCTCGAGAGAACACACAGAATTTACTTTTATGTAATTTTCTGTACCAGCTTGGCTCATGACTCTCCATCCAACACGAGTAAAAATGTTATACCAATAGCAGCTTACTGTTAGGTTACATCCATGTATACGAGAACCTCAAATATGAGAATTATAAACCGATTGAGTTACACACTATAATATCTTGAGTGAGAGTCAAAAATAATTCATAAGTTCTATAAGATTCGTATTCATGGGCCAATATGACGCATGCCCTTATACAGCGGTAGCACCATGGGTAAACCGTTCAACCATGTGGATGAGCCGATTGCCTCGAGAGAACACACAGAATTACAGTATGTATGTATATTCTGTACCAGCTTGGCTCATGTCTCTCCATCCAACATAGGTAAAATGTTATACCAATGGCAGCTTACTGTTAGGTTACATCCAAGAATACAAAACCTAAAAGATATTCCTTATGAATTAATTAGGCTCCCACTATACACTACTAACACTTTCACACAAATTGACACAACTGACTATTGAAGGCGGAATATGCAATTTCAGCACTGTTGCGGTCCAAGTGCATAAACTGTAGCGATTTTGATAATTAAAATTAGCGAGCATCGAAAACAAATGAGTATTAAGACAATACTTTAAGTATTTGTAAATTTAAATATGTTAATAGTACGTACGAATGCAGGTTATTAATTAATTCTCCGCCATACATTAATAGTTATAGCATATTTATGATTTATCTTATAAATTGATAAGATTTTCCAAAAAGGAACTCATTAACTTATTAATTCAACAAAATAAAATAATAATATCAACCAAAAAATAATAAGTTTGTCTTTGTATATCTGTCTATGATTCTTTTAACTTGGACCAAACATACTTTGGTCTAACTTGAAGTCATAGTCAAAGAATAGTATGCAATCATTCAATATAGTCCATCATAGGTTGACTGGTAGTTCTAAAAAATAAGTTAAGAATATCAACTAAATAAAATATTAATCATATCTGCCTAATTTCTTATGACTTGGACCAAACGTAACTTCCATGTAACATGAAGTCATAGTCAAGGAGCTGTATGCAATCTTTTAATTTAATCCATCATAGGTTGACTAGTATACATTTTCATCTCAAAGCTTAGGGTTTATTTAATAAATATAAATACTAATTTATTTATTTTTATCATGCAATTATTCATCACATATTTTTATCAATACTTTCATCATAATCCATCTTTTTGAGAATAAATAAGTGACGACATGACTTATCTTAAACATAAAATGAGAGAAAAAAGCTAGTAATATAATATAAAGTATTAGTTACGTTAAATTAAAAATGATGTGACACATTTTAAAATTTACTTTGGTTTGCCGTCCCTGCAATGAACCTTGGCTCTTACACTATTATCAGAACGTCGACTAACATACCATTTTTGCTGTGTCAAACTGTAACATAAAGCGCAATGTTGCAATGCTGTTGTATTGACGTCACATTCTCATAATGCTTGAGCTCTTTGATTGCTATAAATACAAACCATACTGACGTGCTATAAAAATGATTACAAATCCATTTCTTTATATGATTTTATAGCTTGCACTGTGATGTAAGAATTATGTAAATTGTTAAATTGCATTATTCAACTATAAATCTATTGAAATGGTCCGACATCCGGTTGCTAAGTTGATGATATTTTAACGAGTAAACAATTATACCATGGCTTTGTCTCTTTATTAATTAGGTAATTATTGTAGTGAGGGATAAAAACCTGTTTTTATTCCCACATACCAACAACTATCAAACAAAAGTTATAAGGCAAAGAAGTCAAACCTAAGATGTAGATAGATAATTTATATACTCTTTATTGCACACCAAAAAAGTTGTTACGGTGTCGTATCGTTAAAAAGCGATCTCTTCCAACCAACCTTCAGAACATTACTACTACAGTACTAAAACATATTATATTGATTGACCAATAATTACGTAGGTAAAGTTTATTAACTATGTACTTCATTATTATGATCAATCGAATGAATTATGAGAACAAACCAAAACATTGTAAAACTAACTTTCGGAAGCGTAATAATTGCAATCAGGCTGAGTTGCACCATTTTATTTAAACTTTAAAAATCGTCAAAAATCTGTCTCAAACTCCTGGTGTGGACAAACTGGTCATTGTCATAGTTAAGGTCATAGGTAAATTGGTGCAAATCAACCTTAGTCTTATATTTTATATTAAGTAAATCAAGATAATTATCATGTTATCATTTCAAGTTTAATTTAAAACTAATAACGTCAAATATTTTGAAATGTTAAATATACCCACAAAATCATGCAATATTTACTATGTTTTAGTTTAAATCAAATCGTGATTTTGTAATTATATTTAATTTGTCTTCACCGTAGTATATTTTCATACAGGAATTCGCGTCATCGCCCCAGTTTTCGTAAATACCTGAGTGTGCATAAGCATTAGGCCCGGCGTGAACGCAATGCGCAAGCTGTATAAATCGACTGCAGAAAGTGATAATATTTTTTCAATAAATTTCGAATATTATGTTACATAAAAATATATGTTCATGACACAAATATTTTGTATTGAGCGGGAATCGAACATGCAACCTCTGTTATAGCGTACCGAACTACCGGTACGCCACTACTCCATAGGAGCATTGTTTTCTCGGTACGTAACGTTTGCGATGGGCCTAACCTTATTGCTGAATTATCAATATTTTCCCTTTAAATTTGGGGGCTCGCAGTATGAGCTTCATTCTGTATTTCGAAGTGCTTCAGAAGGAGGAACTAGCTCCAGTGACGTCACATCTTGAGTAAATTGTGAGTGTTCAATATGTGAGTATATTTTTTATTTTGACTATTTTTAACTGTGATATGTTTAGATTTGATGGAGAGATTCGTTAGTTTAGTTAATAGTTAGCCAAACATCATGTAAATCATGTTACTTTAAAGTTTAAGACATTAGCACTGAAGATTTAAAACTAACTTTAATGTTTTGCAGCGTTTGTCAAAGTATATACATATTTTTGACGTTGACTATAAACTGTTGTTCGTTTACTATTCGTTGCAGAGTGTACTTTCATTGCACAGGATGGAAATTATGTGACTTTGAATTGTCATTATCTTTACAGGTCTGACTCAGAGTTTGAATCCACATTCGGTGGGAGTTCCACCTCCATCATCGCTAACCCTCGTAAACATACGAAGAAGAGGAAGACTGCGCCAACTTCATCAAGGTACGTAATATAGTATGATCATTTTAATGTAACTAACATAGTATGATATTTTTATTGTAACATAGTATGATTATTTTAATGTAACTACTAAAATTTTAATGAACTATTTAATTTTTAGTAGTACTTATTATTAAATATTCTGTAGTATTATGTCTACATCTTTACATGCAGTTACTTTGCTAAGGCAAAGATGTGTGATCAAAAAATGCAACCTCATAACGCAAGTTTATTAATTTATTTCTTATTAATTTCACAGATCAGACTCTGAGTGTGAAACTGTGCAGCCAGCAGCGCTGAAAAAGAAACCTGTAGCTTCTAGACCTCGGTGAGTATTATTTTTATATTTGTTAAGCTTTATGCAGATATCATATCTGATGTTTTTCTACAAATGTTGTTTTCGATCTTTTTTATTGCCTAGTAAATTATATTTAAACAGAGGACCTAATTAATAGGTATTTTCTACCAGCCAACTTACTAGACACATAATAGAGATAAACTAACTAGGCAGTGAAGTTAATAAGTTAGGTTAGATAGAAATACCGATTTGGAAAATACAAACAATTGATATTTTAATACATGTACACTATTTTAAGTCGTAAATAATGCTTTAATGTTTTAATTTTCAGAGCTCCAACGAAGAGTTCTACGGATCTGTTCGGGCTACTATCCGACGAAGACGAAAGTGTCGCCATCGAAAACTCTCAACGACTAAAAGTCGGTCGTCAGCAGCTGGACAGCAGCCTGACCTCGAAGGTGGCCAACGGTGTCGTGCGGCGAACGGTTCCGCTCGAGGGCGCTTATTACGTGGAGGTGCGTGTTTACAACACCAGGGACGCGCTCAAGACGCCGCCCGCGGATCGCTACAAGAAGACGCTGCACACGCTGAAGGTTCAGCTTAACACCGAGACATCGCAGTGGCGGGATCTTCAAAAATTTATGAAGACCACGAAGAAATTGTTTGAAGACCGCGAGCCAATATTTTATAATAATAAAATAAACTTTAAATCTTAGTTTTAAGTTAGTTAGTTCTATTCTGAGAATGATTTAAAATAAATAGCATCTAATATATTTTTTGTTGCATTTTCCTATAGGCTTTTAAGTTTAGTCATATATGAACATCTAGAGTTAGACTCTCGTTAATTTTCTGTTAAATCTTAAACCTAAATCTTCTTTTAGAATTTATAAGCCATAGTTTGTTGTATAATTCATAAATTGTGTAATTCCCGTTAACTGTACTACGTTATTGTTTACTAGTAAAATACCTAAAGACGTTATTTCAGCTTAAAGTGTATTGATAACATGCCTTTTTGTACTGCTTGTGGTACCCGCGTGGAAAATACGCATTGGATAGGTCACTTGAGGAGTAATGCGCACAAAAACAAATGTGCGGTTCCGGTAGAAGACGGAGTACTTAAGGTAACCTCTGCATTTAAAGGTCGTATTGCATCATTTAGAATTCCAGCAAATGTGGAACACGAGTCAACTTTACCGGATATATTTTTAAACAGTAAACGTGGAAAATTATGTAGTCTTATCGAAAAGTCGTTAAAAAAATACGTAAGTTTAAAGATAAATATTGAGTATTTTGCTAATTTCATTTTACTAAAAAATGATTCCCAAGACGTTAAATCTTTTGCCACTAAGAATATAACAATACATCGTAACTTTAACTGGAACCAAATATTTGACTCTGTTGTTAATAACTTGTGTAAAAAAGTTGAAGAATTTCAGGACCGTGACAGTGGGTGGGCCTTTCTAAATAACATTTATGTAGAGATTAATATCAATAAATTCGATCCTTTAAGTGGTTCAGGTTCTAGTTATATGGATTTGCCATTATATTTAAAAAAGAAAAAAGCATGCATCAATATCCAAAACAAAGATAGCTTTTGTTTTTTATGGAGCGTTGTCGCAGCCCTTTATCCTGCAAAACGCAACGGAGATCGTCCATCGTCCTATCCTAATTTTCAAGACGTATTGAATATTGATGGTCTAAACTTCCCTGTTACTTTCACAGATATAAGAACATTTGAAAAAAATAATCAAAATATATCCATAAATGTATATTCCTTAAAAAGTAATCGCATTGTGGGTCCAATTTACAGATCTGAGCTTAAAAGAAAAACAAGGATCAATTTATTATTACTTGAAAAGGGAAACAAATCGCACTATGTTTTAATAAAAAATTTGTCACGTCTTGTTCGTACTCAAATAACAAAGCATCATGGCACGATATACTTTTGTGATGATTGTATGCTGTTTTTTTCGTCTGAAGAGAAACTTAATAGTCACACTTGTTGCGGTGTGACTACCGTGCTTCCGGAACATGGTAGTTGTCTTCATTTTAAAAATTTTAATCGGAAACAGGATGTTCCTTTTGTGGTGTACGCCGACTTTGAAACTCTACTTAAACCAATAACGACTTGTGAGCCTGATCCAAATTGTAGTTTTACGTTAAATCGTACACAACACATTCCAGCAGCTTTTGCTTATCGCATTGTTTGCTCATTTGATAGCAAACATAATCGATTCATTTCGTACCGCGGTCGCGACTGTGTTCAAAAATTTCTCAAATGTCTGTATAGAGACGTAGAAAAAATTTATGAAATTTTAAACGTTGAAGTGCCAATGGTGTTTAACGAAAGTGATGCCAAAATGCATGCCAAAGCTGACGTGTGTCATATTTGCAATAGTCTCCTGCTATTTGACAAAGTAAGAGACCATTGTCACTTGACAGGCTGCTACCGAGGTGCTGCTCACCAGTACTGCAATTTACAGTACAGTCTCCCAAAACTAGTTCCTATTTTTTTTCATAATTTAGCAGGCTATGATTGTCATTTATTCATTAAGGAATTGGCTGATAGTTTGGGTCCTATTAAAGTAATACCTAAGAATAAAGAAAACTATATTTCATTCACAAAATTTTTAAAAATGTCTGATGGGAAATTTGCTCAATTAAGATTTGTAGACTCGTTTAAATTTCTAGGCACAAGCTTAGAAAAATTAGCAAACGGTTTAGACAAAGCAGATTTCATTCACTTAAAACAATGTTTTGCTAAAGAAAACGAATTTAAATTAATGACTCGCAAAGGTATTTATCCCTACGACCACATGAAATCTTGGAGATCGTTCTCTGAGAGACAACTTCCTCCCAAAGAAAGCTTCTATAATACTTTAACTGACGAAGGTATCAGCGATGAAGATTACATGCATGCACAAGTGATTTGGGATACTTTTAACATAAGCAATATGGGAGAATATACAGATCTTTATCTCAAAACCGACGTCTATTTACTAACAGACGTCTTTGAAAATTTTAGAGCGGTTTGTAAAAAGCAATATCACTTAGATCCTGCTTTTTACTTAACAGCTCCGAGCTTATCATTTGACGCAATGTTGCTGAAAACAGGAGTAGAGTTAGAGTTATTGTCTGACTTAGAAATTATACGTCTCATACAGAAAGGAATACGGGGTGGAATTTGTTTATGTTCTACTAGACATGCTCAGGCGAATAATATTTACATGGATAATTATGATGAAACTAAAACGGATTCATTTCTCATATATATCGACTGTAATAATCTTTATGGTTATAGTATGTGCCAGTCTTTGCCAGTATCCCATTTCAGATTTTTGAAACAGCACGAAATTGATCAATTACAAATTATGAACGTGCGCGACGATGCGGATTTTGGGTTTATTCTTGAAGTTGATTTATTATATCCGGAAGAATTGCATTGTATTCACAACGATTATCCATTTTGCGCGGAGAAATTCATACCTCCGGGAGGTAAAACTTCTAAATTAGTACCAAACTTATATTCAAAATACCAATATGTGATTCACTACGTTCATTTAAAGACTTGTTTAAACCATGGTCTAATTTTACAAAAAATTCATCGAGTTGTGACTTTTAAACAAAGCAAATTTTTAGCGCAATATATAAATCTTAACACAGAACTGAGAAAGAAAGCAGTAACACCATTCCAACAAGATTTATTCAAACTTATGAATAATTCTGTTTTTGGGAAAACATTAGAAGACACTGAACGTAGAGTAGACATCAAATTAGTGAATCAGTGGCAGGACGATACCAATCGAACAAACCGGTCTCTCTCTGCTGCAAAGTTAATTTCTCGACCAAACTTCCATAGCGCCACCATTTTCTCCGAAAACTTAGTGGCTATTCAAATGAAACCGGAAAGAATTATATTAGATAAACCAATTTACATTGGCTTTGCCGTTTTAGAACTTTCTAAAAGTCACATGTACCAGTTTCATTACTCTGTAATAAAGCCTCACTACGGAGATAGAGTACGACTATGCTATACAGACACCGATAGCTTTATCTACCAAATAGAAACAAATGATTTTTACGTAGATATAAAGCAACATTTCTTACAATATTTCGATACCAGTAATTACGCTCTGAAAAATCAGTATGACCTTCCGATTCGAAACAAAAAAGTACCTGGTCTATTCAAAGACGAACTTGGCGGATGTATAATGACTGAATTTGTAGGGTTGAGATCAAAGTTGTATTGCATTAAAACTGATTCTAATGTCATTAAAAAGGCAAAAGGAATAAGAAAAAATGTTATTAAGCACTTGGAGGCATCTGATTATAGTAACGCATTACTAAACGATAAAATAGTGCGTAGGAAAAATATTCTCTTTAAATGTATTAAGCATAATATTTTTACACAGACTGTTAATAAGATTGCTTTGTCAAATGCGGATGACAAACGTTTTATATTGCAAGACAAAATATCCACAATGGCATGGGGGCATAGCTCTTTGTTGTAATAAATAACTTTAAGCTGAAATAAATATTAAATATAAATAATTTTTATGTAAAATAGGTACGTTAGTTTTAGACTTTATTGTTAAATTTAATATTATATTGCATTTTCTGTTAGCATTACTTTTTACTTACTTATAAAAATAAATCATTTTCAGAATATTTTTTTTTGGTTTTCTTACAAAATTCCTTACCTGCTAAATTAAATTGATATTTTGTTTTTTTATTTATAAAATTCAAGCAAAAGAAACATTCGACAATACTGATTGTCATGTTTATGTACACGTGCTGAGTATTATGTAGGTCGTCAGTGACGACGATATTAATTATAAACTCAGCAAAATGTGATTGATTCCTCAACTCGGTTATTTTCTTACCATTCACACTTTGTCTCTGACGAACGTTGTACTACAGTGCGATTGCTTCTATTCTTGTAAGTATTTATTTCGAAGTTTGTGTAACACTTTGTTTTACGTTAAAAATATTTTTACTAATGAAACTTTATTTTGTTATAGATAATGGCTCAATCTCCTGACATCATGTTATCCCAGTACGCTCAAGATCCGCTGGAGGGATTTACGCAAGAATTTCCGGAGCTGTGTTCCAGACTCCACGCGCACGCTGTTCAAAGACAAGTGAAAAAGCCTAAGAATAAAAAAGGTGTTTCAAAAAGAAGACTAGGACCGACGAAATCCTATGTGATAACGAAAAATCAGAAAGGAAAGAGGCTCATCAAAATAGAAGTTATTGATATTGTGAGTGATATGGGATCGGCTTCATCCTCAGAAATCACCGACCAAGAGGATAATGTGCTGATCAGCGCACAATACGTGGTCCAGGATTCATACGACGAAATCATGGACCTCACTGACAATCTTGTTCAAAAAATATCGAAAAAACTTTGTGGTGATAACTTTTAGTGTTTTTTAAGTGTATAGTTTTAATGTAAGTATTAAGTTTTTATTAAAGTGTAACGCAAACTTGTAAATTAATATGTAATTATAAGAATAGAAGCAATCACACTGTAGTACATTAACCGAAAATTATCAGTCTTTTTGTACTTATTATATTAACTTAATCAGGCAATAATTTTATTTTCTTTCTTTTTTTCTTTTGGTGACGATAAAATTAAGATTTCATGTGTTTTTATTACAAGTGTTTTTGAAAATATAGTCTTACAGTAACAAGTGTCTTCTTATTTTGATCGTTCGTTCAACCAAATGACGTCCACTACTGGACAAAGGCCTTAGGATTTCCATATTTTGTATTCCAGTTAAATTAAACAACCTTTTTTATCAATAAATAATCAGTTTATTAACATTTCATTACACCTTATTAAACATTTCATATCCATTTAGAGAACTCTATGTTTTATGCAAAATACATTTTTCAAAACACATTATTTTTATGAATTAAACAATGAAAATGATTATATGTACATTAGAAATATTTAATAAATTTAAATATTTAATAAATTTATTTGATTTGATTTGATTTAGAAAGAATTTAAACTCAATAGTTTACATTATACTGCTACATTTTTTTCAACACACCATTTCTTTATACACATCACATTTTTTAATGCACAATATTTCTTATGAGTAAAACAGTTAAATAATGTGGGGTTATCAAAACAATAAAGTTTGTAAAGAGTACTTAAACTTGGAGCGCCTAAACAAGTTACGTCTAAAACGTCATTTTGATTACATAAATTATGCACCCATTTGATCTTTTCTTCTCCTTTTACTAAGATATATTTACCTTTTAAATAAGGTACGATAAGTCTTTGAAATTCTCTATAGTCAATATATCCTTCACTCCATCGATAGCCTCTGTTTTTTTCGATCCAGCAAACTTGCTTTTTCTCTTCAGCAGTCAATGAAGAGAACGGGTATGGAGGCTTAATCAAAAATATGTGAGTATGCTCTTGGGTAGCTATAGCAAATTCTTTTATTATAAATTCATTTTTGCTATTTTTAAATCCTTGCAGATCTACGATTATATTGCTATTCATGATATTTTCTTAACGATATTACTCAAAGGTTTGTATTCAAATATACAATCGTTTAGAATCAAGCAATAAGCAGCTGTCTGATCTGGTATCTCTTGGTCTGTTTCAATTTCAACTCTTACATCGATCGAACCTTTTAAAGTTTCGTGTTGTCTTGAACAGTCGATAACAAATAAGGGAGCTACGTCTCTGAATTCTTTCAAGCTCAACAACGGCTCTGACCGGCGTCCGTGATACGACTGCTGAAATCTTGAATACTGTTCATATAATAAAGCAATTTTTTCTTCTGAAAAACTGACATTTAGTCCTTCATACGGATAATATGTTGAATTTAAAAAGACCCTTACGTCTCGTACGTGACAATGATCAAATTCTGCCATTGACAACACAGCGTTATGTTTGCGATTGGTTTGTAAGGCAATTACAACAAATCGTGGTTTTTCTATTTGCGATGAAGTTTTAATTGACCAAGTATGTTTACGTGTTTTAGGCAGTAATGGGTATTCATACAGATCCCAATTACGAAACACTAATGGAATAGCTCGATCTTTCTCCAAGTGTTTCAATAGGTTTATCCTCTCACGATCTGAAACTTTGATGTGTGGAACGCGCCAAATAATTTTATTGATTATTATGTCATCTACAACTTCACCTGCATTTAACTTGACCGCATTAAGGTTAGTATTACTTCTCAGTAACACTAACTCGTGTTTACAGTTAATGATAATTTTTTCATAATCCTCTGCAAATCCTAGTATCCTATTTAATGGTATAGATGCAGAAAATGCTCCACCACTAGCATTGTTTGTTCCCGCGGTTGACCAGCCCCAAACTCGACCACATTTGGATTCATTTTCATTTAAGGATAGGTAAGATTTCATTGTTGTAGTAATACCAGCATTCTTAATTTTATCTATTTCAACTCCATTAAGTTCATATCTTATGTCTTGGAAGAGAAATAAGCCTGGATTATTAACGAAGTGTACATTTGATACTTTTTCTTTGGTGGTGCTGTTATACACAACTACTTTACCTTCGATATATAGACTACTAAGTGAAGGTAACACGTACAAGTCTTGTTGGTTGATCGGTATTCGTATTTCATCATTCTTGTTGAAACTTGTTACGTATGGTTTGTACGAATGGTACTCGAAACTTTCAATGCTGTTATCATATGATGTTTGTTGAGATATATTTAAAATATTCATTTTATTAAACCAATTAATTTGAGAAATTCTTTATTGGTCTTGGTTAGCTTCTTTTTTAGCTGAAGCGGTCTGTCTTTCTGGAATGTTCTTTTAGAACTGACTGGAGTAAGCAATGTAGAAGGATTTTTATTGAAGTTTATCATTTTTTTCTGAAATGTAAATACAGTTGTACTTCTTCACCTCGTAAGTTTATCTCTTTGTTTTCAGCGTCCAACAGCCTGATGCTGATAGCACTTATAGAACTTTGGTTGACAGGAAAATAAATCAAATTTTTAGGTATTTCAATTATTCGATAACCAGGTGGTACATTAGGCACGAATTCATAAATTATATGGCTTGCTTTCCCGTTCACAAATGAACCACTGACTACATCGCATTCGATCCTCACAATGGTTGTTGATAGAATGCTCACAGGATACTTTGATTCAGTACTTATATTTGCATTTATTGTTTCCATTCCAAAACCTAATATTTTACCAATTGAGCCACTTTTATTAAAATGAACGTCTTCAGAACAATAAATATTTGTTTTCAATGTGTTATTATTGCAAGTAAGATTTAATGTAGTGTTCTTGATGTTATTTTTTAAATAATCACAAATATCCTGAAGCTCGTAAGACCCTTCAGGAATTTCGATGATCTCATTTTCACCATAGTAAAACTTGTTGTTTCTTTCATCTATGTTGGGAATTGAATTGAAGGTTGAAAAACATAAAAGACCGCATTCGTAGTCCTCTCGAAGCTCTAAAGTTGGTGAATAATTTGTTGTTAAGGAGGCTCCTGTTCCGGTTATAGACACAGTGAAAGACATTATTATACTGATACTTTTATTTATAAATTTCATTATATAAATGTTTTTTCCAATAATTCCTTAAAAATTTCAAACACAAATGACCACAGTTTATTGTACCAAAGGCTTGATATCGTACATAATTATAGTTTATAGGTAAATTATTAAAATATTTGACTAATTCCAACGGTGGTTTTAAATTACCAAAACTGTCATAATATTCAACGTAATCATATTGCTTTACAAAGGCCACCCAATGTGTTCCAGGATTTTTGTTAATATCTAAATTCATGATAGCACATTCTATCTTATTTGGTTTCGCAGGTAATGTATCTCGCATGAATACACCACGAAAGAATGGAATATCACTAGCATGTTCTAATATATCCAGGTTAGTGAGCGCACGTCTAGGTAGCCGCTTAATTAGTTTTTTGACGGATTGAGATATAAACCAGCTCCTTTTTTATGAGGTTTTATATACAGTCCTTTTCCAAGGGCTACCGCTTCCATCATTCTGTTGTGCCTTTCTGATTCCATTAGACTCTTTTGTGCGGCTTTAGAATCATTAACAGCTTTTGCTATACCAGCTGCACCTCCCGCAAGAGAACCTAAAGCTGATAACCCCGCAAATATAGGAATAAGTGGTAAAAGTCCTCCAGATTTTGGAAGAGGAATACATCGAGGTAATCGTATTCCTTTTTTGCTACCGAAAAGTTTTTTTGCAGCTGCATAAGCATATTTTATAGCCGAGTTATTATCTTTAGATTTCAGTTTTTTTAATTTTAATTTTATTTTCTTTATCCCTTTCTTAAATGATGTTATGCCTCCACCGGCTCTGATTTTAGCTTTCATCGCATTTTTAACTATCCATGAAGCTATTTTTTCTCCTTTTCCAACATCTTTTGATTTTAGTCTTTTCTTAGCCATATTTAACAATTCTAAATCAGCCTTTTGTCGAACACCAGAGTCTTTATTCAAATAAGCAATATCGTGGTGCATACAAGCCTCGTCCAATTTGTTGATCCCTCGATCGCCTTGAAGTAATCGTTTCTGAAGTTTAGTTCCAGGACCACAAAATTGATAACCAGGTAAATGTAACTCAAACGGTAAATGATCTATCAATGTATTAATTATACCACTGCCTCCCTTCATTGATTATCATAAAGTGAGTTATAGGAGAATTTATGATTTATTTATATACCTACACCACACATTCACTTTTGTCAACCCAACTGTTTTCCTTATCACTTAAGCCCAACCATTTAACAAAAAGTTTGTTTCCTTTCCTTTTTATAACTTTCTCGATAAGATAAAGATCAGGCAGTTTAGTTTTTTGTAATTCATATCCGTAAAAAGAACCAAGAATAATTTGATTGTGTTTATCTTCAATTTGATACGTTTGAGGATTTGTTTGTTTAATTTTTATGATACGAAAAATTTCGGTAGACCAATTAGGTGTATAACCTTTATAAAAATCTCCTTTGAATTTACTTATACGAACAAAGTCGCCAACTTGAAAAGTTGACCGTTTACGCGTTTGTGGAATCTGGCTTTTGATAATATTAGATCTAACGACAGTCTCATTGGAATTATTAACATTTATTGGTTTGAATTTAGTAACCCGATGAAAAGTGTTATTGTACTGCTGTACAACTGCATCTAAATTATTTTTAAACCATTGATAACGACCGCATAAACTAAATACTTTGTAGAGATGAGATTTTATCGTTCTTATTACTCGTTCTACAATTGCCGCCTTTTTAATCGAGTATGTGGAATAATGATTTATGTTATAACTTTTTGTTAACTGTTTAAAACAATCGTTATAAAACTCTGTACCCAGATCTGTTTGCAAATGTTTAGGCTTTCTTGTTGATTCGATAAATATACTTCTCATTGCATTCGTAACACTTTGTTTGGATTTGGACTTCAACGGTCTAACCCATACGTATTTTGAAAAAGCATCAATTACAACTAGAACATATTTATATCCTTTATTAAATGATGAATATTTTTGAAAATCCATAAGGTCAGCTTGCCATAAATCATCTATCCCTTTAATAATCGTATGTCGGCGGATGAAATTTCTTCTCGCTGCTTTGTGTAGCTCGTTGACTATATCTTGTTTACTCATTCTTGATAGATTTTGCTGCAATCATCCGATCGATTTCTTCTTTTGTGTAATAAAATGTAGATAAATTATTAGTAGTTAATTTTTCCAAATTATTAAGATACTTCTTAATATTACTTTGAATGGTTTTCAATTCATTTTTAAAATCTTGAACACATTTATCCACATACTCTTTATTTACAGCCTCATCATCTTTTCTAGGGGTTGGTAATCCTTTTAATCTCGATGATTTTAAATCAAAGTCGCCTGCATCTGACCTTACTAATGTGTCATCAGTAAGAATATTAGTAAACTCAGACAATCGTAAACGCTTATGAATGTGATGACCAAATTTATCTATATTCATTGCCGTCTGCTCGGCTTCTGTAGTGTAATAGTACTGCCAAACCCTCCTGTTGGGAGCTTTATATATTTTATATCTTTTATGATACCAGCTTCATGCAATTCCTCTATTATTAAATAAATTTCATTTTGTACTCCAGTGTTACCAGCTGCCCATGACCCAAATAGTAATTTTAACCTTTCCACTAATTCATTTGGATCATCCCAATAAACCAAATCAGTATCCTTCTTAACTTCTTTCAAAATATCGACACCTTCACCTCGTGGGAGACTTTCTACACTACTTGTGTGACTTCTAGAGAACTTAAACAAAGGTTTGATCACGTTCATATATTTAAATCCTTTGTTACTGTTTATTGGTTTTGATGCATCACAGTTTCGTTTGTGTGCATTGGTATCTATAAGTACTAATTTATAATTTTGTAAGTCCTCATTTGTAATCATTTTTAAATCTGGAGTTTTTTTGTACAATAATTCTTTTAAGCCAGGAGTTTTTTTTAGGCTACGGTTTCCAATTTTCAAAATGCGATCATCATCATGAACACGCGTATTGCCGAGCATCAGCTTTCCCTTTACATTTCTAATACCATAAGGTACATCACTCATCACTTCAGATGACACCGACCATGATAAAGATTCGTTATTGATACTCGGTGACGATTGAAGAGATTTAAATGAGTTTTCATGGACATCGTAATCCACCGAGGGCGATGTAGTAAGGGTTTTGTTAGATGTTTTGCAAACATCTATATTATCTAAATCATCTTCATCATTGTCACGATCTTCATAATCTTCAGTAGAAGTATTTGATGCTTCACTTTCACTGTATTTAGCTCTTTTAGCTTCTGAATTTTGCTCCAATCCTTCATTTATAAGACGTTTTTCATCAGTTTGGTTTGTTAATAGTTTCAGCGGGTTAATGATAGGTTTAAATATTGTGTCCAAAGCCATATCATTTGAATTTTTTACATCTTTAATCATTTCTACTTTTCTTTTTACAGCTGCAGCAGATTTTACTATTTGTTCCTTTAAATTTCGTTCCATTATTAAGATTCCTGCTCTGTTTGACTTCTCTAATTAAACTGAGTGTTTGCTAACTTAACATCTATACTTATAAAAAGTTTAGTCCATTACTATGAATGTATCAAACTTCATTCGATAACAGCCTTTGTTTCGTTCACAATCCTTATTGATGACCACATAACTGTAAGGTTTACTCCATACAGTTGAGCACATTTCACGAAACTGCGACCATGACATGTCAGACCCAACATGTTCATCGTAAACGTGTCTTAGATTTACATCATCTTGCTTAAACAATATAATAAGATTAGCATTATCTCTTACCAGTTGTTTAGGTATTTTAGTATAAGTTTGATTCATATAAAAACAATCAATGTTTTTATGCCGACCCATGGCGAAATAATCGCGTATATTGTTTTGATTTTCACAAGCAACATCGTCAAATATGATAATTGAGTCAGGCAATGCTTCGTGGGGCCTCAAAATTTCACTATTATGATTATACTTGTTATAAGATGTACCTGCAACCTTGTCCAATACTTTTTCTAAAAATACGTACTTAGGTTGGTATAAAGACTTAGAGTACACATACAGGTTACGAAAACGTGGTCCATCCTTATGTAACAATAAACTGATAACTAAATTGGTCTTCCCACAGTTCGATGGACCGCACACGATACTACGTATAGTATTTGGCAATAATTTCCCGTGACGCTTAGGCTTGTTCGATGCTTCAGGACAGACGCATTCCAATTTAAGTGATTCTTTTTGTTTCAGAAATTTCATAACAGAATTTTTAACTCGACTGTCGTGATCGGTGGATTTCAAAGAACTGATGACAATATACTCACACCGATGATTAAAAGATGTAGTTCGAAAAAGGTTCATATTCATCGTACATTACTGCAGGCATGGTTTACTTACGATCGTGTTATTGGGCGATCTATCGCACAGAGTGAGGTCGCGACTGCGACCGACCGAATGTGAGATAGAACGCCCAATAACATACTACTAGTAGACACATTTAATTTTATCAATCCGGAAAGGTATCGTAACCGTATCAACTCGAGGCGGTCAGTATTCTTGTATGAAACTCCATACTGCAACGCACACCCGCACCGCGTAAACGCCTCGCCTGGCGGTTGACAGCGCGCGAAAGGCGATGACAGCTCGCGAAAGGCGATACGGTGTTGATCCCTTTCCGAGTTGATAAGTCTGCTATGACCTTATTGCGAACTGCAAACGAGATTATAGTTCCAAAATACTGAACTGTCCTATCCATGACATTGACAGTGGGGCGCCACCGTCAATACCGGATCGCTGGTTCCGATTATTGCCATGTTGAAAACCATATAGTTGAACGATGGTAGCGCCCCCCTGTCATTGAGTTTGGTGGGACAGTTCAGCGTAGGTCATCTATACGTCTTGCACATATGGTATTACGTATGGGAGCGGCATGGGAGGGTCTTTTTGTTACGTCAAATGTCAGCGAGACCAGATTTGTATGCTCTGTCATCATCATTTCAGTCACAGGACGTCCACTGCTGAACATAGGCCTCCCCCAATGACCTCCACATCGCACGGTTGGTAGCGGCCTGCATCCAGCGCCTTCCTGCTACCTTTATCAGGTTATCTGTCCACCTTGTGGGTGGACGTCCCACGCTGCGTTTTCCGGTACGCGGCCTCCACTCCAGAACCTTGCTGCCCCATCGGCCGTCAGTTCTGCGTACTATGTGCCCTGCCCACTGCCACTTCAGCTTGCTAATCCGTCGGGCTATCCGGCGGGATGCTCTGTCACGTCATGTCAAAATCACCCCTCCCGTGCCGCTCCCATACCTCAGGCACTAAATGAGTGAAGCGCTGGACCTTAATAATCCCACTTCTTTTTCTGCAACTTGTGAAGCCAGGATCTAGAGTTTGTCAATGAAACCCAACCAGTGAAGGTTGAGTTGTCCCGGGGGATAGCTGTCTTGGATCCCAAAATGAATTAATTTAATCAGAAGAACCTAGGAGGTTTCAACGGGGGTTTTGCAGAAATCACCATGCTTGGCAGTCAGGTTGGCGATTGTAGGGATATTATGGTACACGGTAAGGGAAAAAATTACTTGTAGGCCTCCCGCTCGGCGAATTGACGACCTGGTGAACATCGCGGAAAACATTTAGTTGCGGGTAGCACAGGACAGGTTGCGGAAATCCTTGGATGAAGCCTTTGTCCAGCAGTGAACGTCCTTTTTCATTTAAATATGATTAATTTACGCGACTTCGTACGCGTGGAACCCGTTCTATCTCCTTAGGGGTTGAATTTTGCAAAATCCCGTCTTAGTGAGCACCTAAGTTCTAAAAGGAACCCCCATGCTTTTGAGACTCCGAGTCCGAGGCACGTAGTTTCTGCGATTTCGTGATGAGTGAGTAAGTCAGTCAGTGACCTTTCGCTTTCATATACAAGTAGATAGTCTCGTAGTCAGCTCGTGGTAAAGCCAATTATTAAGCTTGCGTTACGAGTGGGCTCACCAAAATAATCGAGCGGCGATGGGATTCGAATCCGCGTTCCTCGGATCTCGAGTCGGCCAGTCCGACCACTTCACCGTTGGGCCATTGTGGCTATAAATAATGATTGTGTTACGAGTGGGCTTATGCCCGTTTTCAATCAATCCCTAATTTTAAAGTGACCCCTATGGTGACACGAACAGGCATTTTGTTTTCGTAGGGGTCACTTTAAAATTAGGGATTGATGGTGAAAACGGGCAGTGTCACAATAGTTCAGCGGTGGGATTCGAACCCGCGTTCAGGATCTTGAATCGGCCAGTCCGACATCAACACTATTTGGCTGTTGTCGCTTTTTTGCTTGAAACGAACGAATGTAAGAGTAAAGTTGCACCACCTAACTGTGACGCTATCTATAACGATAACCAGTGTATTCTGTATGAAGTTTGACAGATTTTTGACGTTTGTCAAAGTAGTGTTTTAACTACGCCTGAGATTATTTTTGACTTTATAATAGGTAATTTTTAACATTAATTACTACTAGATATTATGTATTGTTTTGATAATAAAGGTACTGTCTTCTTATAATAGGAATGATTACAAAGACTGTTCTATTCATAGCTATTGTTATTTGCAAACATACATGTATAAAGGGCGTGAAATACCTACAGAAAATTAAAAAGAGTTGCCATCCTGATTTTAACTAAGTATCTAAATAGTAATTATTACTTGCCTATAAAGTAAAGCTCTTATGATTAATTTTGTATTAATTGTCTTATTTTTAGTACCAAATAAATCTTTCTTTTCTTTTTTTCTTAAAGACTAAATCGTAAAAGGTATTTCTGCAATTACCTACTTATCTAATAGTCTATTTGGTTCAAAGGTTGACTGGAAGATAATGCCATATGGGTTTAAAGCCTTCACCTTTGACTCTACAATAAAGTAATTGGATAGTTAATATTTCGTAATCATGAATAGGTACTTACAATTCCTACTGTAATTTAAAAACAACCCTGCATACTTCAAGGAATACGGTCTAGGTACTTAGAAAAAAAAAACCGGCCAAGTGCGAGTCGGACTCGCGCACCGAGGGTTCCGTACAAACCTGCAAGGTTTACAAAGTTCGTTCATTACGACAATCGAGTCATAACTATGGTATTTTTATTGCAAAATGAAATTCATAACATTACAATGGGGAAAGATGGAGGAGCATAAATTTAAGACAAAGATCTCTTTATCGTTGATATGAATTTCAACTTGATAGCTCTACGCGTTCATGAGGAAAAAAGTAATTAATAAGTTTATATTTATTAAAAAATATATATTTTGTAATGTAACTAAAAATTTAAGGTTTTCGGAATTTTTCCTTTATGTGTGCTATAAAACGTTGCTTCATGCCAAATTTCAAGATTCTAGGTCGACTGGAAGTACCCTTTAGGTTTTGATTCCCTTGCGAGTACTTGCGAGTTTCAAAATATGCAGCTTAAATTGCTGTTTCTTTTGATTGCGTCGACATAGAAGTTTGATTTTGTTACAGCTTAAAGGTATTATAGACCTGAGTATTTGGTATGAATTTCAATTTAATACCTCTACGCGTTTATGAGGAAATGGGTAGTAAGTTTAAAATTATTTAAAAAAAAAATATTATGTGATGTAACTAAAAATTTATGGTTTTCGTAATTTTTCCTTTATCTATGCTATAAGACGTTGCTTCGTACCAAATTTCAAGATTCTGAGTTCACGGGAAGCACCCTGTAGGTTTTGATTCCCTTGCAAGTGTCGAAAATTTGCGGCATAAACGGCTGTATCTTTTGATTGCGTTGGCTTAGAAGTTTGATTTTTTCACAGCTTCAAGGGACAGTAGACCTGAGTAATTGATATAAATTTCAGCTTTCCTCCACGCGTTCCTGAGAAAAAGGGTCTTGACAGACGGACGGACGGACGGACAGACGGACAACAAAGTGATCCTATAAGGGTTCCGTTTTTTCCTTTTGAGGTACGGAACCCTAAAAATACAACCATTGTCGAGCAAATAATATTTACCGATAAAATGCTTCTACTTATTATTAGATAAAGAATGTACAGTCACGGAATGAAAAGGTTCGTCAGTTTTCAAATTGATTCCTTCAACGAATCGCGAGCACATATTACCTTTTGAAACTATGTTACAGAATAATCTCGAGTTAGAGAAAATAATCTTTAACTGTTCGTCAGTAAAGTTCAAAATTATTCAGATCATAGTTGTTTGACGATTTATCTTGTCAAGAAGATTATGATTGATAAACTAAAACCTTCTTGTTGGTTCAACCTGCCATTATTATTTCTTTTAAATAAAAAAAAACTATTGTCAATTGGTCAATGTCATCATTGCAATTGCACTGATGGGATAGAAAAATAAACAAGCAAAACCTTATTCGTCAGCAAACGTCATATTTATTTAAATGTTAGCAGCACTGTTTCTTGCACTGTTATGTTGGCAGGATTGACTCTTACAAGCCTAGTGCAAGCGAAAACCGACACTAAGGTGACGAACCTTTTCATTCCGCGACTGTACATATTTATTTGATTCAAATTCAATTTTTTTATTGCATTGCAAGCTTCAAAGCTAAAATTACTAAAATAAAACAACTAATAATACACAATGAATGTTTTTATTGCATACAAAACGCCTAGGCAGTTCCGATAAATCAGACCTATACAAGAAGCTAAATAACAAGTACTTTAAGACATTCTAGGATAAAATTGGGTTATTACTTTAAAAGGAGAAGGTCCACAGAAACAAAAGCCCAGAACCGATTTGAACTAAATGGGTCAGTAGTTTCAATATAAAACACATTTTATTCCCCACCGAAAGCTTTATGTCGAAATCAATGGGGTAGGTATAGACTAACAAAGGTTGTATGAAAAAATCATGAGTTACTGTGATTTTTACTATTTTTTGCAATATTAGTAATAAATTAGTAATTAGTTCCAATCGATTCTGTTTTTTTGGACCATCTCTTAATTACATCAATTACCGAACAAGTATTCTGTGTTGCCCAAAACTTTTCGGATATAGAGCAAGAGGGGAACATGCTCTCCTCTCTTCGCTTGAGTTCCTTTGACCAATTTGTCTCCCTTCTTGTCTAAATCCAATCGAACTAAAACTGGACCTTTTACATCATAATTTGCTTCAGACGTTGGTGGAATTCCTTCAACGTCTACTGCAGAATTGTCAGTCAATGCTGTAGCATTCTGTGCTGTATCTACATTAGATGTGACATCATTGTTGACGTCATCATCATTGGTAGCATTATTAGAAGCATCATTTAGCTGCGTGAAATTGAAGATGTCGTCATCGAATTGCAATTCGTTAGAATCATCAATTGGACTATCTGGCTGATCATCTACTTCCACCGATCCAGTTATCTCGTAAATATCTTCTTCGTCGGTTTGCTGGTTAATCATTTCTTCTAACGCTTCAGCATCGGCGAATTCTTGGACGTGGTCGCAGTCGTTAACCAACAGTTTGACTTGAGTGTCTTTCTCCTCAGTTTCGTTGTCTGAATGGCCTTCGATTATGATCTTTAGCAGGCGTATGTCAATGTCATCGTACTCGACTGTCAGATTGTACAGAAAGTCGCTGATTTTTACGACGATGTTGTTCACTTTGTCCTCGTTTTCGGGGGTCATTTTGATGCAGTGCTTGATGCTGTAGACGGTATTGTCGGCTGGTTCTGGAAAAAATATAATGATATAGGTCAGCGCTTAAATCAGTCAGTGAATGAGGTATGGGAGCGGCACGGGAGATTTTTTTTTTACACATACATTTACTATTGTTTTTGTAACGTCAAACGTCATCGAGACTTCAGAGCTCCTTCATACTTATGTGACATAATATTATTATGTCAATGTCACCCATCCCGTGCCGCCCCCATACCTCTGGCACTGTCTGGGTTAAGCGCTATAGGTATAGCGCTTTCGACTTTTTCAAACTGTTTTTTACAACTTGCAACTTTCTCTCGGTTTTAGAGCAGTTGCTTGGAAAGAAAAAAGTTGTTCAAATCTCACTTGAGGCATTTTTTTTTGTTAAAAAGTAGGCTTAAAAGGGCTAAGTTTAGTCTTATGCTAGTTACAGTTACTGTTATTGTCTTATTTAAAACTAACCATGTTGAGTTGGATATGCTTCTACGTAGTAGAGTATCTGAAACAAATAGAAACTGGTTTAATAAAATTATTTTAAGGAGAAACTGACTGACTGACATATCAACGCACAGCCTAAACGGCTAGGCACTTGAAATTTGGAAGGGACGTAGCTTAGGTACCGTAGAGGTGCACTAAGAAAGGAATTCCCGAAATTCCCACGGGAACGGGAATTAGAGGGAAAATCCTTTCGTATGTAAAATCTAAACCGCTTAAGTTAGACGCTTGAAATTTGGCATGCAGGTACCTTAGTAAACTTAAAGCTTAGTTACAACAGGATATTGCAAAATTCCCACGGGAACGGGAGTTAGCGGGAAAAAACATTTGTATGAAAAAATCTAAACCGCGTAAGATAGTCTAGTCTCCTATATTTCTACCGTTTCGAATCGGCAGAATAAAATAGGGCGACCCCCACTCTTCCCATGGATGTCGTAAGAGGCGACTAACACCCATATTCACAAACGATGCTTGCATAAGTGACGCTTACTGCGTCATCGAACGCACAGCGTTGAATAGAACTCTGTGATTGGTTCGTGTGTCACCCTGTGCGTCCACGCGCACTGTGAGACCTCATTTGTGAATACGGGCGTAAGAGACAAACATGAGAGCATCAGGTTTCTTCAACACTTTTGGCTAGATCCCTAAAAGTAATGGATAGTTCTAAACGTAGCTGTTTTTATACTTAAATGCTATTTCTCATCACCAGCTGATAGATGGTAGGACTAAGTAAGTATAGGTAGGTACTATTACTATGTATTAGGGACATGAATATAAAGGGCTCTGAAAATGGTTTTTAATTTCTATAGAATTGCTGGGACGTTGCTCTGTTACTTCAAGAGTTCACACTAAATTATTATTATTATCATAAGTAGAGGTACTGTTTCTTTACAAGTTGTAATGGTCTTTACTTGGAAAATAGTTTGAAAAATATTTTCCGTTTTTGCAACATTTTTCTTCACTGCTCCGCCCTTATTGGCTGTAGGGTGATGCTAGCCCTTCTAGCGTACGGCTAGCACGAAAAACCTTCGAGTACGAATCGATGGCGTATTCGAATCGCTATCAAAAGATTTAGTACGAAAACTACAACAGCGCCCCTGTGAACGTGTCGTAAAGTGAAATTAGTATGAGAAATGGTTGCTCGAAACTTATTTTGATATTCAAAATTGTCACGTTATCTTTAATTCAAAGGTTGAGTATCGAATTTTGTCGAATAAGTACGCAAAAGATTCGACGACGAAAGTTGTTCATGCTAGAGTACTGTAATAAATTGATAACCTTCATCGATAAAACTCTGTTACTTCTTCACACAAAAAGTGACGGATTTTGCTGAAACTTTAAAATATCAAAGCTAATTCACAGAATACTACCTACACAGGTTCTAAACCTACGCGGGTGAAGTCACGTTCAAAAACTAGTTCGCACAAACACTTGTAAGTACTTACATTCAATCCAAACAGGAATGCAAACAAAATCTGATTTTTCATCGTCAGAACTGATTTTTTCACAGCTATTTAGAAATAGGAACAAAATTCGTCCAAAGGACTTAAATTTGTCCTAACTACTTGGCCGTGTGCGTCCAAGTGAAAAATACCCAAATATATTCGTAATTAATACCTAATAAAGGTTAATTTTATTGTTTGGTTTCGAACAATTGGACAAACATTCTACGTTTGTTTGGTTAAAGCAAAAATTTATTATTGTATGTAGGCAGACATAGGAACTGTGTAAAAAGCATGACACGTGTGGCTCTGTTATTTAAAAAAGGAGACAAAAAAGAATGGATGAAAATAGTTTATTTGGCAACAAAAGATATACCTACTTATTCAATTAAAAAAAACTGGACCGCTAAGAAAAAGGGTCAGTTCGAAAATCTGTACTATAAATGCGAAAGTAAGTCTGTCTGTCTGTCTGTTTTGCTTTCAAGCCTAAACCACTGAACCGATTTTTAATGAAATTTGGCATAGAGATAGTTTGAGCCCCGGGAAAGGACATAAGATAGTTTTTATCCCGGTATTTGAAACAGGGACGCGCGAGATAAAGTTTTTCTGTGACATACAAAATTCCACGCGGGCGAAGCCGCGGGCGGAAAGCTAGTCCTGTCTAAAAGGCAAAATATAATTTGCTCATGGATTTACCGTCAATTCATATTGTAAATAGGCCTACTGACCTTCAAGAAGGCTTTAATGTGGACGTATTTTCCCCTCAGCAAAATTAAAATTGATGCGCGTAACTTTAAAATTATAGGTAAGTTATAAAATAGCATCTAAGTAAAGAAGTACCTACTTCGATATTTGTTATTGCAAAATAACTCCCATTACAATTTACATCTATACTAATATTATAAATGCGAAAGTAACTCTGTCTGTCTGTCTTGCTTTCACGCCTAAACCACTGAACCGATTTTAACGAAATTTGGCATAGAGATAGTTTGAGTCCCGGGAAAGGACATAGGATAGTTTTTATCCCGGTTTTTGAAACAGGTACGCTCGCGATAAATTTTTTCTGTGACAGACAAAATTCGCGGGCGAAGCCGCGGGCGGATAGCTAGTAGTTAATATGTTACAGTGTATAAAATAAATTGATTTGAGAAAAGTCTAAAATATAAATTATAAAAGTGCAAATTAATTATTACAAAACAGCGACTATAGCCGAGCGCTGAAGGTGTCGGGTGACCTCGTGATCCGAGGAACGCGGGTTCGAATCCTGCCGCCGCGCGACTAAAACGTTAAAAAGTAAGAACTTACCTACTGTGCTTATTCCTATTTTTAAAATTAAATCACCAGCAGGTTTTATTTCGAATTCTCCACCTGAGCTTGCGCCGATTCTTTAATAATTTCATCCAATTTACTGCGGGTAGTATACAAATTCTTCTTTAGTTTATGGACGATTCTGTCAGCGACCTCTGGCGTCACATCCGGGAACTCTCTGATCATGTTCCGCTTTATTTCCGCGAACTGTTCGTCGTTTGTCTTGTCTATGGGCTCTTCATTGTTTACACCTTCCATTGTTTCTTTTAGATCTTTGGCGAAATTCTTTAAGAAATCTTCTAGAGTTGCCTTCACTTTTTCGATTTCGTTAATCGTTAAATTGCTGTATTGAGATTTGACGTAATCCGCCATGACTTGCTTGAAGTTTTGGATGTATGAGATCAGGTTCACTTGCCGTTGTATGGATGATATTTCAGATGAATCGTAGGTCGGCGTTGTGTCGATCGGAAGACCGATGCTGGAGTATAACACTGATAGTAGCAGCAATAGCAACCCTGGAAAATTATAATAATTAATAAAAAATCTTTATTTACCAATATTTTCTTTCTTTCTTTCAATAAGTTGATGTATTACGGGACTATTCCCACCTCCCGTTCCCACCGCTGCAACTCCTGTGTAGCCAGGATCTACAGCTTGACCGCCAATAACCCAACCAGTGAAGGTCAAGTTTGTCAGGGAAAAGTTGTGTATGTTGATGTATTGTGGAATAGAACCACCCCCACTCTTTCTATGGATGTCGTAAGGGACAAATATGCGAACATCAGGCCTCCTTAACCCATCACATTTATCACAATGGGATATCACAGAATAAAACAAAGGCACATAAATATCAAACAAACATCAACTTGTTCCTCTGTTTTACACACATGTTTATGTAAATAAATACCTATCTTTATCTTTAACAACAAACGCGCACGTAGGTATCTACTCTTGTCATAGGATGAGCGATTTCGACAATATCAATCCAAACGGCAGCAAAACCGAAAATTCCCCCCCTAGGGATGAAGATTTGGTACCTATTTACAATGTTAACGGGATGAAAACTCATAAAACACTCATTTTATTTTTGCAAGTAGGCTTTAAAGCAATTTTACACGTCCCAGTATTAAACCCTACCGCAGCTTCAGGACAATAAATGGGCCAGTGCTGAGAAGAAGCAGCGCAAGAAACTCGGTCACTATTGTCAGCCAGGTGCCAGATGATTTTAAAACTGTTACGAACTGCACTTTGTTTAAGGGGTATGTTTTTTACACTACAAAGAACTACACATGATGCGCGTGTTGACGCAATCTACAGACTTTAATATCGTCCGATAGTTGATTCTAATTTGTATGACAAATCGGCCGATACCAAATCGGTGAAAATGTGCACACTTTCATACTAGTTCACATTGATTAACAGCCTAATAAAACTCTTTATTTTTGCAAGTACGCCTTTAAAAACACTTTTACACGTATTAACCCTACCTCTGCTTTGGGACAATAAATGGGCCAGTGCCGAGAAGTAGCGCAAGAAAAGAAAGTCACTATTGTCAGCCTCTTTTTCAAGGGTTTACAGTCTTTAAAATACATAGTTATAAATATTGAACAACCTACTAAAAATGTCTGTAGTCTCTTCGAAACAAAATTGTTTACAACTTGTCACTTCTATTTTAAAAACAAATAAACAAAATAACTTACTCATTGTTGACTTTTGTGCTCTGCCTCTGCTCGCTCAATAATGCGTCGTGCCAATCTCAGGGGACGGCGTTATGCAACAAGTAACCTATAACATAAATTAGCTATTCTTGTGGTACAACATTTGAGGGCTTAGTGTGAGTTTACATCAAACGTCGTCAGTACACTAGTGAGCGCGTAAAAAAATTACATTAAAGGACAATGACCAAAAGTGGTCCAAATGTCCACCACTAATGAGACCTATATTGGCTTATAGTCCATTAAATAGAGATTAACTTTCAGTATGGGACGAAAAAAAAAATAAGCTGTCAGTAAAAAGTTATGACTGTATGAAAAATTGTAGTAGTTTACGCGCTAATCTCAGGAACTACTGGTCCGATTTGAAAAAATCTTTTTGTTATGGATAGCCCATTTATCAAGGATGGTTTTAGGTTATATAACATCACCCTACAACCAATAGGGGCGGAGCAGCGACCACCCGACCATAATTCCAATATTGTTGTCTTTCTTCTGAGTTTATTTTTTTTTCTTTTAGCGAGAATCTAACACGGCACACTAAGCGACATGACATAACATGCATAGATTAATCCAAAATGTGCGATGGATAGAATGATATCAAGAACATTTTTCAGATGAAAAGGTAAAAAACATGACTTTTCATTCAGTCATAACTTTTTACTGACAGCATATTTTTGATTGCGGTTTTGTTATAATGAATCAGTATTTAGTAGACTATTTTACTACATAGGTCTCGTTAGTGGTGGACATTTGGACCACACTCCATACATTTTTGGTCATTGTCCTTTATGCCGGATTGTACAGCGCCCCTAGCGGAAACTTTCAAGAACTAAAATTTTCATATATTTTTATGAGCTCACTAGTGAAGACGTTTGATATGAACTCACACTAAGCTCTTTGCTCTCTGCTTGTGTCTCTCTCTCTTCGATAGAGGTAAAGCCCGGTCGCCGAGCACTTAGAATTTCGCACAGTCGCGACAGCAATATAATTACGCGCGAGCGATAAGGATGGGTAGCTTGGGGTCATTGGACGAAATTCTACGTGCTTGGCGACCGGAGTTGTCCTAAATTCTTCCTAAATATTATAAACGTTTTTAAGGATGTAATCGAGTATGTTTGTTACTCTTTCACGCGAAAACTACTGAACGGATTTTGATGAAACTGAACAGTATTGTTTATACCTACATAAGAATAACATAGGCATTATAGGCTATAATTTATAATGATTGGTGAAAAATTTAATTTCACGCGAAAAAAAATAATTTCACGTGGGCAAATTTTTTGCGAAAGAGTTCTTTTGTAAGAATTATTTAAAATTTAGTTCATGATGCGACTTTTAAAGCTTATGTATTTAGTTATAAACATGTTAAAAAAATGTTAAGTATTTTATCAAGAGCTTGTTAATTTTTCCAATTTTCTCTCCAACCTGTCTCTGTCTGTTACTTTTTCACACTTAAACCACTAACCGATTTAGATGAAAGATAAAACAGGACAAGACAGCTTGGGCCTTCGGCTTTTATCCCAACTATAAAGGGGAACGAGAGCGATAGCCATTTATTTATTTATTTTTTATCTTCCTGTGACAAATCGATATTCACGTAAGCAAAACCACTGGCAAAAACTATTACAGCCCCGAGCTAACAGCGCATCTCGCCGCGTCGATGTCACGTCACGGCCGTCAGGTGCGCAGTTACTCGACTGGGTTTGATACAAAAACAAATTTTAAAAACTTTATTAATTGAATGGTTTATTTATGCATTGGATATTTAGTACACGAGTACCACAAATATGCAGATATCATTAGGAACATGCACATTAGTTGACTCTGTTATCTGTGCCTAATTAGGTAAGTACATGAGTCAGGAAACTTATCTCGCAAAAGCAGTTACTAAGTTATCTATCATTAGATAGACCAAAACGACTGTAGTCCAGTCAATAAAGCATTATAGATGGAAATCCGTGGAACACAATTTCTAACTTCGGGACTTTATTTAGACTAGTTAGGAGGATGAGGTGAACATAGCAAAAGTCCCCGCCCTTAGCCCTTGAGCCGGCGGGGAGAAGGAAGTTTAAAGGTACCACTTTTTGGTTTTATGCTTAATCCTCGGAAACTATGCGTCCTAGTGACATGACTACTATGAACCAAAAAAACATTATTCAATTTGCTACAGGTGAGATAGTCAAGTTTATCTATATCTTGTAAAGTTTTCGCGGCATCTGCTCTAGAAGGTTTGTAATATTGGAAATTTTATTTTTGTCTTACATATTCCCATAGGATGCATAGTTTCGGTAGAGGAAACGAAAACGTGGTCGCCCCAAGCAAACTTGGCAGCGCACTGTGGCAGACGAGGCGAAGAAGATCGGCAAGACCGAGCGAGATCAAACGCGAAGCTAAAGACCGAACGCGATGTGTCCCGGGGGAAAGTTAAACTGTCATTGGACCCGCAACGAAATTAATCAGAAGAACATAGGAGTTCGAAGTTAAGTTTCTTTAGAAAAGTTTTGTTACCTTAAAGAATAAACTAATATTAAAAATACCACAACACACTGCACTGAGACCAATTAAAGCACTCAACAGTATAAAATTGTAATTCATTTGTTAGTTTCAAATGTTAACAAAGTGTTAACCTTGGTACGAGTAAGTACGAGTAAGTTAGCACGAAACTGCGATATTATAAGGAAACTATATCAGTATTATTAATGACCATTATGTTTGATTATAAACATTAAGGCGATAGGTGAGGCAAAACTGCAAAATAGACCTCTCTTTGAATCCCTACTCCTCCTAAATGGATGATCCAAACAAGAAAAAAAAATATGTGTGAGATGTATAATATCTTAAACTAAAAAATTGTTGTTCGTTTTTTTTGTTACAACTATTAGTTTTGACAGAAAAAATTCTTAACTTTCTTCTAATTTCACCAAAGAAATTTCCTACTACTCCTAAACGGCTGAAGCGATTTTAATGATTCTTTCACCAAATGATAGAAAATTTAATTATCTAAAAAATTGTTGTTCATTTTTTTTCAAAAATAATGTATTACGTGTCATACATTCAAAATACCCTGTAATTTCCACACGCGGGCCGCGCGAATGCGGGAGCTCAGTCTTTCACTAGCGTTCGCACGGAGAGGCTGTGTCGCACATCGGCACGCTCCGCTTCTTTGTTTTTCTATAAAGAATTTATAGCGCAGATGGTACACTCGGTACTCATAGTAGTTCGGTGGCTGAATGAAAGTGATCTAAGTACTTACTACGTCATTTTAAATATGTATAGGTATTATAAAATGTTTAAGATAATTTAAATACATAGGTTTACAAGATGCTGATTATCTATTTATTCTAGATTTATTATATACTTCGAGATATACATAGGTATTTTTTATTATGTGTTAGTAGGTAATAATAATAAAACAACGCACTTAGGTATAGGAAATCACAAGACAACAAAAAATACATACAAAGGATTATTTAAATTCTGTAATTAACAAAACCGTATTTTATTAATTTCTTGGAAACTATCACATCACTTTTGTGCATTTTGCGTTTCGATTGGTAATTAATCTACAGGGTACCCCGTTTGGTATAATATTGGTTTTGGTTGGTATGAGTTTTTTTTTATCTCATTGGTCTCCACAAAAAATTGGAATTTTTCCCAGGGAATTTTCGATTCATCCAGCTCAATCATCTCGTCGCGAATAAGGTCAGGTAAATTGATAGGTACCACCTATTTTGATCCCTGATAATAACATATAAAATATACCTACAGGTGTTTGGTAGAACGTTAGACAAACTTCGTATGTAAGGTTATTTTGAATAAAGGTTCGCCCATTTGACCCTAAATGAGCTACTTTTTTTATTGATATTTTTATAAAAAAAAAATTTCCGAAATTTGACCTAAAACTGCTTCTTTTTTTGTCGCATTTTCAACCGATTTTTTTTATTTGGTATGAAGATCCAATATGTCTTTACTCTAATAAAAACATTTTATATCCAGATAATGATTGGATAGCTAATTACGAGCAGCCAAAGTTTAACAAAAGTATAAAACACGATAAAAAACATAAATTGAAATTGATTAAAAAAATTAAAATATGTGTGTTAGTAGATTGTTTTTAAGATCATTAAAAACATCTAATTATCTCTTCTTTCCAACGATAATAACTAAATATCACTTGTAGTAATTAGATATTGGATTTCGACAAAAATTCAAAGTTTAGTGATGAAAATGTGAAAATAATACAAAAAATTATCCATCCAACATCTCCATCTTTTCTGATATACTGTTTTTCATAGCTTTTTTATATGATTTATTTCAAAATCAAATAAAAAATAATAACCACATAGAAAAAGAAGTCTGTTTTTGTATGTGGCTTGATTTACCCTCATATTGTCTGTTACATTGTCGTGGCGTTACCTCGACACACAGTATTCGTATTCGTACTTGACATGTAACTCATATAAAAATGTCGCTCAATCCGTGTTTATCTATTTTAGTTGAAATGGAACGCAAAAATCTAAAATCTTATTTTTCTCTCGATTTTACCAAAAAATAATAACGGAGAAAGTAAAGTCTTAAATTGTATTCGATGATCAAAAATATTTTATTCAATGTTGACCGATATTTGACCAATATTTTGAATACCTGCACAGACAGACATTTACATTTAGGTAGGTACTCGTACACACACTTAAAAACTGTTTAGAAGCTCACTTAGACACACGAATATCGTCAGCCTTACTTTCAAACTGCTTAGGTATGTCCCTTTTTGCAAACTTTACAGGAGGAAATAACTGTTTATTTTTCATAGTTATGGTACTAATTAAAGTATAATGATGATGTCTAATTGAAATATAATCATTTATTTCAATTTTGTTTCAGTTTGAAAATATGCTGACGATAATTATTATTATTCTGTATAATGATATGTTCGTAGATATGTAGTAGTAGAGATGTATATTTTCTTTTTTTAAATTCTGTTTTGAAACACAAAATAAGCATCGCAATTTTTTTCGATCTTCGTAAATTAAAATCGAGTTAACATTCCCGTAGGCAGTTATGTTAGAATTGGCAGCGCTTCGCATCTGTATTCTGAGCGCACTTTGGTATCGGGCAACAAGCGCGGGCGCGCGGCGGGTGGCTCGTTGTCTCGCTCTAATGCTCAAGGTCGTTCGGCCATGTAATCGCCTTAAACACACATGCATGTACGTACAGGCATGACTTTGAAATCGTTGGCATCCTTTTAAAATAATACTACAATGAACATCATGGTACATTCCCCAAATATGAGACAAATTTTTAAATGTAAACTGGAGGAGTATGCCACATTTCATTAAGTTCTCCTTTTGTACCCCTTTACTTAAATAAGTTCTAAATTAATAAATAGTCACAGTCTACAAGAATAAAATTGTAAAGATTTTAAACTTTCGCGTTCCATCTCAAGCAAAATAGAAAAGATACGGGTCTTAAAGTGTCATTTATGAATTTGTGACCACGGCTGCTATGCTGCAGCCGAAACATCAAGCCGAGAGTACATAACTACCTACATAATGTAAATCTAAATATATATGTCACCGTAAAATTGTGAATTCCGTCAGATTATAATCTGACGTAGTTAAATTACAGTCTAACCTAACCTAACCCACTGTTAGTTTACAATCTAACGCGTTATATTATGAACTGACAGAGTTCACAATTTCACGTTGACATAATAATATATAACTCAAAGGTGACTGACTGACTGACTGACATAGTGATCTATCATATCAACGCACAGCCCAAACCACTGGACGAATCGGGCTAAAATTTGGCATGGCAGGTACATGTTATGACATAGGCACCCGCTAAGAAAGGATTTTACGAAACTTCACCCCTAAGGGGGTAAAACGGGATCCACGCGTACGAAGTCGCGAGCGGCCGCTAGTCAGTTATAAAATGTCACCGTGTCTTTTCTATTTTGGTTAAAATTGAAGTGCCTTTAAAGTTTAAGGAAAAAAACAATTTGGTCAAGGACAAATTAATTTATCCGAAAATCGGGATTGGCCTAATCTCGCATAGCTACATTGTATGAAGCCTTGGATACTACAAATTTCGAAAACCAATTCATTTTATTTAATAGAGCGGTAAATAAGAACTGTGATGGGTGGACCCTGAAATTACATTTTGGCCAGTTTTCTATAATTGGAGGCGTTGGTGCGAAATAGACAGTGGGCGCTTAGTTTTCAATTAGGGTTTCATAATAGGGAAAAAATAAGTTGTAAAAGTTTATAAATTATTCATAATAAACTAACTTAATGATAGAATTTCTGTAAAATACTTACGCCCGTATTCACAAAAATTACTGTGAGGTCTTGTGAGACGAGACGCGCTCCACGCACAGGGTGACACACGAACCAATCACAGAGCTCTATTCAACGCTGGGCGTTCGAATTGCTGCTTCACTTAAGCAAGCATCGTTTGTGAATACGGGCGTTAGTGACTCTACCTCCTACAAGCACTGACGACAGCATTTCAAGCTTGACAATGTGGTTCTTATGAGCTTAATATTGTGGCATCAAAAGTTACGTAAACTGCAATTCGAGTTTGTGGTAACGTTTTACTGCCTTGTTCTACCACAATAATAAAATACAGGTACTATAAAGAGTCATATTAAATACTAGTTTTCTAAACTACAATCATATTAGTAGTATGTAGGTAGTTACCACGTATTTTGTCTTTAGCCACAAAGAAACAAACGTTTACAACATCTTTAAAAAGTTGGTCTGGCTAGCTAACATCTCTGTCTGTCGCCATCACAACAATGTTTTAACAGCATTGTTGTGTTCCGGCAGTTGGAGGTATATTAAGCTTCTGTAGTTGAGAATCCCAGGTGAAGCTCGCTTCCACCTTCGGCCTGATCATCACTTTCCATCAGGTAAGAAGCAGGTCAAGAGCTTCCTCATTGGGGATAGTAAAAAAATTGCTAGCTTTTACGAAAAAACCTTTACTTAACTTGTAAAATATCCATATTAGGAGCATAGTGAAACAAACTGGGACACAAAAGTTCTCGAGTGGCGACCACACGGTCACGGTGGTCCGGCCCCTCACTAGATGGACCGACGATCTGGTGAACGTCGCGGGAAGCATACAAGGAGGCGGACAAAGCAGGACCGGTCGAGGAAATCCTTGCGGGCGGCCTTTGTCCAGCAGTGGACGTCATTTGGATGAAATGAAACGAAAACCTTCATAAAACTTTGTGTTTGGAGGTAGGGCTTGTCTAATTCATATTATTCTTATGAAACTAGCTGTGCCCGCGACTTCGTACGCGTGAAAACCCGTTTTCGCAACATTTTTCATTTTTGCTTTGCACCTATTACTCGTAGCGTGATGGTAACTATATAGCCTATAGCCTTCCTCGAATGGGCTATCTAACACTGAAATAATTTTTCAAATCGGACCAGTAGTTCCGGAGATTAGCGCGTTCAGGTAAACAAACAAACTCTTCAGCTTTATAATATTAAAGTATATGTATAGATAGTGAGATGAGGTTTAAAAATGGACTCGCTAGTGCATGACGCCGTCCTTGTAACACAATAGTCACCAATCAGCCACTTGTAACTAAACAGATAATGCGCCACCTTCCTTATTACGGCGAGTGTGAACATTGACCACATCTTATAATGGAAGACCTTTGTCTAATTTGAGAACTATGTACTTTACCCTATCAACTATTATAAGTAGTTACTTTGGTTCGTACGAAGAAAATTTAAGTTAAAGCATTATTTCATGCCCGTTTTCACACGCCCTATTTTTTAAGTGACTCCTATGGTAACACATACCTAACAGGAATTTTGTTTCCAAAGGGGTCACTTAAAAATTATCCTAGGCCTGTGCCTAGGGTAATTTTTAAGTGACCCCTTACGTCACGGTTTGGTTACGTAACGTCGGTGGTACAGACCACGGACGTTACGTAACAAAACCGTTTAGTAAAAAAGTTTGTTTAGTTGTCCGATAGTTGGGCCCGATTTTTATTTGTAAGAATCGGCCGATATGTGAAATCGGTGTAATGTGCGCACTTTTATACATCTCCGTAGGTACTGATCAACAGCCCGACCAAACTATCGGCCAACTAAAAATCGGTGGTCTGCGCCTAGGCTTAGAGATTGATGGAGAAAACGGGCATCAGATTTTGTAGGGGTTTTCACGCTTTTGAAATAACACTGAATTCGAGTGTCGAACGGATTGTCCGAACATACGCTTTGGACCCGATGGTTTCTTGAAACCTACTTACGGGAATACCTATTCTCCACGAAATCCAAATCAAAAACAGTAAATCAAAGCACCTATTAGGATAATAAATTATGGATGATTTTAAAAAAAAAAAAAATATCCACTTGACATCAGCAAAAACAAGCCTCAATGAGGTTTGATTGCCA
The DNA here is from genome assembly GCF_963855985.1 of Ostrinia nubilalis. Lineage (NCBI taxonomy): Eukaryota > Metazoa > Arthropoda > Insecta > Lepidoptera > Crambidae > Ostrinia > Ostrinia nubilalis. Next base: position 3,644,986 of record NC_087115.1, on the reverse strand, counting down.
CAAAACAAAACAAAATCAGACAGGTAAATATGATAATGTCCGTATGCACAAACGATGCTTGCTTATGTAAAGCAGCAAATCGAACGCACAGCGTTGAATAGAGCTCTGTTATTGTTCGTGTGTCACCCTGTGCGTCCACGTGAACTGTGAGACCTCATAGTAATGTTTGTGAATACGGGCGTAAGTCTTGATCAACTATTGTCACGCATACGAAGTCGCGGTCGCGCGCAGAGCTACTTCTATAAATAAATGACTTACTCTGAATTACTCTGAAAGAATCCTAACAAATGAGCTTCACAGTTTTCATTATTTTTTTGCATCGTCATCTAAGGTCAGTTGTCAGACAAATTATTATTAATTTCTGCTCAACAGTCGACGGCATTTACATACCAATTATATTATTCCCTCCTACGTATTTAAATCTATCCCAGAGGTTTCCAAACTTTTATAGACTATCCTTAAAAAAATCTAATAACAATTTAGCTACAAACCGGTCGAGTTAACTGCGCACTGTGCAGTTAGCTCGATCATATTGTACCTACTTTGCAATCTTGTCATATTATATTTGCAGATAATTTAATGACTTTTATGGCCTCCTGAAAGGCGTCTGCACTCTGCCCCCTAGGTAGGCTCTGGAAAGAGCCAAGATCAGTACATTTTTAAGTCTTAGTTTTTCAATTGAAACCTTAAATTCAAGAAAGGTTTCATTTTAATTTATGAAAATTCTCTCCTTTCCTAGTGGGGATGTTTCAATTTTGGCAACATTTCTGAAATGTCAAAATCCCGTGGAATTAAAAATCAGAAATATGACTTACGGGACTATCCTAACCTCTCGTTCCCACCGCTGCAACTCCTGTGTAGCCAGGATCTACAGCTTGACCGCCAATAACCCAACCAGTGAAGGTCAAGTTTGTCCCGGGGGAAAGTTAGACTGTCATTGGACCCGCAACGAAATTCATCAGAAGAACATAGGAGGAGTTCGAGGTTAAGGTTCGACTTTCCTCCAGTGCAAACCTTTAAGAAAAGATCTATAACTACGGACAGTAAGCATCAAATGGGATAAGTCATCTATAAAATTAGCTTGCTCTACCATCACTTCGGGACAACATATCGGCCGATGATGAGAAGAAGTGGCGGAAGAAGAAGAATAAAGCCCAGTTTCCATCAAGGTGGAGCAGAGTGGAGTGTAGCGGAGAAGTGTTTTGAATAACCAATCAGATTTCCTGATCCTGAGATCCTATATCTTTCCATTTTGTATGCCTATGCGGCGGAACACAGCTGATCTATTATAAAAAATTTATGACCTGACTTATGTACCTACTGTGATTTCACAATAAACACAATTTGAATTTAAATTTCATTATTTCCACATCTCTTCACTACGCACGCCGCCGCTGTCAAATTCTATAGAAAAACTAGCGACCGCCCGCGACTTCATCAAACGCTTGGACCACGTTTTACCCCTTATAGGGGTTTTCGAGTTTTCTTTTAGGGTTTTCCCGCAAATTATTCAAACTTTTCTCGCCGTAAAAACCATCATTGGACTTCAACGAACATTTAAAAAAAATAATTGGTAAAATTGGTCCAGGCGTTGTTGAGTTAAATGCGCTTACTAACACATTTTGCGATTCATTTTTATATTTATATCTCTCTTCTCCGCTCCGCTCCGCTTAGGTGGAAACCGGCGCTCACTTTGGGAACCTATGGCTGTACCCTACAATTGTATTAAGAGAATCACACTGACAAATACAATCTTGGGGCTAATTCCAACTGCTCCGTACATTTGTTTCAATTTTCTGCTAATCTTTTCTAAGGCGGAGGAGGTTGGGGCGAAACGGGTTTTTTTACAGCGTGATAAAAATCAATAAAAATTCACTACTTGTAGTAGTTTTAATACAATACAAAGTAGCATATTAAATAAGTAGAAGCTTTATTATGTTCAAGGATACAATAATCCTTCAATCTAATTTTCGGAGTACTGCTGAGTAAAATAGCAACTATGGGTCAAAAATGGCCAATAAATGAGAAAAAAGCTTTGTAGTCTTATACCACGTGTGTGTTGAATCGATTGATTTTTTCATGAATTTGGTCTTATACAGAACAAAAAGATTTAATAAACGTGCTTGAGATATTTATTCATCGAAAGAAATTAATTAGTTAATTGTTTTTTTCTTTTAACTTATTTTATGGTTTTTATTTATTTAATCCAAGAAAATTGGTTAGATAGTAACTACTTGATATATTATTTTATTCATCGAATAAAATGAATTGGTTTTTTCTATCAACTTATTTTATGGTTTTTAATTATTGAATCCAAGAAAATGGTTTAACTAAATCCATATATTAGAAAAGTATTTTTATTTATTTTCTACACGCCAAAAACAGATAGAAAAAAATAGTTTTCTCTACCAAGTCGCTTCACCCCGTTCTCCCCCAATCATTACCATACTATTTCAATTTGTGTCCTTATATAAAGCCACCCTTTCATCCCCATGCCAGTACAGAAGCTTTCGCCATAGACTCAACCCATGGGAAGAAATATTTGAAGTCACAAACATGATTTTCAATTTTAAATTGTTATTTTTCGTTCTTGCTCTGTTTTGTGCGCTTGCAACGGCCGTGGACGACTTGAAGGTAATTTTAAATATTAATCATCATCATCATCATCTTAAGGTCATTGGTTTCCATTGCAACCTTTTCTATCAAGTCATTTAGAATCTCCACTGCAGGGTCTCTAATCCCCTATTTACTTCTAAAAGTATTAAAAATTCATTCATAATATTTGATTTTCTATTTAAAATATTAGCCATCATCATCATGGTCGTTTGGTCTCCACTGCAGGAGTAAAGCCCTCTCTAATTTTGTAAAATATGAATTCACTCATATAGAATTTTAAAATATTAAATCATCAACACCACCTAACAACCGGCGGCCCCACACGTTGGGCGCCAATTTTGTAGAGATGGGTTTCTTTTCACAAATTTTCACAAAAAATTACAAAAAAAAGTATTTAAGTAAGTTTATATCCGTTGTGTGGTATCCATAGTACCAGCTTTGCTTAGTTTGGGATTAGAGGCGCAGTGTGAAATGTCCAAGGATATTTTTTTTCTTAAATCTGACAAGCGGTAAAGCTAAATACACTTATTTTATAAAATCAATGCGTTGCTAAAAGGATAGTTTATTATGTAGTTCCAGCGGTTGTTCATTCGTTTTAATATAAGAACTGCCTATCTTTACCTCCAACTGCCGAAACACAACAATGCTGTTAAACATTGTAATGTCACCTTAACAACAATGTAAAAATTAGATTTAGGTAAGATGGCGGTAGCTAGCCATGACTTAGCAAGCCCTAACATCAACCAAAATTACCAGAAAATCTTACTCTCACTGGGAGTCGAACCCGATTTGCACTAATATTTTAAAGAGGAAAAATTTTATTGTTTGTTTTGAATAAGCTCCGAAACTACTGGACCGATTTAGAAAATTCTTTCACCGTCAGAATCCTACATTATTTCTGATGAACATAGGCGGTACGAAGTTCGCCGTGTATTAATATTAATGTATTGTGGCAGGATGACGTGGACCGAGGCGCCAGCGACCGCGGCACCCTCTGGTTTGGCCCGCGACTCGGCAAGCGCTCCTTGAGGATATCAAATGATGACAACAAGTACGCACTGTGGCTCCCTTTTGGGAAAAAACATTGACGCCCGTATTCACAAACGATGCTTGCTTAAGTGAAGCAGAAAATCGAATACACAGCGTTGAATAGAGCTCTGTGATTCGTCCACTCGGCATGGGGCACACTGAAAACCAGCGTCGTGGCCTTCCCCACCGTGGGCCACGGCATATGCTGAGTGGAGTCCCATTGCGATGGGCATTGCTGTTGCGACAGAATAGCACTGCTCAGTTCACTTTTTATTTCCTTGTAATATTTATGTGCTATTTCTGTCTTTTTAACTAAGTGACGTTCATCGTAATAAATATTTTTTTCTTTCTTTCTTTGTTTCTTGTGCGTCCATGCGCACTGTGAGACCTCATAGTAATGTTTATGAATACGGGCGTTATCTAACTATCTCACTGGTGATTTTCCGGCCGGTCATAGCACACTTGTCAACCCTCGTATCGCCTTTCGCCGCGAGGCGAGGCGTTTACGTTACGGTGCGGATAAGTGTGCGTTGCAGTACAGAGTTTCAAACAAAGAATAAGTACTAACCGCAATGATATTATAGAACTATAGATATGTTACGCTCATAGAAATTACTATTTTAATCCGTGCCGAGCTATTCCAAATTGCACACATTGACAAATGTAACTGATAAGTGAAACAAAAGATACGAAATAGCACGCAAATGAAAGAGATAGCTATAGTTTTAACGATTCTGCACTAAGGGGTCATCCATAAAGTACGTCACACGTAAAGAGGGGGGGAGGGGGTTGACGAAGTGTGACATGGTGTGACATGGGGTGGGAGGGGTCCTAAGTTTCGTGACATCACATTTCAATTGTTTCGAATATTTGATATAATGTTGATTTCATAAAAAAAAGTACTTAATTTAAATGGAAATAAAACTAATTTCGGAACTGCTGTTAATTTAATAATTTTTCGATGTGAAATTGCAAAACATGTGACGTCACACTAGGGAGGGGGGGGTCTCAGAAATGTGACCACCTGTGACAAGGACGGAGGGGGGGTCAAAAAATCATGAAATTCGTGTGACGTACTATATGGATGGCCCCTAACTAATCTATGTCCGCAGCGCACGCATCCTTATCGCTCTAACGTCAAAACAAGATCGCTTTCTCTTTCTTAACTTGAACATGGCGCATGGCGTCTTGATTGTTTGCATAAGTTACCTACAGTTCCAAACAATGTTAGTTTTAATTCACAAACTGCAAAAATGCTTGTTACCGGCAATATTAGGTAAGATATTATGTGCAAGCTGGCAAGGTATTATAATCATTAATGTTTGGTGTATAATTGAAAATATAAATACTAAATAATTTTGCATAATCACATGTGGTAAGAGATCCCTTGTATTTTGTTTACTTTAGAGTCATAATTGGTACACTTTCGAAACACACACGATGGCATTTTTTATTTATTTTGGTAAGAACACAGGAACTTACGGTGTGGTACGCACGCGATTGCGCACGACGCAGGCCACACGAAGACTAAACACAAGACGTCCCAATTGGGACGTATTTGAGTAGGTATTCACAGCGCGAGCGCTTATAACATATCTGCTTTTGTTTTTATATAATATCATTGACTAACCGCCTCGAGTTGATACGGTACTACTATCCGTTTCCGGGTTGATAAGTGTGCTTTGTCCTTTATTATCTTCTCGTAGTACTTAATATAACTTTACTTAGGCTGAGTTGCAGCACCTAACTTTGATGGTAACTATAACGATAACCGGTGCTTTTTGTATGGAGTTTGACAGATTTTGACGTTTGTCAAAGTTAAAGTAAGATGGTTGCAACCCAGCATTAGAAGTTTATTTTCTCAAAAAGTTGTGGGACGTTTGTGGGGCGTTCATTCTCATAATAATTACACATTATTCTTCTTCCTTTTTAAGAGGATAGAAATATTTGTCTCCATAATTTATTTCAGATATTTAAATGGATTTTAATTTGCAGGCAAACTTTTTTGAGGCTTCTTGAAGCTGCCGACGCCTTGAAATTCTACTACGATCAGCTCCCCTTCTACGAAAGCCAGGCCGACGATCCGGAGACCCGTGGTAAGTCACCAGTTCTTAATTTTCTAATTATTATTTTATTCAGGCCATATTATCACATACAAATAGTTACCTACTTTAAACACAATAAAAAGAGGCGGACAAAGGAGACTGAGTTTCTTCCGCCACTTCTTCTCAGAAACATCTTTAAAAGTTGTTCCAAAGTGGTATTAGGGCAAGCTTTATTTGGAACGTACAAGTGCCATGGAAAGGGCTATTGATTTTGAACAGTAGCAAGAGAAAACACAAAAGAAGAAATTTGACATTTGCGATGCCCATTGCAATTCCCCACTCAGTATAAAGTCGTGACCTACGGTAACAGAGGTGGTGTTTTGTAGGCCCCATGTCGTATTAACTACTTGCTCAATTTTATTTATTTTTTATTTTATATTTTATTTATTTGGGAATAACAACAGCCGATACATAAAATAGACTTAAATCAAATATTTTCCTTAAACTAATTAGGCCAAAAAGGTTATCCACAGAATTAACGAATTTTGCTTAAACTATAAAATTAAAAACAGTAAACAAATATACCTAAATAGATAGATAGACACCTGACCAAGCCATGTTTCATCCAACAGTGACAAAAAAAGTAGTCTTCACTCCGAAACTCGGCCGCAGCATCGACGTCTACCCTGAAAAACGCACGTTCGAGAACGTAGAATTCACGCCGCGGCTGGGAAGAAGGTTGCCTGAGAAAGTGCCTGTCACGCCATCTGATTCTCATGACGAAGTGTGAGTATTCTTAATTCAATCCATTCATGATCATTTACATTATACTCTGTTGGTACTTAGTGTTAGCTAATCTGCTCGATGGACCGAAGACAAGGTGGACCGACGTCTTCATAAAGGTAGCAGGAAGGCGCTAGACGCAGGTCGCTACCAACCGGGCGATGACTTTTTTTTCACGTCATATTAGTACTGGCGTTGTAGTAGTTTAAGTAGTGTAGGTACGTGCTGTCTGCAATGTGCATGCTGTGCTTGCATCTAGTAGGATCAATCTAGGCTAAGTTAGTTACCATGTTTTCATACAACTTGAATTTATGGATTGTATCCAGTTTTGCGAGCCAAATAAAAAAAAACATTTTTAAAAACAAGCTTTATTCAGACATGCAGTTGTACTAAAACGAAAAAAATAATTGCAATGGTCAAATAATTTCGAAAGCTTGTATCGCGCATGGAATTTATTTTTCTTTTTTCTGTTTGCGCTACAAGCTTTAGAAATTATTTGACCGTTGCATATAGGTACAATTATTTTTTTCGTTTTAGTACAACTGCATGTCTGAATAAAGCTTGTTTTTAAAAAAGTTTTTTTTTATTAAAATTTTATTTTAAAAAAATGAAAATGAAAATGAAATATTTTATTCAGCGACACAAATCAAAAATACACTTTTAGTTGTATCTCAATCTGGGCCCTGGTCATCATTTAGCAATAAAGTGCTCGGGAAGACGAATCCAACGAACCCAAACTCGATAAGTTTCCGCCGTTTCATTTAGGTGTTCTTATGGCCACCTCCTGACTCCATCATCAGGACCCTGGAAATCATCTAGCACTAAGCTGCTCGAAAAGACAAATCCAACGAACCCAAACTCGATGCGATTCCGCCGTTTCGTCTAGGAGTTCCTATGGCCACCTCCTGACTCCATCATCTGACCAGCTCAATGATACCATAACATTGCATTGTCATCGTACTTACATAAGTATACCAAATTTCAGCTCAATCGGTTGAGTTGAACTGGTCTTAATTTCAGTTGCAAGATTTGTCCCACACATACTAACAAGTGAAGTCAATTTAAAGCTTGTAATAATAATAATAAAAATGAGGAAGCCTATAGGAGGAGGCCTATGTTCAATAGTGGACGTCCTGTGGCTGAAATAATAATTATCATTATGACGAAGGTTTTAAATTCACATCAATATAGGTACATTAGACTGATTGAATGACAACATTGACAACGTGTGGTCAGGTAAAGTAGAAAAAAAAACCACTCCAACTTTTCCTGTGCATGTGACCAAATATTATTCCTCCAAAAGGTGACCAAATGCTTCATATTTTGACTTTTTGTATATTAAGGAGGTCGTGCTCCTGTGATGGACAGTAAATTGACATGATGAATGAAACTAAAAATTTCAACATTTTCAGGTATAGTTTCAAACCAGACATGGAAGAGATCATTTCCCGGCACAACTACTTCTCACCGCGACTCGGCAGAACCCTCAACTTCTCTCCTAGACTGGGGAGGGAACTAGACGCTTCGTATGGTATGTAACAATTTATTTGTAATAAGTAATTTGTCTGTAGAATCCTAATAAAGGTCATAGTCTAACAAAGGTCACACCGTATCGCCTATCACGAGCTGTCATCGCCTTTATATAATAAATAAATAATAAATAATAAATATATTTATTTTCTCTCCACAAACAGATTCTTAAAACTAGTCTTAAATTTAGTTTGGTACATTTGTCTGTGGGAGACTGGTGTCTAAACTAGGCAGAATCCTGCCTGTATCTTAGAGCACCAGGCCTCCAACCCAAGATACATAATTACTAAGGTTAGTAGGTACATCTTACAATTTGAAATTATTTATTTAGAGGTGTTGTGGAGATTTACTATAAATATGTTTTATGTGTATGACGTGTATGTATGCATGTGTGGTGTGTATGTGTGGTGTGTATGTGTGGTGTGTATGTGTTTGGTGTTATTTATTTAATAAATTTTTCCGTTTCTTCATAGTTCTGACTCAAAAGCCATTTAGTAATTAACTTTTTAACTTCCGATTTAGACTTAGAATAGATGTTCAAAATTTTATTTGCTTGGTTGTATAACTTTTTGCCCAGATAACAAAAAAATCTCTTAGCAAAGACTGTTCGAAATGATTCTAATGTAACTATGTTCAAACGTCTTCGAGTATTCACTACTTGGCTATTATAATAAGTGAGGGAATGCTGTCTCATTAAGCTCAAAAGAATGAATAATTGCCTTACAGTTTCGCGCACCGTCAACCGCGAGGCGAGGCGTTTACGTTACATAGTGTGCGTTGTAGTCTGGAGTTTCATACAAAGAATACTAACCGCCTCCTCTACGATCCTTTCCGGGTTGATAAGTGTGCTACGAAATTTATACAATTAAATAAATTGTCCATAAATCAAATCTTTTTTCTAAGTCATGTAGTTGTAAAGTTTACCGCAATTTCTTCTTCTAATGTTCTGTGCAGATAACTAAATAATTAATTTATAATTCTACACAAAAATAAAGAACTACCTACCATTTTAATACAGACCACCAGTTGCCATAAATTAGACAAATTCCTTTTCGAACTAAGAACTTTCAAAAAAAATGGAACGCCCCGCGCCTAATGTGAATGTACCTTTATAGTCCTTTAAAAGTATCTTTTTGTTCCAGACATTTACCCAGAGAAGATACGGCTAGCACGAAGCGCTAACTTGACGAAAACATAACGCGATGACCTTATACTATAAATCTTTACCGTTTTAACTGATGTTTGACGATACCTCTGTAATTTTAATACGATATTGTTTATGAAAGGGTAGTTTTTAAATAACGATGCCATTTTGTATTTGAAGAATGGACCAAAGACTTTTAAGCACGGATTTTGAAATGACACTCATGCTCAAGAAAAAGTTGAAGCACGCTTTTGGTTCAAAAATACTATAATATTAACCAATCATAGGATACATGATTGAGTTTCAATCAGTGAGGTTTATAGATACTTACATTAGTAATCGGTAAATAAATGCAGTCTAAAAAACCACTCTATCTAGGCAAGTTACCAAGGATATCAACGCTAAAACCGAAAGAGCGCTGAAGTCTAAAGTCTGGATGAGGTAAGGAGAAAGAATGCTGCAGAGTTTAGCCCAACCTTGGACAAGGAATGGGATAAAGTGAAATCAAGCTGATGAAGTGGTTTTTTTTTTTTTTTTATGTGATAGGAGGCAAACGAGCAGACGGATCACCTGATGTTAAATGATTACCGTCGCCCATAGACACCCGCAGACCCAGGGGCGTTACAGGTGCGTTGCCGGCCTTTAAGGTAAAGATACGCTCTCCTCTTGAAAGCTTGCAGGTCGTATCCGTCCGGAAACACCGCAGACGACAGACAGGTTTGACTGCCAAAGTCACGTGATCGTCACAAACTGTATAGATTCTGCAGTTTGCCTAAAACTAGTTTCTAGTTCATTCTATTATATTTGTGTATGAAAATAGGAGTCTTTATAGGCTGGGGACTCCTAAGCTGAACACTTAGAGCTTGTAGATTTGTGTTTAAATTTACTAGTTACGCTCAAATCTCGATTTAATTTGATTGTTTGTAAAGGCAAAAAGTTAAAAACCAAAGGCTGTAATTTGTTCTTGAGCAAAGATTCTATGTTAGTGTCATTTCATAATACCCCTACCTCTTTTTCTTCTTCAAGCAATCTATTAAAATTGGTCTCTTGTATTCGTTCGACTTGCTATTGACCCGTCTCATGCTCTAAGAGCTTCTTGAAATGACCGTTTTTCAAACTAGATACTAGCAGATCCGTCCATCGAGTCGGTTTTCTTTAATGCCCTATCTTTTTTCAACGAGGTTGCAATACCAGACTTCTTTTTTAATGTCTCAGACTTAGGATTCTCAATAATTGGAAAATTAATGTTTTTTTATATCATGCCCTTTTTTTATTTTATGAGGTTGCAATACCAAATGTACCCTAGCTAGAGTCTTTGTTCTTCGTGGCCTAAAGAGGACTAGAAAACTAAATTAACATTATAACGGCGTCTTTCTAGTTAAGCGGTCAAAAAAGTTGCATAATTTTACAATTATGACGTAAAATTGTAAAAAAAATGGCCGCTTCATACCTCATTCTTAGATTGTAACACGTTAATGTTTTGGACGATATTATTGTTATAAAATACGTATACATTAAACTAGATTGTAAGCGATATTTATGAGAATTTAATAAAAAATAATTGCCGAAAATTACTTGTATTTATTTAAGTACCTACCTGTGTAAACTATGTAGGGTAAACAGTCATTGGACGCTGCCAGTCATTGGACAAAATTGAATTTTCTTAAAATTAATATTTCTAAAAAAAAACGCATTTTTATCTCCATCAGTCGGAATCTCTCAGTTGTTGAAATAGAAATGCTATTTTTAATTCAGTAAATAACTGTCCAATACCTTTCTTAAGTGTCCAATGACTGGCAGTTTACCCTACGTTAATTAATTTAAAGCTGTTGTTAGTAGAGCCTCGACAAAAATGAGTTTTGGAGTCATTTGATGATTTATTGCCAATATTAAAAATAACCCTGTCGGACATAATCATTTTGCGAAAACTGTCTTTAACCCACATTACTATTTACCTACGTGTAGTCGTGTAGGTATATATCGTACGCCCCACTTACTCCCCGTAATGTGAGTAGAGTACCTTTATTGTATTAATTAAATGCATTAAACTTTTGAGAGCACCTAACCAGCTTCTTAAAGATAAATAACATACAAAAGAAATAATAACTTACATTTTCATTTCAATTCACAATTTAAACAATAAAAAAACACTACTTCACCTTATCTAAAATGTAGCGACATTTTATAGACTGTTGCAAGTTTTTTATAAAAAATAAAACGAATATGAATTCATATTTTCTTGGGACACAAGCTTGTGAGTAAATGTGCATATTTCGTAGGTACTTTTTTATAATTGAAACTAAGTTAGCACCGTGGTTCTGGCTGAGTAGAATAAAATCCTCTCGTGAGAGAAAAGATAAACTTTTTTTTTATTTCTGGATAAGTAGCTATGTACTACCTTAAGGACAGAGCGAGAAAAATGGTCACTCTAGGCACCCAAATAGCAAAGGGGTCCCTTGCCCACGCTAAGTGAGTGCCATCACAGCCTAAGCTATCAAAAACTCCTAAAGATGTGAAAGTTACGGCCGAAGACGCACCAAAAGACATTTGGGATCTACCGAGACAAAATGCCGATGAAGACAACCCAATTTTGTAGCTTTTTTATTGTTTACAGACATATCATCAATAGTGATCATCCAGACGCATTGCTATGTTCTTCTGGCAGCCAACTTGGACGATTTCAAGTCAATTGCAAAGAAATTCGTGCCTGATACACTAGCCAACCAGCTGGCAGACTTGGCTTCACAATCAGGTGTCAAATATCGCCAGGAATCATCGTTCCATGAGACGTCAGAGAGCAACAGCGAAGAGCATGAAGCTAAAAGGGTACCCCGAGACAAAAGCGTCGAGAAAGAGACAAAAAACGTGAAATACGCAAAGATTAACTTTGAGGAGCTAGTGCAGAAGGTCAAGGAAAGAATCCAAAAGGATTTGGAGGTACAGAAGATAATAAAAGTAACGAAAAAAGACACAGAACAGTATTATAGTGAAGAGTTGCCGAAAGCCAGTCGTTTCGTCAACGAGAGAAGAAAAAAAACCACGAAATCTGTTAGACAACCGAAGAAAGAAAGAGAGGAAGGTGATGATGGGATGACTTTCGCCAAAATTGAAATGAAAGGAAACGACAGCTATGAAGATTACGTCATCCCCCAAAAAGGAGAAGATATCTTCGAAAGCGATGTCGAGAAACTGGCTGACTTCCCAACTACTTATAAACAACTGTCTAAACACACTACCCAAGCTACAGAAAGGCCTGTAGAATACGAATATGAGAAGACAGAAGAAATGAAAGCAAAGACTGAAGATTTGTGGTACGATTATAAACAAACTAATGCTACAGAAGATTACAAGGATACAACACCTCTAAAAAGTAGTACGAAGAAGAATAAAGGTACAATGATACCGAAAAGAGATTTCTACAAAATGAGCAGCCCAAATTATTTTGCGAAGGTTCCAATTGTAGCTGAGAAGTACGATTTTGATGAGCCACTCCCGGAAAAAGATAGGGAACCTGAGAATTTGCAGCCTGTGAGAGGGTTACCACTACCGTCGAACATTAACGGCAAAATTAAATTGAGTTAAGACATACAAATTCTAATTATTATTAAGTGAGCTTTTAACTCAGTCAATGCCTGAGGTATGGAACCGGCAAGGGAGGTGATATTGACGTATTATGACGGGACAGATCATAAAAATCTTAAAGCACACATTTTCACAAGTCTCGCAGACGTTTTGACGTCTCAAACACCCTCCCGTGCCGCCCCCGTACCTCAGAAAGAAAGAAAATCATATATTTTGGTTCCAACTTAACATCAACAACACAGATTAAAAGTAAGAATGTACAAGTAGTTTGAACCAAAATTGGCCACCGCTCAGCATGGGTGCTCTGTGGTAATAAAACCCAGAACATGACTGTTATTCTGCGGAAACCATTTTTGGAGAGAGCGGCAGGCATACTAGCCTACAACTATTAGCACAAAATGAGACAGCACATAAAAATACAAACAAAAGAGAACTGTGTGTGACTGAGTTTACAATTTCGCGAATCCTCAGGGCGCTATTGATTGGAGGGACAAGGGAGGATCACTATTCGCATACTGAATCACAACAAGACCGAGCTAGCTGCACACCTCGCTGGAATGCGACTCTCCCTCGCACTCACCCACTCTCCTCTCCCCGCTCGTCCCGTCCGTATCAGAGCGGTGACGTGACGTCACGGCTGCCAGATGCGCAGTTAACTCGACTCGCAGTTAACTTGCCTTACCACCACTTCGCGACAACATATGGCTGGTGCTGAGAAGTAGCGGAAAAAATCTGTCTGTTCCAAACAAACTCTTTCTATTAAATTAGAGTAATTTCTTTATTAGCTAAAAAGATAATCATCAAAAAGCATGAAATGTTCTTGTTTTCAACAATTTTTGTCGCTTGGTTCGGAGCACGTGGTTCTAGGAGTGGTGAGCTTCGCATACCGGATCGCTCTTGAGGTTTTAGTTGACCCTGTAATTAATTAAGAAGGATATGAGTACTTAATATTATTATTATAAGTACTTAACTTCACTTGATGTAGAAAAACGTACGTCTCCCTCTCCATATTCGGATACCTTGAATCGTGCCCAATTTTGTTCTTCTCCCTTTTCCCTTTGGTAAATTACAGGCCGAAAGACGTCCACTCATGGATAAAGGTTTTCCACAAAGACCGGTCCTGCGCCGCCCGCATCCAGGCACCTCCTGCGACCTTCACCAGATCGTCGGTCCACCTAGTGGGAGGCCTGCCCTCACTACGTCTTCCGGCTCGTGGTCGCCACGCGAGAACTTTTCTGCCCCAGCCGGCATCAGCTCTACGAGCTATGTACCCCGCCCACTGCCACTTGATTTTAGAGATTCTGCGGGCTATGTCAGTCACTTTGGTTCTCCTGCGGATCTCGCAGGGAAACTCCGCGCATAGCAAGCTCCATCGCCCTTTGGGTGACCTTAGCCTGATTATGTGATATACCATCACTTGAAACACTGGTCAAAGACTTAACGAATGAAATGAAATTAGAGGATTGTCCTCCTGCAATGGCGACTAAATGACCTGATGATGGTGAACGTACCTCCATATTCGGAAACCTTGATGCAAGGCGGCCGGAATATCTTCGCTTGTTTGAGCAAGTTGGTCGTGTTCCCTATGTCCAGGTGCCAACTGGCCAGGAGTGCCCGCACTCCGTGGATGATGTTCTTGAAGGTGTGAGGTTTATCTATAAGAGGACAGTGTCATTTTATGAACAGTAATTTGATCAGCGTCAAAGTAAAGTCAAAATTTCTTTATTTTTATAGACTACTACTTAGCGGCCGCCCGCGACTTCGTATGCGTGGATCCCGTTTTAACCCCTTAGGGGTGGAGTTTCGTAAAATACTTTCTTAGCGTCATAACATCTACCTGCATGCCAAATTTCAGCTCGATCCGTCCAGTGGTTTGGGCTGTGCGTTGATAGATCACTATGTCAGTCAGTCAGTCAGTCACCTTTGAGTTTACCAAACATGAGGTAATTATGAATAATTACCTCATGATTTGGTAAATGTGATTAATATGAAATCATTCTGTTACTGTGTCATCTTGTTACTAAATAGGCGGCGTTACGTTTCACCTTCGTTTGAACTTGCTGTCAAAACGATACCGCGATACGGATTTGTCAAAGAGCTGATTGTCGTTCGTCGTCCAGTCGCGTTGCAGTTGAACATTTTTAACGTAATCGGGGCCCTGGTGCGCAGTTAACTCGACCGGTTTAGGTACTTTAGCTTACCTTTGACAATGACTGATAATAATGCAGCAATAGAGCCCACATCCCACTGGAATAGC